>NC_092040.1:82462872-82776871 GCF_003086295.3 Arachis hypogaea
TTTCAATTCAATTAGAGGTAATTCATAATAATTGTGTTCATTTGATTTGTTGTTGTTTAATTCCTTACAATTGAGTAGTGTAGATTTACTTTTCTTGCAATTTTACTATGCTTTCCTTTTATGCCTTCCAAGTGTTTGATGAAATGCTTGGTTGGATTTTAGAGTAGAATTTTATACTCTTGGCTTGGAAAGGTAACTTAGGAACTCTTGAGTTACTAATGTCCAAGTAATTGATGATTGGGATCCATTGACTCTAGTTCTCACTAATTGAATTAGTGGAGAGTTAGGACTTATGGACTAGGATTGATATAGCTCATTTGACTTTCCTTTACTACTAGTTAGAGGATGATTTAGTGAGATTAATCCTTGCCAATTCTCATATTGTGGTTAGTGATTATGATAGAGATCCTTGACCACCAACCCTTGCCAAGATCTTTTTAGGCCTTAGTTTACTTTCTTGCCATTTATCTTCCATGCCTCTTATCAAAACCCCAAAATAACTCACAACCAATAACAAGACACTTTATTGTAATTCCTAGGGAGAACGACCCGAGGTTTAAATACTTCGGTTTATAGATTTTAGGGGTTTGTACTTGTGACAAACAAATTTTTGTATGAGAGGACTATTGTTGGTTTAGAGACTATACTTCAACGAGATTTCATTTGTGAAATTCTATACCATCAAAAATCCAATCATCATTGCCATCATCCTTCACAACATTCAAGTGGGTAAAATTCATATCCCTTAGCTTTCTAATTCCACTTGAATATGGGCTACTAGAGACGAATGGTCAACTTAGAGCTCTTTGTGGCATTAAGAGCAAGAGGAAGATGATCAGTGGTAAGAGTTGTCCTGCAAGGTTCAACATGGTTGTGTGCTCAAAATTTAAACGCAAAGTTTGGTGTAAAGCTCAACTGAATGGGTCTAGGAAGTTGTCTGACTGTTTTAGTGAGAATTCAGATTGCTTGCTACCCGGATGGAACAATACTGCTCAACAAGAAGACGGGTGCAAAAGCAAGGTTTGGGATCCTGGAATCCACTCCGACATTCAACACCCCGGATGCTTGAGAACCTGTTTGAAACTGCTCAAGTGCTTTACATGCCTAGTTTGGGATCCCGGAGGCTGTGGGAATTCCAAACACTGGTGGAGATTCTTGGATGAATACAAGCACAAGCCACCATAACAAAGAGCTCACCAAATGTCCAACTTAAGGACTTTAACTAAAAGTGCTAGGTGGAAGACAACCCACCATGGTATGATCATTCTTTTTCAATTTAATTCTATTTTGTTTTGTTTGTTTTTAAGTTTTATTTTATTCTATTTTATTTTATTGAACTTGGAATTATTCATAACATCCGCATTAGCATTGCATTCTGCATTTTTGCATGTTAAAAAAAAAGAGAGGGAATCGCACGCGACGCGCCAGCGTCGCCGACGCGTCCGCGTCGCATGTGCATTTGGGAAGGAAATAAATCGAACAGAGAGTCATGTAGGAGTATGGCTGGAGGCGTGCCTTTGGCACAAATCATTCCACGCGACCGTGTCGCTGACGTGTCCGCTTCATGTGGGAAAAACGCCACCCACGCGTCCGCGTCACCCACGCGAACGCGTGACCTGAAATTCGACGTAAGAAAGGGTGCACGACCGAAAGTTGTGCTGGAGTGGTGCTGAACGTGCAAGCCTTACCACGCGGATGCATGGCTGACGCGTCCGCGTCATATCCCTATAATGGCCACTCACACGATCGCGTTGACCACGCGACCGCGTCGCCCTGGAATTTGGCAATAATGAATTTTGAACAGAGAGTTGTGTGAGCGTGAGGCTGCCCTTGCGCCAGTAGCACAAAATGCGTCACGCGTCCGCGTGACCGACACGATCGCGTCGATTCATTTAAGCACAAGTCGCGCGACCGCGTCTCCGACTCGTCCGCGTCGCTTGCGCCGCACAGCTTACCCTACATTGCCAAAATATCTTATCTTTTCTTCCCCAATCCTAATTTTTCCTCCCTCCTTTCTTCCTTACTTCTTTCTTCCCTTCTTTCCCTTCTCAGTCTTCTTATCTTTCATTTTTATTTGCATATTTCATTCATTACATCTAAATTTTGTGCACATTTTTATTTTTTTTTCTAAATTCTTTATTTTTCCTTTGGTTTTAAAATTTTCTTATTTAACTGTTGCATCTTCTCTTGATTTATTTTGGGTGCCTAGTGACTTGTTTTATTCTGGTTAGGTAATATTATTTAAATCAATGCCAATCTTTTATACCTGTATTACTTTTGCATTGACATAAATTTATATTATCTATCCTTACCCACACTCTCTTCCATATTGTTGTAAATTTTTGCACTCTTGATTTGCCATGTGCTTCTACTATTTTATCACTTACATGTTGAAACTTCCATGTAAATGAGACCCTTATCAATTGGCATTAACCCACCCATACTTTATTTATTTTCTTATTTTTATTCCTGGGTTACTTTTCTTCCCTTTTTCTTTCAGGATGGCCACCCGGAAGGGAACTGGAAGACGTTTACATGGGGAGACAAACAAGTCCATCTGCACGATCTTTGGAGAAAGGCGCCAATTGGAACCGCCCGTCCACCTGCACATCTCAGCATGCACCGAGGACGGTGCAATCTTTAAGTGTGGGGAGGTCGATACCGATCTCCACGGGTTAGCTATTCTCTTCTCAACACCAATGTTTTATTTTATTTGTTAGTTCATTGTTGCATTTGCATGTTTAATTGCATATTTATTTGATTTTATGCATATTCTACTTGGTTGAGAAATAATAAATTTCTTTTTAAGGCTATATTTTTGAAAAAATTTTACTAATTTAAAATCAAATTTTTTCGTGTTAAATTTGTTTGAAGTTGTATTTGGAACATGGTTTTTGAGCCAAAGAACACACAACCTGTGAGATTTTGAGCTTAATTGTATGGTTACATTATTTAACCATAAAATTTTATTCTTGTGTGTTTTTCTTCTCTATGATTGCAATCTTTATTTTGTTGCATTCTATATGTCCAATATTTAGTGTATTTACATGTTTGCGTATGATTGAGGCCATTATTTGATTTTAGCTCACTTATCCCAAATAAGCCTACCCTTTACATCACCCTTGTTAGCCACTTTGAGCCTTTTAATCCCTTTCTGTTCTATAACCACATCACTAGCCTTAAGCAGAAAAATAAAAGTAAAAATCCCAAATTGAATCTTTGGTTAGCTTAAGATAGAGATTATGTATCAACTAAGTGTGGGGAAACTGTGGGAACATGAGTTAATAAAGGGAATGTATCATGTTGCTAATTTTGAAGATTGAGAAATTTGGGAACCTACTCATGTAAAATAGAAAATCAAAAATTTCATATGCATTGATATGATATTTCAGTTTTTACTTTTCAAAAAAAAAGAGAGAGAAAAAAATATATTCAATAAATAAATAAATAAATAAGGGGACAAAATTACCCTAATATTAAGTCTAATGAAAAATCAATGCATATGTGATACAAGTTAAGAGAAAAGTTGTTACATGAGTATGTGAAATATGCAAAAGTGGAAAAATTATGGGTAGCTAGGCATGAATTAGAATTATATAGAGTATACGTATGTTAGGTGGAAGTTTAGATTAATTAAAGATTCATATTATAGCTCACTTGGCCATACATATGTCCTCACCCTTACCTTAGCCCCATTACAACCTTGAAAAGACCTCATGATGTTTGTATTGGTACATTAAATACTTATTGATTGGTTAGATGAAGAACAAGGTTTAGAAGGCATGATTAGAGAAGAGTAGAGTGAATTACCCTATACACTTGAGAGATTAGAGTGCATGTACACTACCAGTGAGGGTTCAATGCTTGATTCTATGTCCCCTGCTTTCATGAGCTATCTTCTTACAAGTTTACTTGCTTTTTATTATATGATTTGAATTAGTGGAATTTGAATTACTTTTGTCTTGAAGAACTTATTTACTCTTAACCAAGTAAGTAAAAGCATTTGCATGTAGTTACATTCATAGGTTGCATTTCATGCATTCTACCATTCGTCTTCACTTTTATAGCTTCTCTTGAGCTTAGCATGAGGACATGCTAATGTTTAAGTGTGGGGAGGTTGATAAACCACTATTTCATGGTTTATCTTGTGCTCAATTGAGTGGTTTTTATCAACTCTTCACCCACTTATTCATACTATTCGCATGTTTTATGTTTTCCTTCCTGATTTTGTGCTATGATTGAAAACATGCTTCTTTGACCTTTAAATTACTAACTTCAATCCTCTCTTATTACCATTAGATGCCTTGATATGTGTGTTAAGTGTTTTCAGAGATTACAGGGCAGGAATGGCTTGGAGGATGGAAAGGAAGCATGCAAAAGTGGAAGGAATACAAGAAGTTGAAGGAACTGCAAAGCTGTCAGCCTGACCCTCTCGCACTAAAACGATCATAACTTGAGCTACTGAGGTCCAAATGATGTGGTTCCACTTGCCTTGGAAAGCTAACGTCCGGGGTTTCGATTTGATATATAATTTTCCATAACTGCCCCGAAGTTAGGCGATGCAAACGCGTGAATGACGCGCCCATGTCGCATCTGCGAACTTCAATCCGCGCGGACGCGTGGACGACGCCTCAACGTCACTTGCCCGCGACCTGAACGTAAGAGAAATTGCAGGGAGCGATTTCTGGGCTGCTTTTGACCCATTTTTCAGCCCAGAACACACAGATTAGAGGCTATAAAGTGGGGGAATGCATCCATTCATAATCATACATTCATAATTCACTTTTCATAATTTAGATGTAGTTTTTAGAGAGAGAGAGGTTCTCTCCTCTCTCTTAGGTTTTAGGATTAGGATTCCTCTTAAAGGATTTAGGATTCAACTCTTCATCAGGTTCAATATTTCTTTTAATCTATATTTATCTCTTATTTTCAGATACTTTAATGCTTGTATTAGTTATGTTGCGTAATTGGCTTATGAACTTTTCCATGTTAAGATTTGAATATTTTATTTAATGCAATTGAGGTATTTCAGATTTATGATTGTTGTCTTTTATTTATATAAATAATTTAGATTTTTCTCCTTTTGGTCTTGGTTAAGAAATCAGTAACTCAGGAGTTATTAGACTTAACATGATCGATAACCGCTATCTTTACTAATTAGCTTGAACTTCTATAATCCCAATCTTTTCCTAGGAATTAACTAGGATTTGAAGATCAACTTAATTAGTCACTTGACCTTCCCTTGCACTAGCAAAGGTTAACTAAGTGGAATTAAGATTCAATTTTCATCATCACTGATAAGGATAACTAGGATAGGACTTCCAATTTCTCATACCTTGCCAAAAGTTTATTTTACAGTTATTTATTTATTTTACCTGCCATTTAAATTACTTGTTCCTCATCTTTAAAAATCCCGATTTACAATCTCCATAACCAATAATAAGAACAAACCTCCCTGCAATTCCTTGAGAAGACGACCCGAGGTTTACATACTTCGGTTATCAATTTATTTCGGGGTTTGTTACTTGTGACGACCAAAACATTTGTACGAAGGAATTTTCTGTTAGTTTAGAATCTATACTCACAACGCGACTATATTTTTATAAAATTCTTTACTAGCAAAAATCCTAACGTCAGGTACCAATCAACTCTAACCAACTATAATGTGAGCAGTACAAAAAGGTCTAATAACACAAAAAACTCCTAAACTTCACCCTAAAATTGATAAAAACAAGTAAGTTCCTTCCTTCCTCTCCCACTCCCACTCACGCTGTTTACCCTGTTGTCCTCCCCTCTTACTACAACGCCCTCCATTGCGATTCATAGCATTGCCAAACCCCGTGGTGCCCTTCCTCGCGATTTGCCGCACTTAGGACCACTGCAATGCCCTCCCCCTGTGCGATCTGCGCCATTTACCACGCTCAAGACCACAACAACGCCTTCTCTTGTGATTCGCAGTGCCACTAATCGTTGCAGTGCCTTCCCCCTCGCAATTCATCATGCCCAAGACCACCACAGTGTCCTCCCTTGCAATTCGTAGCGCCGACAACTGCCGTAGCGCCCTCCCCCTCACGATTTGCCGCGCTTAGGACCACTTCATAGCCCTCCCTCTCATGATTCACATTGTCGCCGACCACCGCAGCGCCCTCCCGCTCTCAAATGCAGTACCGCGAACCACCGTAACACCCTCTCACAATGCATTCTTGTTTTTTTTTTTAATTTTTTTCCTTAACTATATTTTGATTGTTTCTTTCCAAGTAAATATATGTTTCTTTTACAAGATTTCAGATGTTTCTTTCCATAGTTTTTTATGTGGTTACCGGATGTTTCTTTCCTAGGTTTCAAGATGATTCTTTTTGCGGGGTGCGTTCATGTGTTTTTTTTTGAATTTTTTCTTTAACTATTTTTTCGGATGTTTCTTTCCAATTAAATGGATGTTTCGTTTACAGAATTATGAATATTTTTTTCTGAGTAAATGGATGATTTTTCTTATATGGGTTAGTGGACATTTCTTTCTAAGTTTTGGGATGTTTCTTTTCCCTCGGGGGGGGGGGGGTACGTTGTTTGAAATTTAAAATATTGGCTCAAGTTGTTGGTACCTGAGTTGGTTACCTAGTAGAGTTGAACTAAATTAATCAAAACATAACGTAAATGACATACAAAATGAAGTCGCATTATCAAATTAGCATAATAATACAACCTCCCTCATTTAGAATTGGATTCTCCTAATTTTAAACAAAATAAGTATCAATTAGAGACTACATTTCTTATCACATTAATTAAGTAAATACATTTCTACTAGAATATTGTTAGTGGTGGTGTGTTCAGGGCAGTGAGAAGTTTTTTCACAGGACGCTGTATTTTGAAGAGTTTTAACCACATTCAAGTCTGTCTTGTACCAAAGATCCATGATTGATAGCCAAAAAATTGATGGAATAAAATTGGCAAGTGCACCATGTATGAACCTGAGTTTTTCACGTAAAACCGTTTTAATAAAATAATTTTAGTGTTCGGAATAGATTCAAAATTCAAAAATTTTAATTTGAAAATATAAAGGTGAAATTCGATTTCAATGAATTTTTCTGAGTTGGAAAATGTATATTTTTCGAAAAGAATTTGTAAAAATGCGTACTGGCGCTTAAGCTGGCAGTACCGGCTCTACTTCGTTCAGTACTGCGTATTTTGGAAAATAAGATTTTGAAAAATTGATTTATTGTTTTGAAAGGATAAAAATAATTTAGAATTGAAAACCTGACACTAATTTTAAAGGTTTCGGCCCAAAGTGGGCCAAACGGACCAAAATTGCTAACGGATTGGATCGGGCCCAAACCGGGCCTAAGGCCTAACTTGTACAAACCCAATAATGAGCATTTCAGCTCATTTGATGCAAAAAGAGAGAGAGGGGCGCGGTTTGGGAGAATAGAGAAGGGGTGGTGTTACTATTTACATCCACCTTCCGAGAGCCATAACTTGAGCTACGAAACTCCGATTGACGAGCCGTTTGTGGCCACGCGAAACTCTTGTCAAGCTCTTCATTTATATCTAAGAAAATATGGCTCCAGTTTCCAGCCCTAGAATTCTGCATTTTGGGGTGGTAGTTTTGAGTAGATTTTATGGTTTTATTTGTTTAGGTGATCGATCTGTAGTAGTGGGTAATTGTTGGATTTTACCCCTAATCTCGTTGGGTAAGGTAAGGTTTCACTAAACCCTTGTGAGAAGCAAAAAGAGAGAGAGGGGCGCGGTTTGGGAGAAGAGAGGAGAAGAGGTGGTGTTGCTATTTACATCCACCTTCCGAGAGCCATAACTTGAGCTACGGAACTCCGATTGACGAGCCGTTTGCGGCCACACGAAGTTCTTGTCAAGCTCTTCATTTATATCTAAGAAAATATGGTAAGAAATTTCGTCTCAATCTCCAGTTTCCAGCCCTAGAATTCTGCATTTTGGGGTGGTAGTTTTGAGTAGATTTTATGGTTTTGCTTGTTTAGGTGATCGATCTGTAGTAGTGGGTAATTGTTTGATTTTACCCCTAATCTCGTTGGGTAAGGTAAGGTTTCACAAAACCCTTGTGTTTAGTTGTTTTGTGTATCTTAGGGTTTTGATTTTGATATATATATATATATATATATATATATATATATATATATATATATATATATATATATATATATATGATGCTAGTTTGAGCTTTGGGGGCTTGTTGGTGAGTTGAAAGCTTGTTGGACTCCAATCTTGGTGCGGTGTGATTTTTGGGATTCGGCCAAGGTATGGTCTCGGTCTCCTCCATGTAATATGTAATATCATTGGACACTTAGGCTTGTGGACTATAGGATAGGATTAAAATTAGATGTTACTGAATATGATGTATGATGACTTTGAGTATATGTAGCATGATGATGGGTTATTGATGTTGTGTTGAGATAGGTGTTGGATGATTATCATGATAATGATGGGTGGTAAGTAATGGAATTTATGTATACGAAATTATTAATGTGTAATGTTGTTGTGAACATGTTCTTGGTGAATAAGGAGAATTATGAGTCTTTATGATGGTTTTGGATGTTGTTGAATGATGATTATGATGTGTGATGATATATGTTGATGATGATTATTGGTATTTAATGATTATGAAGGTTGATGATGAATGTGTGAATTATTGTTGTTGATGAGGCTTTGTTGATATGGTTGATGATTGATGATGAATATTGATGTTGTTGGTATTTTGAAGGTGAGTGTTGAGATTGTTGATAAATGATGTGGGTTATAAAGTTAGGATGATGATAAATTGATGTTTGGATTGATGAGTGTTGAAGGAGTTGATAAATTGAGATATTAAATGTTAGATGTGGTATAGTTGAATAATGATAGAAATGGTGAGTAGTCATATTGATGTTAATAAGGTAAATGAAAATTCGAAAAATGTGAATGATGAGCAGATAATTTGTATGCTTTTTGGCATTGTTTTTAGTATGTTTTTAGTATGATTTAGTTAGTTTTTAGTATATTTTTATTAGTTTTTAGTTAAAATTCACTTTTCTGGACTTTACTATGAGTTTGTGTGTTTTCCTGTGATTTTAGGTATTTTATGGCTGAAATTGAAGGTCCTGAGCAAAAATCTGATTCCGAGACCAAAAAGGACTGCTGATGCTGTTGGATTCTGACCTCCCTGCACTCGAAGTGCATTTTCTGGAGCTACAGAAGCCCAATTGGCGCGCTCTCAACGGCGTTGGAAAGTAGACATCCTGGGCTTTCCAGCAATATATGATAGTCCATACTTTGCCCAAGATTTGATGGCCCAAACCGGCGCTCAAAGTCACCCTCAGAAATTCCAGCGTTAAACGCCGGAACTGGCATAAAACTTGGAGTTAAACGCCCAAACTGGCATGAGAACTGGCGTTTAACTCCAGAAACGGTCTCTACACGAAAATGCTTCATTGCTCAACCCAAGCACACACCAAGTGGGCCCGGAAGTGGATTTTTTAGTCATTTACTCATCTCTGTATACCCTAGGCTACTAGTTTACTATTAATAGGATCATTTGACAATATATCTGGTACCTCATGACACTTTACACGTTTTCTTTGTGTACTTTCCACGGCATGAGTCTCTAAACCCCATGGTTGGGGGTGAGGAGCTCTGCTGTGTCTTGATGGATTAATGCAATTACTACTATTTCTCATTCAATCATGCTTGCTTCCATTCTAAGATAATACTTGTTCTTAATCCGGATGAATGTGATGATCCGTGACAATCATCATCATTCTCAACTATGAACGTGTGCCTGACAACCACCTCCGTTCTACCTTAGATTAAGTAGTTATCTCTTGGATTCTTTAATCGGAATCTTCGTGGTATAAGCTAGAATTGATGGCGGCATTCAAGAGGATCCGGAAGGTCTAAACCTTGTCTGTGGTATTCTGAGTAGGATCCAATGATTGAATGACTGTGACGAGCTTCAAACTCCTGAAGGCGGGGCGTTAGTGACAGACGCAAAAGAATCACTGGATTCTATTCCGGCCTGATTGAGAACCGACAAATGAATTCCGCGTGCTGTGACAGAGCATATGCAATCGTTTTCACTGAGAGGATGGGAGGTAGCCATTGACAACGCTGAAACCCTACATACAGCTTGCCATGGAAGGAGACTTGCGTGTTTGAAGAAGAAGACAGTAGGAAAGCAGAGATTCAGAAGATGGAGCATCTCCAAACCTCAACCTATTCCCCATTACTGCAAAACAAGTAATCATTTCATGTTCTTTTGCTTTTCACAAACAATCCTGATAATTTCTGATATCCTGACTAAGATTTACAAGATAACCATAGCTTGCATCAAGCCGACAATCTCCGTGGGATCGACCCTTGCTCACGCAAGGTATTACTTGGACGACCCAGTGCACTTGCTGGTTAGTTGTGCGGAGTTGCAAAAGTGTGATTGCAATTTCGTGCACCAAGTTTTTGGCGTCGTTGCCGGGGATTGTTGAGTTTGGACAACTGACGGCTTATCTTGTTGCTTAGATTAGGACTGTTTTATTTTTTTTGTTGGTTTAGAGTCTTTTAGTTGAGTCTAGTTTCATATTTTAAGTTTGGTGTCCATTGCATGCTTTTGCCTTTCTTTTAATTTTCGATTTTTGCATGTTCTTAGTCCCTTTTTGATTCATAAAAATTCTAAGTTTGGTGTCCTCTTTGTGTTTTTCCCTTAAAAATTTTCGAAAAATTTGAGTTTGATTTTCTAAAATTTTAAGTTTGGTGTCTTTTTGTGTTTTTCTCTTTCCTCTTTTCAAAAATCAAATCTTTTTCATAAAAATTTTTCAATCATATCTTTCTAATTGCTATTTTCAAAATCTTTTTAATTAACTAATTGATTCAGTTTTCAATTTGCTTTGATCTTATTTTCTTTTTGATTTTCGAATTTTTATTTTAATTTTATTTTGTTTTATTCTATTTTTTTCGTTAATTCAAAAAAAAAAAACAAAATTTATCTCTTTGCAATCATTATCATTTCCCTTTTGTCCATTATGGACTTAAGTGGGATCAATCAGTCCAAAAGGACCCTGGGGTCATATGCTAACCCCATTACAGCTGCATATGGGAGTAGCATCTGTACACCTCCCATCAAAGCAAGCAGCTTTGAACAAAATCCTCAACTCATTATCATAGTGCAGCAAAACTGCCAGTATTCCGGTCTTCCACAGGAAGAACCTACTGAGTTTCTGGCACAATTCTTACAAATTGCTGACACAGTACATGATAAAGAGGTAGATCAGGATGTCTACAGACTATTACTGTTTCCATTTGCTGTAAAAGATCAAGCTAAAAGGTGGTTGAATAACCAACCTACAGCAAGCATAAAGACATGGAAACAGTTATCAGACAAATTCCTGAATCACTTTTACCCTCCAAAGAGGATGACACAGCTAAGGCTGGACATCCAAGGCTTTAAACAAGAGAATAATGAATCCCTTTATAATGCCTGGGAGAGGTATAGAGGTATGCTAAGAAAATGCCCCTCTGAAATGTTTTCAGAGTGGGTACAGTTAGACATCTTCTACTATGGGCTTACAGAAAAAGCTCAGATGTCTTTAGACCACTCAGCTGGTGGATCTATACACATGAGGAAGACAATTGAAGAAGCTCAAGAGCTTATAGACACTGTTGCTAGAAACCAATATTTGTACTCTAGCAATGAGTTCTCTCCAAAAGGGGAAGTCATGGCAGTAGTCACTAACCCTAGTCCTCAAGAACAGATAACTGAGCTTAATCAAAAATTGCTCCTAATGACAGAACAGTTAGCAGACTTTAAAGAGATGCTCCATGAAACTAAAGTTGCTAACAAGAGCATAGAACTGCAGTTAAATCAAGCAAAACGGCAAATATCTAAACAGATAACAGAGGAATGTCAAGCAGTTCAATTGAGGAGTGGGAAGACCCTGAATAACACTGCTCAAAAGAGTAAAAAGCCAAACAAGGAACAATTGACAGAGGACAACCAAACCACTGTTCAAAATCCCTCTGAGGACAGTAAGAGCCCAGAGAGGAATGTCATTGGCGTTCAAACGCCAGAAAGGGAAGGAAAGCTGGCGTTAAACGCCCATTCCTTGCCCAGTTCTGGCGTTGAAACGCCAGAAAAGGGGGAAAAGTTGGCGTTAAACGCCCAATTTCCACCCAATCCTGGCGTTCAGACGCCTAAGGGGGATCAGACACCTGAAAGTGCTGACAGTAATCCTTCTAACAAGGCTTCTTCAACCACTTCTGTAAGGAATAAACCTGCAGCATCTAAGGTTGAAGAATATAAAGCCAAAATGCCTTATCCTCAAAAAATCCGCCAAGCGGAACAGGATAAGCAATTTGCCCGCTTTGCAGACTATCTAAGGACTCTTGAAATAAAGATTCCGTTTGCAGAGGCACTTGAGCAAATACCTTCTTATGCTAAGTTCATGAAAGAAATCTTAAGTCATAAGAAGGATTGGAGAGAAACTGAAAAAGTGTTTCTCACTGAAGAATGCAGTGCAGTCATATTAAAAAGCTTACCAGAAAAGCTTCAAGATCCAGGAAGCTTTATGATACCATGCACATTAGAAGGTGCTTGCACCAAGACAGCCCTATGTGATCTTGGAGCAAGCATCAATCTAATACCTGCATCCACTATCAGAAAGCTTGGGCTGACTGGAGAAGTCAAACCAACCCGGATATGCCTCCAACTTGCTGATGGCTCCATTAAATATCCATCAGGCATAATTGAGGACATGATTGTCAAGGTTGGGCCATTTGCCTTTCCAACTGACTTTGTGGTGCTGGAAATGGAGGAGCACAAGAGTGCAACTCTCATTCTAGGAAGACCCTTCCTAGCAACTGGACGAACTCTCATTGATGTACAAAAAGGGGAAGTAACCTTGAGAGTCAATGAGGATGAGTTCAAGTTGAACGCTGTAAAAGCTATGCAGCATCCAGACACACCAAATGACTGCATGGGCGCTGACATTATTGACTCTCTGATAGAAGAGATCAATATGGCTGACAGCCTAGAATCAGAGCTTGAGGACATCTTCAAAGATGCTCAACCTGATCAAGAAGAACCAGAGGAAGCAAAGGAATTTTCAAAAATTCCTCAGGAGGAGGATAAGCCTCCCAATCCTGTACTCAAACCACTACTACCATCCCTGAAATATGCATTTCTGGGAGGGGGTGAAACTTTTCCAGTGATTATAAGCTCTGCTTTAAATTCACAGGAAGAGGAAGCACTGATTCAAGTGCTAAGGACACACAAGACAACGCTTGGGTGGTCCATAAGTGATCTTAAGGGCATTAGCCCAGCTAGATGCATGCACAAGATCCTATTGGAGGATAATGCCAAACCAGTGGTCCAACCACAGAGGAGGCTAAATCCTGCCATGAAGGAGGTGGTGCAGAAAGAGGTCACTAAATTACTAGAGGCTGGGATTATTTATCCTATTTCTGATAGCCCCTGGGTGAGCCCTGTCCAAGTTGTTCCCAAAAAGGGAGGCATGACAGTGGTTCATAATGAAAAAAATGAACTGGTTCCTACAAGGACAGTCACAGGGTGGCGCATGTGTATTGACTACAGAAGGCTCAATACAGCCACCAGAAAGGATCATTTTCCTTTACCATTCATAGACCAAATGCTAGAAAGACTAGCTGGCCATGATTATTACTGCTTTTTGGATGGCTATTCAGGCTACAACCAAATTGCAGTAGACCATCAGGACCAAGAGAAAACAGCATTCACTTGCCCTTCTGGCGTGTTTGCCTATAGGAGGATGCCTTTTGGTCTGTGCAATGCACCTGCAACCTTTCAGAGATGCATGCTCTCTATCTTCTCAGATATGGTAGAGAAATTTCTGGAAGTCTTCATGGATGACTTTTCAGTATATGGAGACTCATTTAACTCCTGTCTTAATCACCTAGCACTTGTCTTGAAAAGGTGCCAAGAGACTAACCTGGTTTTAAACTGGGAGAAATGTCACTTTATGGTGACTGAAGGAATTGTCCTTGGGCACAAAATTTCAAGCAGGGGAATAGAGGTGGATAAGGAAAAGGTAGAGGTAATTTAAAAATTGCCACCACCTGCCAATGTTAAGGCAATCAGAAGCTTTCTGGGGCATGCAGGATTCTACAGAAGGTTTATAAAGGATTTTTCGAAAATTGCAAAACCTTTGAGTAACCTGTTAGCTGCTGACACACCATTTGTGTTTGACACACAGTGTCTGTAGGCATTTGAGACCCTGAAAGCTAAGTTGGTCACAGCACCAGTCATCTCTGCACCAGATTGGACATTGCCATTTGAATTAATGTGTGATGCCAGTGACCATGCCATTGGTGCAGTGTTGGGACAGAGGCATAACAAGCTTCTGCACGTCATTTACTATGCCAGCCGTGTTCTAAATGACGCACAGAAGAACTACACAACCACAGAAAAAGAGTTACTTGCAGTAGTCTATGCCATTGACAAGTTTAGATCCTATCTAGTGGGATCCAAAGTGGTTGTGTACACTGACCATGCTGCTCTTAAATACTTACTCACAAAGCAGGATTCAAAACCCAGGCTTATAAGATGGGTGTTGCTTCTGCAAGGGTTTGATATAGAAATAAGAGACAGAAAAGGGACAGAGAACCAAGTAGCTGATCATCTGTCCCGAATAGAACCAGTAGCAGGGGCGTCCCTCCCTTCTACTGAGATCTCTGAGACTTTCCCAGATGAGCAACTCTTTGCCATTCAGGAAACTCCATGGTTTGCAGATATTGCAAATTTTAAAGCTGTGAGGTTCATTCCCAAAGAGTACAGCTACGTGCAGAGAAAGAAATTAATCTCTGATGAGCGGATAATTTGTATGCTTTTTGGCATTGTTTTTAGTATGTTTTTAGTATAATTTAGTTAGTTTTTAGTATATTTTTATTAGTTTTTAGCTAAAATTCACTTTTTTGGACTTTACTATGAGTTTGTGTGTTTTTCTGTGATTTCAGGTATTTTCTGGCTGAAATTGAGGGTCCTGAGCAAAAATCTGATTCCGAGACCAAAAAGGACTGCAGATGCTGTTGGATTCTGACCTCCCTGCACTCGAAGTGGATTTTCTGGAGCTACAGAAGCCCAATTGGCGCGCTCTCAACGGCGTTGGAAAGTGGACATCCTGGGCTTTCCAGCAATATATGATAGTCCATACTTTGCCCAAGATTTGATGGCCCAAACCGGCTTGGCAGAACAGCCTCAGAAATTCCAGCGTTAAACGCCGGAACTGGCATAAAACTTGGAGTTAAACGCCCAAACTGGCATGAAAGCTGGCGTTTAACTCCAGAAAAGGTCTCTACACGAAATTACTTCATTGCTCAGCCCAAGCACACACCAAGTGGACCCAGAAGTGGATTTTTACGTCATTTACTCATTTCTGTACACCCTAGGCTACTAGTTTACTATTAATAGGATCTTTTGACATTGTATCTGTACCTTATGACCTCATGACACTTTACACGTTTTCTTTGTGTATCTTCCACGGCATGAGTCTCTAAATCCCATGGTTGGGGGTGAGGAGCTCTGCTGTGTCTTGATGGATTAATGCAATTACTACTGTTTCTCATTCAATCATGCTTGCTTCCATTCTAAGATAATACTTGTTCTTAACCCGGATGAATGTGATGATCCGTGACAATCATCATCATTCTCAACTATGAACGCGTGCCTGACAACCACCTCCGTTCTACCTTAGATTAAGTAGTTATCTCTTGGGTTCTTTAACCGGAATCTTCGTGGTATAAGCTAGAATTGATGGCGGCATTCAAGAGAATCCGGAAGGTCTAAACCTTGTCTGTGGTATTCTGAGTAGGATTCAATGAATGAATGACTGTGACGTGCTTCAAACTCCTGAAGGCGGGGCGTTAGTGACAGACGCAAAAGAATCACTGGATTCTATTCCGGCCTGATTGAGAACCGACAGATGAATTCCGCTATGCTGTGACAGAGCATATGCAATCGCTTTCACTGAGAGGATGGGAGGTAGCCATTGACAACGGTGAAACCCTACATACAGCTTGCCATGGAAGGAGACTTGCGTGTTTGAAGAAGAAGACAGTAGGAAAGCAGAGATTCAGAAGATGGAGCATCTCCAAACCTCAACCTATTCTCCATTACTGCAAAACACGTAATCATTTCATGTTCTTTTGCTTTTCACAATCAATCCTGATAATTTCTGATATCCTGACTAAGATTTACAAGATAACCATAGCTTGCTTCAAGCCGACAATCCCTGTGGGATCGACCCTTGCTCACGCAAGGTATTACTTGGACGACCCAGTACACTTGCTGGTTAGTTGTGCGGAGTTGCAAAAGTGTGATTGCAATTTCGTGCACCAAGTTTTTGGCGCCGTTGCCAGGGATTGTTGAGTTTGGACAACTGACGGCTTATCTTGTTGCTTAGATTAGGACTGTTTTATTTTTGTTGGTTTAGAGTCTTTTAGTTGAGTCTAGTTTCATATTTTAAGTTTGGTGTCAATTGCATGCTTTTGTTTTTCTTTTAATTTTCGAGTTTTGCATGTTCTTAGTCCCTTTTTGATTCATAAAAATTCTAAGTTTGGTGTTTTCTTTGTGTTTTCCCATTAAAGATTTTCGAAAACTGTGTATTTGATCTTCTAAAAATTTTAAGTTTGGTGTCTTTTTGTGTTTTTCTCTTTCCTCTTTTCAAAATCAAATCTTTTTCATAAAATTTTTTTCAATCATATCTTTTTAATTGCTGTTTTCAAAATCTTTTTAATTGACTAATTGATTCAGTTCTCAATTTACTTAGATCTTATTTTCTTTTTGATTTTCGAATTTTTATTTTAATTTTCCTTTGTTTTATTTTATTTTTTCGTTTATTCAAAAAAAAAAAATTTATCTCTTTGCAATCATTATCATTTCCCTTTTGTCCATTATGGACTTAAGTGGGATCAATCAGTCCAAAAGGACTCTGGGGTCATATGCTAACCCCATTACAGCTGCATATGGGAGTAGCATCTGTACACCTCCCATCAAAGCAAGCAGCTTTGAACTAAATCCTCAACTCATTATCATAGTGCAGCAAAACTGCCAGTATTCCGGTCTTCCACAGGAAGAACCTACTGAGTTTCTGGCACAGTTTTTACAAATTGCTGACACAGTACATGATAAAGAGGTAGATCAGAATGTCTACAGACTATTACTGTTTCCATTTGCTGTAAAAGATCAAGCTAAAAGGTGGTTGAATAACCAACCTACAGCAAGCATAAAGACATGGAAACAGTTATCAGACAAATTCCTGAATTTTTTTTACCCTCCAGAAAGGATGACACAGTTAAGACTGGACATCCAAGGCTTTAAACAAGAGGATAATGAATCCCTTTATAATGCCTGGGAGAGGTATAGAGGTATGCTAAGGAAATGTCCCTCTGAAATGTTTTTAGAGTGGGTACAGTTAGACATTTTCTACTATGGGCTTACAGAAAAAGCTCAGATGTCTTTAGACCACTCAGCTGGTGGATCTATACACATGAGAAAGACAATTGAAGAAGCTCAAGAGCTTATAGACACTGTTGCTAGAAACCAACATTTGTACTCTAGCAATGAGTTCTCTCCAAAAGAGGAAGTCATGGCAATAGTCACTGACCCTAGTCCTTAAGAACAGATAACTGAGCTTAATCAACAATTGCTCCTGATAACAGAAGAGTTAGCAGACTTTAAAGAAATGCTCCATGAAACTAAAGTTGCTAACAAGAGCATAGAACTGCAGTTGAAGCAAGCAAAACAGCAAATATCCAAACAGATAACAGAGGAATGTCAAGTAGTTCAACTGAGGAGTGGGAAGACACTGAATAACACTGCTCAGAAGAGCAAAAAGCCAAACAAGGAACAATTGACAGAGGACAACCAAACCACTGTGCAAAATCCCTCTGAGGACAGTAAGAGCCCAGAGAGGAATGTTGTTGGCGTTCAAACGCCAGAAAGGGAAGGAAAGCTGGCGTTAAACGCCCATTCCTTGCCCAGTTCTGGCGTTCAAACGCCAGAAAAGGGGGAAAAGTTGGCGTTAAACGCCCAACTTCCACCCAATCCTGGCGTTCAGACGCCTGGGGAGAATCAGATACCTGAGAGTGCTGACAGTAATCCCTCTAACAAGGCTTCTTCAACCACTTCTGTAAGGAATAAACCTGCAGCATCTAAGGTTGAAGAATATAAAGCCAAGATGCCTTATCCTCAAAAACTCCGCCAAGCGGAACAGGATAAACAATTTGCCCGCTTTGCAGACTATCTAAGGACTCTTGAAATAAAGATTCCGTTTGCAGAGGCACTTGAGCAAATACCTTCTTATGCTAAGTTCATGAAAGAAATCTTAAGTCATAAGAAGGATTGGAGAGAAACTGAAAAAGTGTTTCTCACTAAAGAATGCAGTGCAGTCATATTAAAGAGCTTACCAGAAAAGCTTCAAGATCCAGGGAGCTTTATGATACCATGCACATTAGAAGGTGCTTGCACCAAGACAGCTCTATGTGATCTTGGAGCAAGTATCAATCTAATACCTGCATCCACTATCAGAAAGCTTGGGTTGACTGGAGAAGTCAAACCAACCCGGATATGCCTCCAACTTGCTGATGGCTCCATTAAATACCCATCAGGCATAATTGAGGACATGATTGTCAAGGTTGGGCCATTTGCCTTTCCAACTGACTTTGTGGTGCTGGAAATGGAGGAGCACAAGAGTGCAACTCTCATTCTAGGAAGACCCTTCCTAGCAACTGGACGAACTCTCATTGATGTACAAAAAGGGGAAGTAACCTTGAGGGTCAATGAGGACGAGTTCAAGTTGAATGCTGTAAAAGCCATGCAGCATCCAGACACACCAAATGACTGCATGGGCGCTGACATTATCGACTCTCTGGTAGAAGAGATCAATATGGTTGAGAGCCTAGAATCAGAGCTTGAGGACATCTTCAAAGATGCTGAGCCTGATCAGGAAGAACTAGAGGAGGCAAAGGAATTTTCGAAAATTCCTCAGGAGGAGGATAAGCCTCCCAAGCCTGAACTCAAACCACTACCACCATCCCTGAAATATGCATTTCTGGGAGAGAGTGACACTTTTCCAGTGATTATAAGCTCTGCTTTAAATTCACAGGAAGAGGAAGCATTGATTAAAGTGCTAAGGACACACAAGACAGCTCTTGGGTGGTCCATAAGTGATCTTAAGGGCATTAGCCCAGCTAGATGCATGCACAAGATCCTATTGGAGGATAATGCCAAACCAGTGGTCCAGCCACAGAGGAGGCTAAATCCTGCCATGAAGGAGGTGGTGCAGAAAGAGGTCACTAAATTACTAGAGGCTGGGATTATTTATCCTATTTCTGATAGCCCCTGGGTGAGCCCTGTCCAAGTTGTTCCCAAAAAGGGAGGCATGACAGTGGTTCATAATGAAAAAAATGAACTGGTTCCTACAAGGACAGTCACAGGGTGGCGCATGTGTATTGACTACAGAAGGCTCAATACAGCCACCAGAAAGGATCATTTTCCTTTACCATTCATAGACCAAATGCTAGAAAGACTAGCTGGCCATGACTATTACTGCTTTTTGGATGGCTATTCAGGCTACAACCAAATTGCAGTAGATCCTCAGGACCAAGAGAAAACAGCATTCACTTGCCCTTCTGGCGTGTTTGCCTATAGGAGGATGCCTTTTGGTCTGTGCAATGCACCTGCAACCTTTCAGAGGTGCATGCTCTCTATCTTCTCAGATATGGTAGAGAAATTTCTGGAAGTCTTCATGGATGACTTTTCAGTATATGGAGACTCATTTAACTCCTGTCTTAATCACCTAGCACTTGTCTTGAAAAGATGCCAAGAGACTAACCTGGTTTTAAACTGGGAGAAATGTCACTTTATGGTGACTGAAGGAATTGTTCTTGGGCACAAAATTTCAAACAAGGGAATAGAAGTGGATAAGGCAAAGGTAGAGGTAATTGAAAAATTACCACCACCTGCCAATGTTAAGGCAATCAGAAGCTTTCTGGGGCATGCAGGGTTCTACAGAAGGTTCATAAAGGATTTTTCAAAAATTACAAAACCTCTGAGTAACCTGTTAGCTGCTGACACACCATTTGTGTTTGACACACAGTGTCTGCAGGCGTTTGAGACCCTGAAAGCTAAGCTCATCACAGCACCAGTCATCTCTGCACCAGATTGGACATTGCCATTTGAACTAATGTGTGATGCCAGTGACCATGCCATTGGTGCAGTGTTGGGACAGAGGCATAACAAGCTTCTGCACGTCATTTACTATGCCAGCCGTGTTCTAAATGACGCACAGAAGAACTACACAACCACAGAAAAAGAGTTACTTGCAGTGGTCTATGCCATTGACAAGTTTAGATCCTATCTAGTGGGATCCAAAGTGGTTGTGTACACTGACCATGCTGCTCTTAAATATCTACTCACAAAGGAAGATTCAAAACCGAGGCTCATCAGATGGGTGTTGCTTCTGCAAGAGTTTGATATAGAAATAAGAGACAGAAAAGGGACAGAGAACCAAGTAGCTGATCATCTGTCCCGAATAGAACCAGTAGCTGGGGCGTCCCTCCCTTCTACTGAGATTTCTGAGACTTTCCCAGATGAGCAACTATTTGCCATTCAGGAAGCTCCATGGTTTGCAGATATTGCAAATTTTAAAGCTGTGAGGTTCATTCCCAAAGAGTACAGCTACGTGCTGAGAAAGAAATTAATTTCAGATGCCAAGTACTACCTCTGGGATGAACCATATCTCTTTAAGAGATGTGCTGACGGAGTGATCCGCAGATGTGTACCCAGAGAAGAAACACAAAGGATCCTATGGCACTGCCATGGATCACAGTATGGAGGACATTTTGGAAGTGAGCGAACAGCCACTAAAGTCCTCCAATGTGGCTTCTACTGGCCTACTCTCTATAAAGATTCCCGAGAGTTTGTGTGTAACTGTGACAGTTGCCAAAGAGCTGGTAACCTGCCTCATGGATATGCCATGCCTCAACAAGGGATATTAGAGATAGAATTGTTTGATGTATGGGGAATTGACTTTATGGGGCCATTCCCACCATCATACTCAAACACTTACATTCTGGTGGCAGTGGACTATGTATCTAAGTGGGTAGAAGCAATTGCTACACCCACTAATGATACCAAGACTGTACTGAAATTCCTCAAGAAAAACATTTTCAGCAGGTTTGGCGTTCCCAGAGTGCTAATCAGTGACGGGGGCACTCATTTCTGCAATAAACAGCTACACCTTGCTATGGTTAGATATGGAATTAGCCACAAAGTGGCAACTCCGTATCATCCACAGACAAATAGGCAAGCTGAGGTCTCTAACAGAGAGCTAAAAAGAATCCTGGAACGGACTGTGATAGCCCGAAGAAAGGATTGGGCAAAGAGCTTGGATGATGCTCTGTGGGCATACAGAACAGCATTCAAGACTCCTATAGGAACCTCCCCATACCAACTGGTATATGGGAAGGCCTGTCATTTGCCTGTGAAACTGGAACATAAAGCCTACTGGGCAACCAGATTCCTAAACATGGATGCACAGTTAGCTGGTGAAAAAAGATTGCTCCAGCTAAATGAGCTAGAGGAATTCAGACTCAATGCCTTTGAAAATGCAAAAATCTATAAGGAAAAGGCAAAGAAATGGCATGACAAGAAGTTGTCAACCAGAGTCTTTGAGCCAGGACAAAAAGTTCTGCTCTTCAACTCTAGGCTCAGACTGTTTCCAGGAAAACTCAAACCCCGTTGGAGGGGTCCATATGTGATTACAGGAGTGTCACCATATGGATATGTTGAGCTTCAGGATATTGATTCTGACAAAAAGTTCATTGTTAATGGACAGAGAATCAAACATTATCTTGAAGGCAATTTTGAGCCGGAATGCTCAAAACTGAGACTTGAGTGATTCTCAGTGAAAGTCCAGCTAAAGACAGTAAAGAAGCGCTTGCTGGGAGGCAACCCAGTCATTAGGAGGTTATATGATTAGTTCTTACAGAGGCAAATATCAAAAATGAAGGAATTCACAGAGTTACAGAAGGATTCAGCTCAAAAAGCAGAGAAACTGAGCTTACTGGCAAAAAAACGCTAGTAAGGGGCATTTTGGGCGTTAAACGCCAGAATGGGTACCATTCTGGGCGTTTAACGCCAGGAATGGTGCCATTTTGGGCGTTAAACGCCAGAATGGGCACCATTCTGGGCGTTTAATGCCAGGTGTGCAGCATCCTGGGCGTTCAGAAAAACGCCCAGTGATAAAGGTTTTCTGGCGTTTAACGCCAGCCAGGGCACCTGGCTGGGCGTTAAACGCCCAAAAGGGGTGCCAATTGGGCGTTAAACGCCAGAATGAGTGCCATTCTGGGCGTTTAACGCCAGAAAGGTGGGGGGACCACAATTTTGTTTTCAAATCAGATTTTTTCAAACTTTCCTTTTCTCACCCATATTTTTCTACAAAAATACATTTCAATCTGTCATTATTCACTTTCAAATTTTCAAATATCTAAAATCACTCCTCAAATCTCCTTTCAAATTTTTCTTTTTTTCGAAAATCTCTTCCCCCCACTCTATAAATAAACGTTTTCTCACCCGTCATTCCCCACACCATTCGAATTTCCTCTTCCTCTCTCTCTCTTCTCTTCTTTCTTTTCTTTTTGCTTGAGGACAAGCAAAACCTCTAAGTTTGGTGTGCTTTTCCGTGATCACTAAGCCAAGAGTTATCAAGATCATGGCTCCTAAGGGAAAACAAACCAATTTAAGAGGAAAGAAAGAGACTAATCCAAAGAATCTTTGGAATCAAGAGAAGTTCTTAACCAAAGAACATGAAGACCATTATCACAAAATAATGGGTCTGAGGTCAGTGATCCCGGAAGTTAAATTTGATCTGAAAGAAGATGAATATCCGGAGATCCAAGAGCAAATTCGAAACAGAGGATGGGAAGTTCTGACCAATCCTGAAATAAAGGTTGGAAGGAACATGGTTCAGGAATTCTACTCAAATCTGTGGTTAACAGATAAGCAGAGAATGACTGGAACTGCTTACCATACCTACAGAACCATGGTCAGAGGGCAAGTTATGTACTTCCATCTGGACAAAATAAGAGAAATATTCAAACTACCTCAACTGCAAGATGATCCTGATTCCTTCAATAGGAGGATGGTGAGAGTAGATAAAGGGTTGGATCAAGTTCTAGAGGACATATGCCTCCCTGGGACTAAGTGGATAACCAATTCAAAGGGTGTCCCAAACCAACTCAAGAGGGGAGACCTCAAGCCAATTGCAAGAGGTTGGCTAGACTTTATTGGGCGTTCCATATTGCCCACTAGCAACCGTTCTGAGGTCACCATCAAGAGAGCAGTGATGATTCATTGCATTATGCTTGGAAAAGAAGTGGAGGTCCATCATGTGATTTCTTGTGAGATCTACACAATTGCAAATAAGAATTCCACTGAAGCCAAATTGGCTTACCCAAGCTTGATCTCCTTGCTCTGTAAAGAGGATGGGGTGAAGATGGGAGTAGATGAGTTTATACCCATTGAACACCCAATCACCAAGAAGTCAATGGAAGGACAAGTGCAAGACAACTCTATCAAGAGGAGGGCGCAGGAATTCCTCCATGAATTCCCAAGAATTGACTACTGGACCAGCCTAGAAGCATCTATCTCCATGCTGCAAGAGACTATGGAGCAACTGAAGGAAGAACAGCAGAATCAGAACTGCATGCTCTGCAAATTGCTGAAGGAGCAAGAGAAGCAGGGGCGTGAACTCCAAGAGTTGAAACGCCAAAAGCTCTCCTCTCAAGCTGAGGGAGCATCCACTTCTCAAAATCAAGGTTGTTGAGTCCTAACTCTGTGAAAACCTCTATCATTAGGAGCTTATGTTTGCGTTTTTTTTCCTTTGTTTTGTTTTTATTTTTCGTTTTTCTAGTCTCAGTTTATATCTATTTTTGAGTCTTGTTTTAATTTATAATTAATAAAATTGAAATTTTATGCCTTAAAGATATGAATGTCCTATGAATCCATCACCTCTCTTAAATGAAAAATGCTTTAATCACAAAAGAACAAGAAGTACAGGATTTCGAAATTCATCATTGAAACTAGTTGAATTAGTTTGATGTGGTGACAATACTTTCTGCTTTCTGAATGAATGCTTGAACAGTGCATATGTCTCTTGAATTTGTTGTTTTGAGAATGTTAAAATTGTTGGCTCTTGAAAGAATGAGGAAAAAGGGAACTGTTATTGAGGATCTAAAATCATTAGACTGATTCTTGAAGCAAGAAAAAGCAGTGGATACCAAAAAAAAAAAAATTTCGAAAAAAAGAAAGAAAGAAATAAAAGTTGTGATCCAAGGCAACAAGAGTGTGCTTAAGAACCCTGGACACCTCTAATTGGGGACTTTAGCAAAGCTGAGTCACAATCTGAAAAGGTTCACCCAATTATGTGTCTGTGGCATGTATGTATCCGGTGGTAATACTGGAAGACAGAGTGATTTGGGCCACAGCCAAGACTCATACACTAGCTATGTTCAAGAATCATTATGCTCAACTAAGAGAATCAATAACACTATCTGAGTTCTGAGTTCTTATAGATGCCAATCATTCTGAACTTCAAGGGATAGAGTGAGATGCCAAAACTGTTCGGAGGCAAAAAGCTACTAGTCCCGCTCATCTAATTGGAGCTATGTTTCCTTGATATTTTGGAGTCTATAGTATATTCTCTTCTTTTTATCCTATTTTGATTTTTAGTTGCTTGGGGACAAGCAACAATTTAAGTTTGGTGTTGTGATGAGCTGATAATTTGTATGCTTTTTGGCATTGTTTTTAGTATGTTTTTAGTATAATTTAGTTAGTTTTTAGTATATTTTTATTAGTTTTTAGCTAAAATTCACTTTTTTGGACTTTACTATGAGTTTGTGTGTTTTTCTGTGATTTCAGGTATTTTCTGGCTGAAATTGAGGGTCCTGAGCAAAAATCTGATTCCGAGACCAAAAAGGACTGCAGATGCTGTTGGATTCTGACCTCCCTGCACTCGAAGTGGATTTTCTGGAGCTACAGAAGCCCAATTGGCGCGCTCTCAACGGCGTTGGAAAGTCGACATCCTGGGCTTTCCAGCAATATATGATAGTCCATACTTTGCCCAGGATTTGATGGCCCAAACCGGCTTGGCAAAACAGCCTCAGAAATTCCAGCGTTAAACGCCGGAACTGGCATAAAACTTGGAGTTAAACGCCCAAACTGGCATGAAAGCTGGCGTTTAACTCCAGAAAAGGTCTCTACACGAAATTGCTTCATTGCTCAGCCCAAGCACACACCAAGTGGACCCAGAAGTGGATTTTTACGTCATTTACTCATTTCTGTACACCCTAGGCTACTAGTTTACTATTAATAGGATCTTTTGACATTGCATCTGTACCTTATGACCTCATGACACTTTACACGTTTTCTTTGTGTATCTTCCACGGCATGAGTCTCTAAACCCCATGGTTGGGGGTGAGGAGCTCTGCTGTGTCTTGATGGATTAATGCAATTACTACTGTTTCTCATTCAATCATGCTTGCTTCCATTCTAAGATAATACTTGTTCTTAACCCGGATGAATGTGATGATCCGTGACAATCATCATCATTCTCAACTATGAACGCGTGCCTGACAACCACCTCCGTTCTACCTTAGATTAAGTAGTTATCTCTTGGGTTCTTTAACCGGAATCTTCGTGGTATAAGCTAGAATTGATGGCGGCATTCAAGAGAATCCGGAAGGTCTAAACCTTGTCTGTGGTATTCTGAGTAGGATTCAATGAATGAATGACTGTGACGTGCTTCAAACTCCTGAAGGCGGGGAGTTAGTGACAGACGCAAAAGAATCACTGGATTCTATTCCGGCCTGATTGAGAACCGACAGATGAATTCCGCTATGCTGTGACAGAGCATATGCAATCGCTTTCACTGAGAGGATGGGAGGTAGCCATTGACAACGGTGAAACCCTACATACAGCTTGCCATGGAAGGAGACTTGTGTGTTTGAAGAAGAAGACAGTAGGAAAGCAGAGATTCAGAAGATGGAGCATCTCCAAACCTCAACCTATTCTCCATTACTGCAAAACAAGTAATCATTTCATGTTCTTTTGCTTTTCACAATCAATCCTGATAATTTCTGATATCCTGACTAAGATTTACAAGATAACCATAGCTTGCTTCAAGCCGACAATCTCTGTGGGATCCACCCTTGCTCACGCAAGGTATTACTTGGACGACCCAGTACACTTGCTGGTTAGTTGTGCGGAGTTGCAAAAGTGTGATTGCAATTTCGTGCACCAATCTCAGATGCTAAGTACTACCTCTGGGATGAACCATATCTCTTTAAGAGATGTGCTGACGGAGTGATCCGCAGATGTGTACCCAGAGAAGAAGCACAAAGGATCCTATGGCACTGACATGGATCACAATATGGAGGACATTTTGGAAGTGAGCGAACAGCCACTAAAGTCCTCCAATGTGGCTTCTACTGGCCTACTCTCTATAAAGATTCCCGAGCGTTTGTGCGTAACTGTGACAGTTGCCAAAGAGCTGGTAACCTGCCTCATGGATATGCCATGCCTCAACAAGGGATATTAGAGATAGAATTGTTTGATGTATGGGGAATTGACTTCATGGGGCCATTCCCACAATCATACTCAAACACTTACATTCTGGTGGCAGTGGACTATGTGTCTAAGTGGGTAGAAGCGATTGCTACACCCATTAATGATACCAAGACCGTACTGAAATTCCTCCAGAAAAACATTTTCAGCAGGTTTGGCGTTCCCAGAATACTAATCAGTGATGGGGGCACTCATTTCTGCAACAAACAGCTATACTCTGCTATGGTTAGATATGGAATTAGCCACAAAGTGGCAACTCCGTATCATCCACAGACAAATGGGCAAGCTGAAGTCTCTAACAGAGAGCTAAAGAGAATCCTGGAACGGACTGTGATAGCCCGAAGAAAGGATTGGGCAAAGAGCTTGGATGATGCTCTGTGGGCATACAGAACAGCATTCAAGACTCCTATAGGAACCTCTCCGTACCAACTGGTGTATGGGAAGGCCTGTCATTTGCCTGTGGAACTGGAACATAAAGCCTACTGGGCAACCAGATTCCTAAACATGGATGCACAGTTAGCTGGTGAAAAAAGACTGCTCCAGCTAAATGAGCTAGAGGAGTTCAGACTCAATGCCTTTGAAAATGCAAAAATTTATAAGGAAAAGGCAAAGAAATGGCATGACAAGAAGTTGTCAACCAGAGTCTTTGAGCCAGGACAAAAAGTTCTGCTCTTCAACTCTAGGCTCAGACTGTTTCCAGAAAAACTCAAATCCCGGTGGAGGGGTCCGTATGTGATTACAGGAGTGTCACCATATGGATATGTTGAGCTTCAGGATACTGATTCCGACAAGAAGTTCATTGTTAATGGACAGAGAATCAAGCATTATCTTGAAGGTAACTTTGAGCAGGAATGCTCAAAATTGAGACTTGAGTGATTCTCAGTGAAAGTCCAGCTAAAGAAAGTAAAAAAGCGCTTGCTGGGAGGCAACCCAGTCATAGGGAGGTTATATGATTTGTTCTTACAGAGGCAAGTATCAAAAATGAAGGAATTCACAGAGTTACAGAAGGATTCAGCTCAAAAAGCAGAGAAAAAGAGCTTACTGGCGAAAAAACGCCAGTAAGGGGCATTTTGGGCGTTAAACGCCAGAATGGGTACCATTCTGGGCGTTTAACGCCAGGAATGGTGCCATTTTGGGCGTTAAACGCCAGAATGGGCACCATTCTGGGCGTTTAACGCCAGGTGTGCAGCATCCTGGGCGTTCAGAAAAACGCCCAGTGCTAAAGGATTTCTGGCGTTTAACGCCAGCCAGGGCACCTGGCTGGGCGTTAAACGCCCAAAAGGGGTGCCAATTGGGCGTTAAACGCCAGAATGAGTGCCATTCTGTGCGTTTAACGCCAGAAAGGTGGGGGGACCACAATTTTGTCTTCAAATCAGATTTTTTTCAAACTTTCCTTTTCTCACCCATATTTTCCTACAAAAATACATTTCAATCTCTCATTATTCACTTTAAAATTTTTAAAATTAAAATCATTCTTCAAATCATTCCCAAATTTTGTTCAAAAACTCACTCTTCTTTCAATTTCTTTCCATATCTCCTCAAATCTCCTTTCAAATTTTTCTTTTTTTCGAAAATCTCTTCCCCCCCACTCTATAAATAAACGGTTGGCTCCCTCTTCCCACCACACCATTCGAATTTCATCTCCCTCTCTCTCTTCTTCTTTCCTTTCTTTTGCTTGAGGACAAGCAAACCTCTAAGTTTGGTGTGCTTTTCCGTGATCACTAAGCCAAGATTCATCAAGATCATGGCTCCTAAGGGAAAACAAACCAATTTAAGAGGAAAGAAAGAGAATAATCCAAAGAATCTTTGGAATCAAGAGAAGTTCTTAACCAAAGAACATGAAGACCATTATCACAAAATAATGGGTCTGAGGTCAGTGATCCCGAAAGTTAAATTTGATCTGAAAGAAGATGAATATCCGGGGATCCAAGAGCAAATTCGAAATAGAGGATGGGAAGTTCTGACCAATCCTGAAATAAAGGTTGGAAGGAACATGGTTCAGGAATTCTACTCAAATCTGTGGCTAACAGATAAGCAGAGAATGACTGGAACTGCTTACCATACCTACAGAACCATGGTCAGAGGGAAAGTTATGTACTTCCATCTGGACAAAATAAGAGAAATCTTCAAACTACCTCAACTGCAAGATGATCCTGATTCCTTTAATAGGAGGATGGTGAGAGTAGATAAAGGGTTGGATCAAGTTCTAGAGGACATATGCCTCCCTGGGACTAAGTGGATAACCAATTCAAAGGGTGTCCCAAACCAACTCAAGAGGGGAGACCTCAAGCCAATTGCAAGAGGGTGGCTAGACTTTATTGGGCGTTCCATATTGCCCACTAGCAACCGTTCTGAGGTCATCATCAAGAGAGCAGTGATGATTCATTGCATTATGCTTGGAAAAGAAGTGGAGGTTCATCATGTGATTGCTTGTGAGATCTACACAATTGCAAATAAGAATTCCACTGAAGCCAAATTGGCTTACCCAAGCTTGATTTCCTTGCTCTGTAAAGAGGCTGGGGTGAAGATGGGAGTAGATGAGTTTATACCCATTGAACACCCAATTACCAAGAAGTCAATGGGAGGCCAAATGCAAGACAACTCTTTCAAGAGGAGGGCGCAGGAATTCCTCCCTGAATTCCCAAGAATTGACTACTGGACCAGCCTAGAAGCATCTATCACCAAGTTGCAAGAGACTATGGAGCAACTGAAGGAAGAACAGCAGAATCAGAACTGCATGCTCTGCAAATTGCTGAAGGAGCAAGAGAAGCAGGGGCGTGAACTCCAAGAGTTGAAACGCCAAAAGCTCTCCTCTCAAGCCGAGGGAGCATCCACTTCTCAAAATCAAGGTTGTTGAGTCCTAACTCTGTGAAAATCTCTATCATTAGGAGCCTATGTTTTTGCGTTTTTATCTTTCTTTTGTTTTGTTCTCTATTTTTATTTTTTAGTCTTATATCTATTTTTGAGTCTTGTTCTTAATTCATAATTAATAAAATTGAAATTTTATGCCTTAAAGATATGAATGTCCTATGAATCCATCACCTCTCTTAAATGAAAAATGCTTTAATCACAAAAGAACAAGAAGTACAGGATTTCAAAATTTATCATTGAAACTAGTTGAATTAGTTTGATGCGGTGACAATACTTTTTGCTTTCTGAATGAATGCTTGAACAGTGCATATGTCTTTTGAATTTGTTGTTTTGAGAATGTTAAAATTGTTGGCTCTTGAAAGAATGAGGAAAAAGAGAACTGTTATTGAGGATCTAAAATCGTTAGACTGATTCTTGAAGCAAGAAAAAGCAGTGGATACAAAAAAAAATTTCGAAAAAAAAAGAGAGAAGAAGAAAAGAAAAAGAAAAAGAAAGAAATAAAGTTGTGATCCAAGGCAACAAGAGTGTGCTTAAGAACCCTGGACACCTCTAATTGGGGACTTTAGCAAAGCTGAGTCACAATCTGAAAAGGTTCACCCAATTATGTGTCTGTGGCATGTATGTATCCGGTGGTAATACTGGAAGACAGAATGCTTTGGGCCACAGCCAAGACTCATACACTAGCTATGTTCAAGAATCATTATGCTCAACTAAGAGAATCAATAACACTATCTGAGTTCTGAGTTCTTATAGATGCCAATCATTCTGAACTTCAAGGGATAGAGTGAGATGCCAAAACTGTTCGGAGGCAAAACGCTACTAGTCCCGCTCATCTAATTGGAGCTATGTTTCCTTGATATTTTGGAGTCTATAGTATATTCTCTTCTTTTTATCCTATTTTGATCTTTAGTTGCTTGGGGACAAGCAACAATTTAAGTTTGGTGTTGTGATGAGCGGATAATTTGTATGCTTTTTGGCATTGTTTTTAGTATGATTTAGTTAGTTTTTAGTATATTTTTATTAGTTTTTAGTTAAAATTCACTTTTCTGGACTTTACTATGAGTTTGTGTGTTTTTCTGTGATTTCAGGTATTTTCTGGCTGAAATTGAGGGTCCTGAGCAAAAATCTGATTCCGAGACCAAAAAGGACTGCTGATGCTGTTGGATTCTGACCTCCCTGCACTCGAAGTGGATTTTCTGGAGCTACAGAAGCCCAATTGGCGCGCTCTCAACGGCGTTGGAAAGTAGACATCCTGGGATTTCCAGCAATATATGATAGTCCATACTTTGCCCAAGATTTGATGGCCCAAACCGGCGCTCAAAGTCACCCTCAGAAATTCCAGCGTTAAACGCCGGAACTGGCATAAAACTTGGAGTTAAACGCCCAAACTGGCATGAGAACTGGTGTTTAACTCCAGAAAAGGTCTCTACACGAAAATGCTTCATTGCTCAACCCAAGCACACACCAAGTGGGCCCGGAAGTGGATTTTTTAGTCATTTACTCATCTCTGTATACCCTAGGCTACTAGTTTACTATTAATAGGATCATTTGACATTATATCTGGTACCTCATGACACTTTACACGTTTTCTTTGTGTACTTTCTACGGCATGAGTCTCTAAACCCCATGGTTGGGGGTGAGGAGCTCTGCTGTGTCTTGATGGATTAATGCAATTACTACTGTTTCTCATTCAATCATGCTTGCTTCCATTCTAAGATAATACTTGTTCTTAATCCGGATGAATGTGATGATCCGTGACAATCATCATCATTCTCAACTATGAACGTGTGCCTGACAACCACCTCCGTTCTACCTTAGATTAAGTAGTTATCTCTTGGATTCTTTAATCGGAATCTTCGTGGTATAAGCTAGAATTGATGAATTCAAGAGGATCCGGAAGGTCTAAACCTTGTCTGTGGTATTCTGAGTAGGATCCAATGATTGAATGACTGTGACGAGCTTCAAACTCCTGAAGGCGGGGCGTTAGTGACAAACGCAAAAGAATCACTGGATTCTATTCCGGCCTGATTGAGAACCGACAGATGAATTCCGCGTGCTGTGACAGAGCATATGCAATCGTTTTCACTGAGAGGATGGGAGGTAGCCATTGACAACAGTGAAACCCTACATACAGCTTGCCATGGAAGGAGACTTGCATGTTTGAAGAAGAAGACAGTAGGAAAGCAGAGATTCAGAAGATGGAGCATCTCCAAACCTCAACCTATTCCCCATTACTGCAAAACAAGTAATCATTTCATGTTCTTTTGCTTTTCACAAACAATCCTGATAATTTCTGATATCCTGACCAAGATTTACAAGATAACCATAGCTTGCTTCAAGCCGACAATCTCCGTGGGATCGACCCTTGCTCACGCAAGGTATTACTTGGACGACCCAGTGCACTTGCTGGTTAGTTGTGCGGAGTTGCAAAAGTGTGATTGCAATTTCGTGCACCAGTGAATTAGGTTGGATTTAGACTTGTTGAATGGTTTAGAAGGTTATGTGATTGAGAAAATGGTTGAAGTAATGTTTGGTATGAATTTTGGGTTGCTTTGGTATGGTTGAAAAGTGATTGAGTTGGTTTTTGGATTGAGAGTTGGTTAAATTTGAGCTTTTAGTGTTTTTGGTAAAAACAGATTTTTGGTGAAATTTGATGGATCATAACTCGAGCCTCAGTTTTCAAATTTTGTTGAAATTTTCTTTAAATTAAAGTTCATTAAGAACTCTTTAAATTGATATAAAGTTTGTAAAAATTAGAATTTTGTAGAGGAATTTATGATCATTCAAAGTTGGGTATCAAAATCTGAAATTATGTAAAGTTGTAGAATTTCGTGATTTCTGGTATGTGCACACGCACAGCCTTGTGCCCACGCACACCCCTTAGAATTTTTAAACCTGTGTGCATGCACAGCCTTGTGCGTATGCACACATAGGGGAAGGTTGTCTGTTTAGAGCGCTATCACAACCTGTGCGCACACATAACCAATGAAGTTTTACAACCTGTGCGCATGCACAGCCCTGTGCGCACACACACGTTGGGAGGTGCACTCTGTGGAGGGCGTTCGCACGCCTTCTGCGAATGTGTGTATGCACACCTCTATGCATACACACACATTTGAAAACTTTCCTGGGGTGTGCGCACGCACACCCCTGTTCGTACGCACATGCCTTGTTTTTCAACTAAAACTTTGTTTTTAAACTATTTCACCTTCCCAATAAGCTTGTATACTTCTGTGACACCTAATTAAGACTCTTGGGTTTATTTTCGGGCATTAAAACATGGGAAATGTACTAGGAGGTTTGATTTGGTATTATGTTGAAAAGTTAGAGAACAGAGGCTTGGGTTTCTGGTGTACTGAGGATGGGTTTGGTGGAGTGCGAAAGAAGAATGATATATGAATTGAGAAGTTGATGAACTAGTGAGTTCGGGATGGAAAGTTATGAATTGATGATGGTTGTGGTGAGTGAAAACTTGGAAATGAATTATTATGGTTGATGGAATGAGTATGAGTGGAAGGGTGCTCTGAGTAGTGGCCTCTGAGATTGAATATGTGATTATGATATGCATTGTGCTCCGTCGTAGGAGCTGTGGCAGTCTTCCGCCTACGTTCGAATGTGAGGCTTGAAGCTGGGCTTCTCACTCATCTTTATCGCACAAGAGGAAGGTGGTAGGACACTCTCCCTCGGAATGTTTTTCCCTCTGAAAGGAGAAGGAGGTAGGGAACTTATCCCTCAGATTTTTTCCTCTTGAGCATGGGTTTCTCTCTGGTTGCAAGGTGGTAGGGCACTAACCTACGGAATCGTGCGGCATCCAGAGGAAGGTGGTAGGGCACTCTCCCTCAAAACGTTTCCCTCTGAAAGGAGAAGGTGGTAGGGCACGTATCCCTCGAAATTATTCCGCCTGAGTATGTGCAACAGAGAGACTAATCCGGGAGTTGCCGTCCGGATTTTGTGTCGGGTTTGGCACTATAATCGACATGTGATATCACAGCCAATAGGACAGGTATTCATCATATGTATCTTCTATATGCTTGCTTGCTTTGTTTACTTGAGCTTACCTAATTGTATAACATGTCTACTTACTTCTTGAATTACTTGTTATATATATGAATACTATCTGTACTTTCCTTGCTTGCATTATCTGTGGTTGTTCGGTGTTGAGGAGGTTAGTTAGGCGGTGGCGATGGAATCGCACGGAGGGTAGGTTGGTGAAGGCTGTGGGACAGTGGTGACTAGTTTTAGATAGAAATCCCCTAAGTTTAGATACCTTTATTTATTGGTTACAGTTTAAGTTATTTATTTCGTTTAAGCTTGACTATCTGTTTAGTATGAAGCTCTAGGATTGCCTCTAGCATCTCGGGGTCTTACATCTTACATTACTGGGTACTGTTACCATACTGAGAACCTCTGGTTCTCATTCCATACGTTGTTGTTGTTTTATAGATGCTGGTCGCAACCCACCTCTGGTTCTCATTCCATACGTTATTCTATATTATTCTGTATTGTCTGTATATCACTAGCCAGCTTAAACTCCGCAAGTCGTGGCTAGATTCTTATGCTATTATACTCTTATATTTTGTTATATTATATCTATATCTTATGCGTTAAGTTGGTAGCTTTGTGAGTACGTTTTGCACTTTTCAAATCCTATTTTTTAGTTTATTTTTGTCATCGGGCTTCTAGAAATATTATTCCTTTAATATATTTATGTATGAACCTTAGAATTGTCGTAACCTTTGATTAATCTTTGCTTTACGGCATGAGGTAAAGCTTAGGATAATTAGGGTATTACATTTAGTGGTATCAGACCGGTTCGTCCTCGTGAGCCTGAGAGATGGACCGATTATGCTTCATTGCATATTCTGGGTCATTTTTCTTTCATGCTATTTAGGTTATCTACTTGATATTTCATAGCATGCTTGTTTGTGAGTGCTGGTGCATGGAATTGCAATCACACCTTTGCAACTCCGCACAACTAACCAGCAAGTACACTGGGTCGTCCAAGTAATAATTTCTTACGCGAGTAAGGGTCGATCCCACGGAGATTGCAAACTTGAAGCAAGCTATGATTATCCTGTAACTCTTAGTCAGGAGATTAGTGATAAAAATGATTTTGTTTGTAAAAAGTAAAAGAGCATGAAATGAATGATACTTGTTATTCAATAATGGAGAACAGGTCGAGGTTTCAGAGATGCTCTGTCTTCTGAATCTCTGCTTTCCTATTGTCTTCTTCTCCAAACATGCATGGCTTCCTTCCATGGCAAGCTGTATGTTGGTTGATCGCCGTTGTCAATGGCTACCATCCGTCCTCTTAGTGAAAATGGTCCAGGTACGGTTTCTGTACGGCTAATCAACTGTCGGATCTCTCGTCTCGGATGAAAAATACTAGGCACAGCTAACGCACGACTAATCATTTATCGGTTCTCACTTGTGTCGGAATAGGATCTCTCTATCCTTTTTCACACTATCACTGCACCCAACATTCGTGAGTTTGAAACTCGTCACAGTCATCCCGTCCCAGATCCTACTCGGAATACCACAGACAAGGTTTAGACTTTCCGGATATCAGGAATGCTGCCAATTGGTTCTAGTCTCTACCACAAAGGTTCTGATCTCACGAGTTTGAATGCTCTGTTGTCAGGAGATGCAAGTCAAACTCGTGGATTAGAAACCCAAGAGATACGCACTCAAGCTGTCGCCCAATGAATACGTTGAGCTCAGATAGAATGGAAGTGGTTGTCAAGCACGCATTCTTAAATTTGAGAATGATGATGAGTGTCACGTATCATCACATTCTTCATATTGAAGTACGAGTGAGCATCTTAGAACAGAAGCAAGCGTGATTGAATAGAAAACAATAGTAATTGCATTAATCCATTGAAACACAGCAGAGCTCCTCACCCCCACCTATGTGGTTTAGAGACTCATGCTGTAGAAGATACAATATGAGATGTAAAATGTCATAAGTTACAAAATAAATCTCTAAAAGTAGTTTTTATACTAAACTAGTAACCTAGATTTACAGAAAATGAGTAATTAAGTGCAGATAGTGCAGAAATCCACTTCCGGGGCCCATTTGGTGAGTGTTTGGGCTGAGCTTTGAAGCTTTCACATGCATAGGCCATTCTTGGAGTTAAACACCAGCTTGGGTGCCATTTTGGGCGTTTAACTCCAGCTCTGGTACCAGTTCCGGCGTTTTATGCCAGAAAAGGGTCTCTAGTTGGCGTTTAAATGCCAGTTTAGACCATCAAATATCGGGGAAAGTATGGACTATCATACATTGTTGGAAAGCCCAAGATGTTAGCTTTCTAGACCAATTGAGAGCGCGCCAATTGGATTTTGTAGCTCCAGAAAAACGCGTTTGAGTGCAGGGAGGTCAGAATCCAACAGCATCTACAGTCCTTTCTCAGCCTCTGAATCAGATAATTGCTCAGGTCCCTCAATTTTAGTCAGAAAATACCTGAAATTACAGAAAAACTCACAAACTCATAGTGAAGTCCAGAAATGTGATTTTTGAATAAAAATTAATAAAAATATAACAAAAAGTGAATAAAGCATGCTAAAAACTATATGAAAACACTACCAAAAAGCTATAAAATATCCACTCATCATAATACCAAACTTAAACTGTTGCTTGTCCCCAAGCAACTAGACAAATAAAATAGGATAAAAAGAAGATTATGGTGCAATAAAATCTCAGAGTCTTTAATGAAGCTCAAATTCAAATTAGATGAGCGGGGTTTATAGCTTTTTGCTTCTGAATAGTTTTGGCATCTCATTTTATCCTCTGAAACTCAGAATGATTGGCTTCTTTCAGAACTTAGCATGCAGATGAGGTTATTGATTTTCCTAGTTTAACTTTGATTAATTCTTGAACACAGCTTCTTTGAGTCTTGGCTGTGACCCTTAGCATTTTATTTTCCAGTATTACCACCGGATACATAAATGTCACGGACACATAACTGGGTGAACCTTTTCAGATTGTGACTTAGCTTTGCTAGAGCCTCCAGTTAGAGGTGCCCAGAGTTCTTAAGCACACTCTTTTGCTTTGGATCACGACTTTAACCACTCAGTCCAAGCTTTTCACTTGGACCTTCATGCCACAAGCACATGGTTAGGGACAGCTTGATTTAGCCGCTTAGGCTAGGATTTTATTCCTTTGGGCCCTCCTATCCATCGATACTCAAAGCCTTGGATCCATTTCACACTTGCCTTTTTGTTTAAAGGGTTACTGGCTTTTTTTTAATACTACTTTTTCTTGCTTCAAGAATCTATTTTATGAAATTTCATATTATCAATAACATTTTTCTGTTTACCTTATTCTTTCAAGAGCCAAACATTACTTAAATTTCAGTATAAAAAATATGCACTGTTTATGCATTCATTCAGAGAGCTAAAGTAATGCCACCACATATAATTAATTTGAATTTTTCTTATTATATACTCAAAATGTTTGCACCCTTACTCTTCTAAAAAAATCTACTATTTTATTCATGTTTAATGATGATAAGAAGAGTAAATTATAGCCAAATTGAAAAAATAAAAAATAAAGTACTACTCATGCAACAGAAAAATGGAAATTTAAATGCTACTAATACTTATGGATTAATAATAATAAAAATAAACGACGTTAACACTAATGCTCATGTAACTCTTAAAATAGGTTTCTAATAACAAAATTATCACAGAGTTAGAACTCAATAACCTTTATTTTGAGAGATAAGTGCTCCTTCAATCTGTGGGATGTCTGGCTCTTCAAGGGACAGCTTCTGGTGCTTTAGCTCCTGTATCTCACGCCCTTGCTTCTCTTATTCTTTGAGCAATTTGCAGAGCATGCTGTTTTGATTCTGCTGCTCTTCTTTGAGTTGATCCATATCTTCTTGCAGATTGTTGATAGCTGGTTCTAAGCGGGCCCAATAGTCAAATTGAGAAATTTCTGGGAGGAACTCATGCGCCCTCTTCTTGATGGGGTTGTCTTGAACTTGAGGTCCATTAATTACCTTTTTGGTGATTGGGCATTCAACTGGGATATACTCATTCACACCTATGTTTACCCCCGCATCTTTACATAACAGACTAATCAAGCTTGGGTAAGCCAATTTGGTATCGGTGGATTCGTTGTTTTCAAATATGTAAATTTCACAAGAAATCAGCTGATGAACCTTCACTTCTTTTCCCAGCATAATACAGTGAATCATCACTGCCCTTTTGACAATGACTTCAGAGCGGTTACTGGTGGAAAGTATAAAATGCCCAATGAAATCTAACCAGCCCCTGGCAACTGGTTTGAGATCTCCTCTCTTCAGTTGGTTTGGGACACCTTTTGAATTGGTTATCCACTCGGTTCTAGGGAGGCATATGTCCTCTAGAACTTGATCCAGCTTTTTATCTTTAGCCAATCTCCTATTAAAGGATTCTGGATCATCTTGTAGTTGAAGAAGTTTGAGGACTTCTCTTACTTTTCCAAGGCGGAAGTAGATAACCTTCCCTCTGACCATAGTCCGAAAGGAGTAAAAAGCAGTTCCCTCTATTCTTTGCTTATCCGTCATCCACAGATTTGCATAGAATTCCTGGATCATGTTTCTTCCAACATGTATCTCAGGATTAGCTAGGACTTTCCAGCCCCTGTTTCGAATCTGTTCTTGGATCTCCGGGTATTTGATGCACGAAAACTTGTCTCTCAACAAATTTCCCTTCGGCAAGTATACCGAATTGTCGTCAAGTAAAAACTCACAATAGAGTGAGGTCAAATCCCACAGGGATTGATTGGTCAAGCAACTTTAATTGGAGGAATGTTCTAGTTTAGCTAAGTAGAAGTTGAGTTGATAATTACAGAAAATTAAATGGCGGGAAAGCAAATGACAGAAAATATAAATGCTGGAAATAAATGGCAGAATGTAAATTGCAGAATCTTAAATGGGAATTTGGGGAGATGAACATAAAAGTAAATGACAAAAGGTAAAGAGAATGGCTAAGATTAGAAAAGGGGGATTCATTGGGCTTAGGAGATGTTGCATTCTCCGGATGAAGTTCATTCTCATCTCTTCGTCAATCAAAGCATTCATTGATCTCCTTGGCAATCTTAAGTGATTGGATCCCAATTCCTTGGCAACCCAATCTCTCTAAGCTTGAACAATTACCCAATTCCTTGATTTAATTGCTCATGGGAAGAGATGAAGTATGGTCACTGATTATACCACATGTATTTCCAAATCAAATTATTGGTAGGATTATATGTCACTATATCCATCCAAACCCCAATTTGGTCTAACATGAGAAAGCAATTCTAGCATGATCTCCTCATCCCTTTTCCAAGGCTCAGAGGAGATCCAATTATGGAGAGTTTCTTTTCCAAGACAACTAACCAATTGATTTAAGATCGAAAGCTTTCTAGTAAATCAAGAGAAAAGAAAGAGGAAGAAGAATGAAAACTATAATTGATCCATCAAATTACAACAGAGCTCCTTAACCCAATGAAAACGGGTTTAGTTGTTCATAGCCCTGAAAATGAAAGATGATAGAGAAGAGTTCATTCTCCCCAGTTGGTGGACGAAATTGTGATCACATCAATGTAGTATTCTTTGTTGTTGTATGGAATCCTTATTATGGCACTTATGTGTGGACACAACTCCGTTCAACTAACCAGCAAGTGTATTGGGTCGTCCAAGTAATACCTTACGTGAGTAAGGGTCGATCCCACAGAGATTGTTGGTATGAATCAAGCTATGGTCATCTTGTAAATCCCAGTCAGGAGGATAAAATTATGGAATTTAGAAAATCAAATATGATTAATAAAAATAAACAGAAAATAAAATGGATAGAGATACTTATGTAAATCAATAGTGGAAATTTCAGATAGGCGTATGGAGATGTTGTGCTCCTCTTGAATCTCTACTTTCTTATTACATTCATCCTATCCTTCTTACTCCTTTCCATGGCAAGCTGTATGTAGGGCATCACCGTTGTCAATGGCTACATCCCATCCTCTCAGTGAAAATGTTCCTATGCTCTGTCACAGCACGGCTAATCATCTGTCGGTTCTCAATCAGGTTGGAATAGAATCCCTTGATTCTTTTGCGCTTGTCATCACGCCCAGCCTTCAGGAGTTTGAAGCTCGTCACAGTCATTCAATCCCAGAATCCTACTCGGAATACCACAGACAAGGTTTAGACTTTCCGGATCCTCATGAATGCCGCCATCTATCTAGCTTATACCACGAAGATTCTGTTGGGGAATCTAAGAGATATGCGCCCGGCCTAATGTAGAACGGAAGTGGTTGTCAGTCACGCGCGTTCATGGGTGAGAATGATGATGAGTGTCACGGATCATCACATTCATCAAGTTGAAGTGCAACGTATATCTTGGAATAAGAATAAAAGAGAATTGAATAGAAAGTAATAGTAATTGTATTGAAACTTGAGGTACAGTAGAGCTCCACACCCTTAATCTATGGTGTGCAGAAACTCCACCGTTGAAAATACATAAGTGAAAGGTTCAGGTATGGCCGAATGGCCAGGCCCCAAAACGTGATCACAGGATTCAAAATACAATCCAGGATGATAATATGATAGTAAAAAGTTCTATTTATAATAAACTAGCTCCTAGGGTTTACATGAGTAAGTAATTGATGCATAAATCCACTTCCGGGGCCCACTTGGTGTATGTTTGGGCTGAGCTTGATCTATCCACGAGCTGAGGCTTCTCTTGGAGTTGAACTCCAAGTTATAACGTGTTTTGAGCGTTCAACTCCGGATCATGACGTTTTTCTGGCGTTTAACTCCAGACAGCAGCATGTACTTGGCGTTCAACGCCATGTTACGTCGTCAATTTCCGAATAAAGTATGGACTATTATATATTGCTGGAAAGCTCTAGATGTCTACTTTCCAATGTCGTTGAGAGCGCGCCAATTGGAGTTCTGTAGCTCCAGAAAATCCATTTCGAGTGCAGGAAGGTCAGATTCCAACAGCATCAGCAGTCCTTTTGTCAGCCTTTTTCAGAGTTTTGCTCAAGTCCCTCAATTTCAGCCAGAAATTACCTGAAATCACAGAAAAACACACAAACTCATAGTAAAGTCCAGAAATGTGAATTTAACATAAAAACTAATGAAAACGTCCCTAAAAGTAGCTTGAACTTACTAAAAACTACCTAAAAACAATGCCAAAAAGTGTATAAATTATCCGCTCATCACAACACCAAACTTAAATTGTTGCTTGTCCCCAAGCAACTGAAAATCAATTAGGATAAAAAGAAGAGAATATACTATAAATTCCAGAATATCAATGAATATTAATTATAATTAGATGAGCGGGACTTGTAGCTTTTTGCTTCTGAACAGTTTTGGCATCTCACTTTTTCCTTTGAAGTTTAGAATGATTGGCTTCTCTAGGAACTTAGAATTTCGGATAGTGTTATTGACTTTCCTAGTTAAGCATGTTGATTCTTGAACACAGCTACTTATGAGTCTTGGCCGTGGCCCTAAGCACTTTGTTTTCCAGTATTACCACCGGATACATAAATGCCACAGACACATGACTGGGTGAACCTTTTCAGATTGTGACTCAGCTTTGCTAGAGTCCCCAGTTAGAGGTGTCCAGAGCTCTTAAGCACACTCTTTTTGCTTTGGATCACGACTTTAACCATTCAGTCTCAAGCTTTTCACTTGGACCTTCATGACACAAGCACATGGTTAGGGACAGCTTGATTTAGCCGCTTAGGCCTGGATTTTATTTCCTTGGGCCCTCCTATCCATTGATGCTCAAAGTCTTGGATCCTTTTTACCCTTGCCTTTTGGTTTTAAGGGCTATTGGCTTTTTCTGCTTGCTTTTTCTTTTTCTTTCTATTTTTTTTCGCCACTTTTTTTTTTCGCAAGCTTTCTTTTTCACTGCTTTTTCTTGCTTCAAGAATCAATTTCATGATTTTTCAGATCATCAATAACATTTCTCTTTGTTCATCATTCTTTCAAGAGCCAACAATTTTAACATTCATAAACAACAAGATCAAAAATATGCACTGTTCAAGCATTCATTCAGAAAATAAAAAGTATTGTCACCACATCAATATAATTAAATTAAATTCAAGGATAAATTCGAAATTCATGTACTTCTTGTTCTTTTGAATTAAAACATTTTTCATTTAAGAGAGGTGAAGGATTAATGGATTTATTCATAACTTTAAGACATAGTTACTAACTACTAATGATCATGTAATAAAGACACAAGTATAGATAAACATATAACATAAAAAAAATGAAAAGCAGAAGAAAAATTTAAGAACAAGGAATGAGTCCACCTTAGTGAGGGTGGCGCCTTCTTGAAGGACCATTGATGTCCTTGAGCTCTACTATGTCTCTGAATTGTTGTAATTTAGTTTCTCTTAGTTTCCTCTTCAGAGTCCTTTCAGGTTCTGGATCAGCTTCAACAAGAATGCCTTTTTCCTTGTTCCTGCTCATATGAAAGAGAAGAGGAAATGAAAAGGAAGAGGAATCTTCTATGTCATAGTAAAGAGGATCCTTATTATTAGTAGAAGAAGAAAGGGGATAATGGAAGGAGAGGGATGAATAGTCTGTATAAAGAGTAAGGATAGGGGAGGTGATAAGAGATGAAGAGAAGTGTTAGTAAATAAATAAATAAATAGAAGAAGATGAGAAAGGGATTTTCGAAAATATTTTTGAAAAGGAGTTAGTAATTTCGAAAATTAAAGATGAATTAAAATTAAAATTAAAACTTGAAACAATTAGTTAATTAAAAAGAATTTTTTGAAAAAGAGGGAGGTATTTTCGAAAATTAGAGAGGGAAAGGTAGTTAGGTGGTTTTGAAAAAGATAAGAAACAACCAAAAAGTCAAATTTGAAAAAGATAAGAAAATAAGTTAGATAAGATATTTTGAAATCAAATTTTGAAAAAGATAAGATAAAAAGATAAGATAATTAGATAAGATAAAAAGATATGAAAAGATAAGATTAAAAAGATATTTTTTTGAAAAGATATGGTTTTAAAAAGATATGATTGAAATTAGTTTTGAAAAAGATTTAATTTTTAAAATTAAAATTAATTACTTAACTAACAAGAAACTAAAAGATAAGATTCTAGAATTTAAAGATTGAACCTTTCTTAACAAGAAAGTAACAAACTTCTAATTTTTGAATCAATCACATTTACTTGTTAGCTAATTTTCGAAAATATGATGTAAAAGATAAGAAAAAGATTTTGAAAAATATTTTAAAAAAAAATTTCGAAAATTAATAAAAAAAGGAAAAGATTTAATTTTTGAAAAAGTTTTGAAAAGATAAGATTTTTAAAATTGAAACTTTGACTTGACTTGTAAGAAACAACTAATTTTTAAAATTTTTGACTAAGTCAACTCAAATTTTCGAAATTTATGAGAAAAATAAGGAAAAGATATTTTTTTGATTTTTTGAATTTTTAATTATGAGAGAGAAAAACACAAACATGACCCAAAACATGAAAATTTTGGATCAAAACACTTAATGCATGCAAGAACACTATGAATGTCAAGATGAACACCAAGAACACTTTGAAGATCATGATGAACGTCAAGAACATAATTTTGAAAAAATTTTTGATGCAAAGAAAACATGCAAGACACCAAACTTAGAAATCTTTAATGCATGGACTCTAACAAACGAAAAATGCATATGAAAAACAACAAACAACACAAAACAAGAAAACTTCAAGATCAAACAAGAAGACTTGTCAAGAACAACTTGAAGATCATGAAGAACACCATGAATGCATGAATTTTCAAAAAAATGCAACAAAAAATTTTTAAAGCATGCAATTGACACCAAACTTAAAAATTGACTCAAAACTCAAACAAGAAACACAAAATATTTTTGGTTTTTATGATTTTATGATTTTTTTTGTATTTTTATTATTATTTTTTTTTCGAAAATATTTTTGGAAAAACGAAAAATAAAAGAAAAATTTTTGAAAAAGATTTTTGAAAAGAAAATTACCTAATCTGAGCAACAAGATGAACCGTCAGTTGTCCATACTCGAACAATCCCCGGCAATGGCGCCAAAAACTTGGTGGACGAAATTGTGATCACATCAATGTAGTATTCTTTGTTGTTGTATGGAATCCTTATTATGGCACTTATGTGTGGACACAACTCCGTTCAACTAACCAGCAAGTGTACTGGGTCGTCCAAGTAATACCTTACGTGAGTAAGGGTCGATCCCACAGAGATTGTTGGTATGAAGCAAGCTATGGTCATCTTGTAAATCCCAGTCAGGAGGATAAAATTATGGAATTTAGAAAATCAAATATGATTAATAAAAATAAACAGAAAATAAAATAGATAGAGATACTTATGTAAATCAATAGTGGAAATTTCAGATAGGCGTATGGAGATGTTGTGCTCCTCTTGAATCTCTACTTTCTTATTACATTCATCCTATCCTTCTTACTCCTTTCCATGGCAAGCTGTATGTAGGGCATCACCGTTGTCAATGGCTACATCCCATCCTCTCAGTGAAAATGTTCCTATGCTCTGTCACAGCACGGCTAATCATCTGTCGGTTCTCAATCAGGTTGGAATAGAATCCCTTGATTCTTTTGCGCTTGTCATCACGCCCAGCCTTCAGGAGTTTGAAGCTCGTCACAGTCATTCAATCCCAGAATCCTACTCGGAATACCACAGACAAGGTTTAGACTTTCCGGATCCTCATGAATGCCGCCATCTATCTAGCTTATACCACGAAGATTCTGTTGGGGAATCTAAGAGATATGCGCCCGGCCTAAGGTAGAACGGAAGTGGTTGTCAGTCACGCGCGTTCATGGGTGAGAATGATGATGAGTGTCACGGATCATCACATTCATCAAGTTGAAGTGCAACGTATATCTTGGAATAAGAATAAAAGAGAATTGAATAGAAAGTAATAGTAATTGTATTGAAACTTGAGGTACAGTAGAGCTCCACACCCTTAATCTATGGTGTGCAGAAACTCCACCGTTGAAAATACATAAGTGAAAGATTCAGGCATGGCCGAATGGCCAGCCCCCAAAACGTGATCACAGGATTCAAAATACAATCCAGGATGATAATATGATAGTAAAAAGTTCTATTTATAATAAACTAGCTCCTAGGGTTTACATGAGTAAGTAATTGATGCATAAATCCACTTCCGGGGCCCACTTGGTGTATGTTTGGGCTGAGCTTGATCTATCCACGAGCTGAGGCTTCTCTTGGAGTTGAACTCCAAGTTATAACGTGTTTTGGGCGTTCAACTCCGGATCATGACGTTTTTCTGGCGTTTAACTCCAGACAGCAGCATGTACTTGGCGTTCAACGCCAAGTTACGTCGTCAATTTCCGAATAAAGTATGGACTATTATATATTGCTGGAAAGCTCTAGATGTCTACTTTTCAACGTCGTTGAGAGCGCGCCAATTGGAGTTCTGTAGCTCCAGAAAATCCATTTCGAGTGCAGGGAGGTCAGATTCCAACAGCATCAGCAGTCCTTTTGTCAGCCTTTTTCAGAGTTTTGCTCAAGTCCCTCAATTTCAGCCAGAAATTACCTGAAATCACAGAAAAACACACAAACTCATAGTAAAGTCCAGAAATGTGAATTTAACATAAAAACTAATGAAAACATCCCTAAAAGTAGCTTGAACTTACTAAAAACTACCTAAAAACAATGCCAAAAAGCGTATAAATTATCCGCTCATCACCAGTAAACTAGAAATTGCAGGAAAGTAATATACAGAATGTAGTTCCCAATAATGCCAAGCCTCCTTTTGTCTCTTTCAAAACTATTTCCTATATATACTACTCTTCTGATCTTCTAGTTAGCTCTTCAAGTCTTGGATATGGGCCCTTGATCTTTAGTTGAAGCAGTTACAGTCTTCAGTGGGCTCAGCGTTGCTTGCAGAAAGAATGTGAGTCAAGCATGGTAGCAGTTACCATGGCTGGTGTTGAACGCCAGAAATCTTTTGTTACTGGGCATTTTTCTGAATGCCCAGGATGCTGCTGTTTTTGGCATTAAACGCCCAGAATACTGCCCATTTTGGCATTTGACGCACAGAATGATACCTTTACTGGCATTTTAACGCCAGTGAGCTCTTTTTCTCTGTGATTCTTCTGCTTTATGTTCTGAACCATCATTTCTCTGTATTATTTACTGAAATGTATTAACAAACATGAATAAAAAAATTAAATAAACTCATATAATTGTTATAAACATCGAATTTCTACTAATAGCTGGGTTGCCTCCCAGCAAGTGCTTCTTTACTGTCTTTAGCTGGACTTTACTGAGCTTTAATCAAGTCTCATTCTTGAGCATTCTTACTCAATATTGCCTTCAAGATAATTCTTGACTCTCTGTCCATTAACATTGAACTTTTTGTCAGAGTCAATATCCTGAAGCTCTACATATCCATATGGTGACGCACTTGTAATTACATATGGTCCCTTCCACCGGGATTTCAATTTCCCAGGGAATAATCTGAGCCTAGAGTTAAACAGTAGAACCTTCTGTCCTGGCTCAAAGACTCTAGATGACAGCTTTCTATCATGCCACCTTTTTGCTTTCTCCTTGTAAATTTTAGCATTTTTGAAAGCATTGAGCCTGAACTCCTCTAGCTCATTCAAATAGAGTAATCTTTTCTCTCCAGCTACCTTAGCATCAAGGTTGAGGAACCTGGTTGCCCAGTAGGCCTTGTGTTCCAGTTCCACTGGCAGATGACAGGTTTTTCCATACACAAGCTGGTATGGAGAGGTCCCTATAAGAGTTTTGAATGCAGTTTTGTATGCCCACAGAGCATCATCCAGACTTCTTGCCCAATCCCTTCTACGGGTACTTACAGTCCATTCCAGGATTTGTTTTAGTTATCTATTTGAGACTTCAGCCTGCCCATTTGTCTATGGATGATATGGAGTTGCCACTTGTGGTTAATTCCATATCGGATCAGAGCAGAGTCAAGCTATTTATTGCAGAAATGAGTGCCTCCATCACTGATCAGTACCCTAGGGATACCAAACCGGCTGAAGATATGCTTCTGGAGGAACTTCATCACTATCTTAGTATCATTAGTGGGTGTTGCAATTATTTCTACCCACTTAGATACATAATCTACTGCCACCAGAATATAAGTGTTTGAGTATGATGGCGGGAAAGGCCCCATGAAGTCAATACCCTATACATCAAACAACTCAATCTCTAAGATCCCTTGTTGAGGCATGGTATAACTGTGAGGCAGGTTGCCAGATCTTTGGCAATTGTCACAATTAAGTACAAACACTCGGGAGTCTTTATAGAGAGTAGGCCAATAGAAGCCACATTGGAGAACTCTTGTGGTTGTTCGCTCACTTCCAAAATGTCCTCCATACTGTGATTCGTGGCAGTGCCAAAGGATCTTTTGTGCTTCTTCTTTAGGCACACATCTACGGATTACTCCGTCTGCATATCTCTTGAAGAGATATGGTTCATCCCAAAGATAGTACTTTGTATCAGTAATCAATTTCTTTGATTGCTACCTACTGTACTCTTTGGGTATGAAACTCACTACCTTGTAGTTTGCAATGTCTGCAAACCATGGCACTTCCTAGATATAAGAGATATGGCTCATCCGAAAAGTTTTCAGAGATCTCAGTAAGAAGGAAGGACGCCCCTTCTACTGGTTCTATTCGGGACAGGTGATCTGCTACTTGGTTCTCTGTCCCTTTTCTGTCTCTTATTTCTATATCAAACTCTTGCAGAAGCAACACCCATCTGATGAGTCTGGGTTTTAAATCCTGCTTTGTGAGTAGATATTTAAGAGCAGCATGGTCAGTGTACACAATCACTTTTGATCCTACTAAAAAGATATGAACTTATCAATGGTGTAAACCACTGCAAGTAATTCTTTTTCTATGGTTGTGTAGTTCTTCTGTGCGTCATTTAAAACATGACTGGCATAGTAAATGACATGTAGAAGCTTGTCATGCCTTTGTCCCAACATTGATCCAATGGCATGGTCACTAGCATCACACATCAGTTCAAATGATAATGTCCAGTCTGGTGCAGAGATGACTGGTGCGTATCAGCAGCTAGCAGATTACTCAGAGGTTTGGTGATTTTTGAAAAATCTTTTATAAACCTCCTATAGAATCCTGCATGCCCCAGAAAGCTTCTGATTGCCTTAACATTAGTAGGTGGTGGTAATTTCTCAATTACCTCTACCTTAGCTTGATCCACTTCTATTCCCTTGTTCGAAATTTTGTGCCCAAGGACAATTCCTTCAGTCACCATAAAGTGACATTTTTCCCAGTTTAAAACCAGGTTAGTCTCTTGGAACCTCTTTAGAACAAGTGCTAGATGGTCAAGACAGGAGTTGAATGAGTCTCCAAACACTGAAAAGTCATCCATGAAGACTTCCAGAAATTTTTCCACCATATCAGTGAAAATAGAGAGCATGTACCTTTGAAAAGTTACAGGTGATTTGCACAGGCCAAATGGCATCCTTCTATATGCAAATACTCTGGATGGACATGTGAATGCTGTTTGCTCTTGATCTTGGGGATCTACTGCAATTTGATTATAACCAGAATATCCATCCAGGAAGCAGTAGTATTCATGACCTGCTAGTCTTTCTAGCATTTGGCCTATGAATGGTAAAGGAAAATGATCCTTTCGGGTAGCTGTATTGAGCCTTCTGTAGTCAATACACATACGCCACCCTGTAACTGTTCTTGTAGGAACCAGTTCATTTTTTTTATTATGAACCACTGTCATGCCACCTTTCTTAGGGACAACTTAGACAGGGCTTACCCAGAGGCTATCAGAAATAGGATAAATAATCCCAGCCTCTAGTAATTTAGTGACTGACGTGGCGAAAATTGGCGAGTTAAGAAATTATTATAAAAGATATGTTGTAAGTACAGTCCTTAACCAGCCGAAAATCCGCTTATCAATTTAGAAGGGTTGTCACAATATTGAAATTAAAATACTGAGAGTATGAATCCCAGGTCATCTCCCAACGAGTTGTAGAAAGATGTGCTATTTCATTAATCAGGTGTTTTCAAAAATTGTTGAGTTGATAAACAGGAAATTAAATCAGAGAATTTAGATAATTTAAATAAAAGCCTTGACTGGGAGTAGATTAGTTGGAAGCCCTATTCTTGTTGAAGTACTCTCAAGATTAATTGATAATTGAAGGTTGCTCTGGTTAGTTATCCCTTACTAGGTAAGGGAAAGTCAAGCAAGTTGGAAAGCTATTTCTAGTCACAAGTTCTAATCCTTTCCTTTGGGAAGGACTAGTGTCAATGACTAGAGGGTGATCCAACAATAAACCCAATTACAATTTTTCTCTTGAGTAATCCAACTCAAGGTTTCCTTTCAATCATCTCCCAATCAAGTAATGGAACTACTGACTCATCATAATTATAGACTTCACTGAATCAATGGGGAGAATAAAAGAAGACATAATAAATAATAATAAAAGGGATTAATTAAAAATAAAAATAGTTCTGTATTAATAACTTGTGAAAATAATCCAATGTCAACTCTGGAGGAATTAAGAATATGGAAGAATAAATGAAAAGTAAATAACAAACTATAGTGACTAGTACCGGAGGTAGACTCTTCTCAAAAGCTAAAGCCAAAATCTTCAAAATCCTAATTATGAATGTTCAAGTGAGTAAAACTAGGGGAGGAGTAAATTCAGATCTAAAAACTAAAAATTATGCGAAATGAATGTTGTTTTCTGTCTCTGCATGTTCCCTGGCTCTATTCTGCGTTTCTGGGCCGAAAACTGGGTTGAAACGCGGCCCAGAAACTTTGCCAGTGACTTCTGAAATTCTGTAGATCGCGCACGTCACGCAGCCACATCATCCATGCGTTCGCGTCACTCAGCGTTTCTCGCCCACGCGTGCGCGTCGTCCATGCATTCGCGTCGTTCGTGTAGCTTCCAATCTGCGCGGTTGCGTCAGGCACGCGATCGCGTCACTGTGAATTCTTCTGTTTCCCGTGGTCGCATCAGCCATGTGACCGCGTGACTTTTCGCTGGTCATCTCCTCAATTCTTTGTGTTCCTTCCATTTTTGCACGCTTCCTCTTCATTCCTTACGCCATTCTTGCCCTATGAAGCCTGAAACACTTAACACACAGATCACGGCATTGAATGGTACAAAGGAAGATAAAAATATATAACTAAAAGATCTTAGGAAGCAAGTTTTTAATCATAGGATATTTTTAGGAAGGATTGTAAATAAATGCAAATCATATGAATAAGTGGACAAAGACTTGATAAAACCACACAATTAAACACAATATAAATCATAAAATAGTGGTTTATCAACCTCCCCATACTTAAATATTAGCATGTCCTCATGCTAAGTTGAAGGAGATGAATATGAATGAATAGGAACATGTAATGGAACATAGAAGAGTAAAGAATAAATACCTTGTGAGTTTTTAAGCTTTAAAGAGTGGTTACACATTTTAACCACTAATTTTGTTCATTGTGTGTTATATCTCTTCTATAATTGTAATCTTGGTTTTGCTTGATTCTTTATTTCCAATGGCTGATGTTTTGAATTGCGTTGTGCATGATTGAGGCCATCCTTGTTTAAAGCTTACTTTTCCCATATAGCCTACTCTTGGAATTCACCATTGTTAACCCCCCTTGAGCCTTAATTACCCCATTGTTCTTGATTTTAGGACATCACAACCCTAAGCGGAAAACCATGAAATACCTTGGATTGTGTCCTTGATTAGCTTAGGTTGAAGGAGTGTGTTACATTTAAGTATGGGGGAATCTTTTGGGAAATTTTGGTAGTAAAAGAAAATGTTTGATTTGGGAATTCATTGAAAATTTTTGGAAAATGGGAACATTCATGTATGAATTACTTAACCATATGCAATTCCATTTCAAAAAAAAAAAAACCCTCTTCCTCATGTAAAGGGCACAGAGTCACCCTTGGAATAAAGAATTGCATATGTGTTGTTTGTGTGAGAAAAGCATACATGAGTGTTAGTGAATTAAAAGTGATGGAAAGTTAGGATTGCATTTTGTGTTTGATTCGGTTGACATAGGTTGAGTGAAAACATAAACTAATTAGGGATTCAATCATTTTAGTTTAATTGGCCATATCTATCCCACCTTACCCTAACCCCATTACAGCCATATGAAGTCCTCATGATAATTGCATTCGTGCATCACTTGTTGTTGATTGTTAGATGAAAAGAAATTCCTTGAAAGCATGATTGGAAAGAGATTTGAGTGAATTGACCCTAAACACGAAATGATTTAAGTGTATACACACCTAGTGAGGGTTCAATTACTCAATTCTATGTTTCCGCTTTTCTTATCATACATTCTTGCAAGTTGCTTAATTTTGATAAGTGAATCAATTCTCTAGATCTTGTTTGCATTGAACTAATTCTTTGCTTTGCCCTATCGTGTCTATACTTGCTTGGAACTAAATTGCTTACTTGTTTTCACCAAATCAATAGGACATTATAGATAGATAGATATATAGCAAATACATACTTGCATGCATATAGATAGTTGCATTTAATAAGTTGATTATCCCTTTTGGTCATTTTCCTTGTTGGTCTAGTATGAGGACATGCTATAGTTTAGGTGTGGAGAAATTGATGAGTTCATATTTGACGGTATATTTTGACTCAATTTAGGTGGATTCTAGCACATGAACTCACACTTAAGCACCAAAATAGAGCAAATTAATTCCACTTTTATTCCATTCGATGCCGTGATATGGTTTGTGAGTGATTTCAGGCCTTGAAGGCAAGAATGGATGGCCAAAAGTCAAGGATAGCATGTACAAGGGAGAAAACATGAAGAAAATAAGGAAAAGCACACACAGCAAAGTGTGCGTGCGCACAGCCCTGCATGCGTACGCACAAGTGAGGATTTCCATGAGTGCGTGTTCAAAAGCACCTGTGCGTATGCGCAGGTCAATTTTCAGCCGAGTGTGCGGACGCACACGTCTGTGCGTCTGCATAGGTCCCTGCACATGATTTCATCACGAATTTGGAGGCCTCTTGGCCCATTTTGGAAGGCTTGAAGGCTGAATTTGGATGCTATATGAAGGGGAATTCAACACATTTGAAGGCATTAGGACTTAGATTGATTTTCTATAGTTTCATATAGTATTAGGAGTAGGAGTAGTGTAGTGATGAGCAGTTTATACGCTTTTTGGCATTGTTTTTAGGTAGTTTTTAGTAGGATATAGTTACTTTTAGGGATGTTTTCATTAGTTTTTATGCTAAATTCACATTTCTGGACTTCACTATGAGTTTGTGTGTTTTTCTGTGATTTCAGGTATTTTCTGGCTGAAATTGAGGGACCTGAGCAAAACACTGATATGAAGGCTGACAAAGGACTGTTGATGCTGTTGGATTCTGACCTCCCTGCACTCGAAATGAATTTCCTGGAGCTACAGAACTCCAATTGGCGCGCTCTCAATGGCATTGGAAAGTAGACATCCAGAGCTTTCCAACAATATATAATAGTCCATACTTTATTCAAGATTAGATGACGTAAACTGGCGCTCAATGCCAGCTTCATGCTGCATTTTGGAGTCAAACGCCAGAAACACGTCACGAACCAGAGTTGAACGCCAAAAACACGTTACAACTTGGCGTTCAACTCCAAAAGAAACCTCTACAAGTGTAAAGCTCAAGCTCAGCCCAAGAACACACCAAGTGGGCCCCGAAAGTGGATTTCTGCATCAATTACTTACTTCTGTAAACACTAGTAGCTAGTCTAGTATAAATAGGACATTTTACTATTGTATTAGACGTCTTTTGACAGTATAGTCTTTTGACCACATCTTTGGTCTCAGTTTTAATCTATTATTCATTTTAGGAGACTATTGATCACGTTCATGGGGGCTGGCCATTTGGCCATGCCTGGACCATCACTTATGTATTTTCAACGGTGGAGTTTCTACACACTATAGATTAAGGGTGTGGAGCTCTGCTGTACCTCGAGTTTTAATGCAATTACTACTATTTTCTATTTAATTCAGTTTATTCCTATTCTAAGATATTCGTTGCACTTCACCATGATGAATGTAATGATCCATGACACTCATCATCATTCTCACCTATGAACGCGTGACTGACAACCACTTCCATTCTACCTTAGACCGAATGCATATCTCTTAGATTCCTTAATCAGTATCTTCATGGTATAGGTTAGAATTGATGGCGGCATTCATGAGAATCTGGAAAGTCTAAACCTTGTCTGTGGTATTCCGAGTAGGATTCAGGGATTGAATGACTGTGACGAGCTTCAAACTTGCGATTGTTGGGCGTGATGACAAGCGCAAAAGAATCAATTGATTCTATTCCGACATGATCGAGAACCGACAGATTATTAACCGTGCTGTGACAGAGCATTTGGACCATTTTCACTGAGAGGATGGGATGTAGCCATTGACAATGGTGATGCCCTACATACAGCTTGCCATGGAAAGGAGTAAGAATGATTGAAGGAAGGCAGTAGGAAAGCAGAGATCCAACAGGGACAAAGCATCTCCATACACTTATCTGAAATTCTCACCAATGATTTACATAAGTATTTCTATCTTTATTTTCTGTTTATTTATTATTATTATTCGAAAACTCCATAACCATTTATTATCCGCCTAACTGAGATTTACAAGATGACCATAGCTTGCTTCATACCAACAATCTCCGTGGGATCGACCCTTACTCACGTAAGGTTTATTACTTGGACGACCCAGTGCACTTGCTGGTTAGTTGTGCGAAGTTGTGAAGAAAGTGCTGAGTTATAAATGCGCATACCAAGTTGAATGCCATTATTAGAGATCACAATTTCGTGCACCAAGTTTTTGGCGCCGTTGCTGGGGATTGTTCGAGTTTGGACAACTGACGGTTCATCTTGTTGCTCAGATTAGGTAATTTTCTTTTCAAAAAGTTTTCAAAAATTTTTCAAAAATTTTTTCTTGTTTTCGTTTTTCGTAAAATTAATTTTCGAAAAAAAATATACAAAAAATCATAAAATCATTAAAATAAAAAATATTGTGTTTCTTGTTTGAGTCTAGAGTCAATTTTTAAGTTTGGTGTCAATTGTATATTTTTATTTTTCTAAAAATTTTTGAAAATTCATGCATGTGTTCTTCATGATCTTCAAGTTGTTCTTGATAAGTCTTCTTGTTTGATCTTTAAATTTTCTTGTTGTGTGTCCTTTGTTATTTTTCATGTGCATTTTTGCATTCATAGTGTCTAAGCATTAAAGATTTCTAAGTTTGGTGTCTTGCATGCTTTTCTTTTCTTAAAAATTTTTCAAAAATAAGTCTTGATGTTCATCTTGATCTTCAAAGTGTTCTTGGTGTTCATCTTGACATTCATAGTGTTCTTGCATGCATCATTGGTTTTGATACAAAATTTTCATGTTTTGGGTCATATTTGTGTTTTTCTCTCTCATCATCAAAAATTCAAAAATAAAAAAATATCTTTTCCTTTTTTTCTCTCATAAATTTTGAAAATTTGAGTTGATTTAGTCAAATTTTTTTTAAAACTTAGCTATTTCTTATAAGTCAAGTCAAATTTTCAATTTTAAAAAAAAATCTTATCTTTTCAAAAAATTTTTCAAAAATCATATCTTTTTCATTTTTTTATGGTTTTCGAAAATTTGAAAACATTTTTCAAAATATTTTTTGTAATTTAATTTCAAAACGTAATTAATAAGTAATGTGATTGATTCAAAAATTTGAAGTTTGTTACCTTCTTGTTAAGAAATGTTCAATCTTTAAATTCTAGAATCATATATTTTAGTTTCTTGTTAGTCAAGTAATTAATTTTAATTTTAAAAAATAAATCTTTTCAATCATATCTTTTTAATCATATCTTTTTATCATATATTTTTAAATCATATCTTTTTCAAAAATTTGATTTCAAAATATCTTCCAACTTCTTATCTTTTCAAAATTGATTTTCAAATCTTTCTCAACTAACCAATTAACTTTTGTTTATTTTTTTATCTTTTTCAAAATCACCTAACTAATTTTAGCTCTCTAATTTTTGAAAATTACCTCCCTCATTTTCAAAATTCTTTTAATTAACCAATTGTTTTAAATTTTAATTTTAATTTTAATTCTTCCTTTAATTTTCAAAAATCACTAAACCTTTTTTAAATTTAATTTTCGAATTCTCTCCCTCTCATCTTCTTCTATTTATTTATTTACTAACACTTCTCTTCATCTCAAGAATCTGAACCTATCTTCACCCTTGTGTTTGGATTCTTACCTTTTCCTTCTTCTATTCCCTTTTTCTTCTACTAACATAAAGGAATCTCTCTACTGTGGTAAAGAGGATCCCTATTATTATTTTCTGTTCCCTTCTTTTTCATATGAGCAAGAGCAAGGACAAGAATATTCATGTTGAAGCAGATCCTGAACCTGAAAGGACTCTGAAGAGAAAACAAAGAGAAGTTAAATTACAACAATCCAGAGACAACCTTACAGAAATTTTCGAAAAGGAATAGGAGATGGCAGCCAAAAATAATAATGCAAGGAGGATGCTTGGTGATTATACTACACCTACTTCCAAGTTTGATGGAAGAAGCATCTCAATCCCTGCTATTGGAGCAAACAATTTTAAGCTGAAACCTCAACTAGTTGCTCTACTGCAACAGAACTGCAAGTTCCATGGACTTCCATCAGAAGATCCCTACCAGTTTTTAATTGAGTTCTTGCAGATCTGTGAGATTGTTAAGACTAATGGAGTAGATCCTGAAGTCTACAGGCTCATGCTTTTCCCTTTTGCTATAAGAGACAGAGCTAGAACATGGTTGGACTCATAGCCTAAAGATAGCCTGGACTCATGGGATAAGCTGGTCGCGGCCTTCTTGGCTAAATTCTTTCCTCCTCAAAAGCTGAGCAAGCTTAAAGTGGATGTTTAGACTTTTAAACAAAAAGAAGGTGAATCCCTCTATGAAGCTTGGGAAAGATACAAACAGATGACCAAAAGGTGTCCTTCTGACATGCTTTCAGAGTGGACCATTTTGGATATATTCTATTATGGTCTATCTAAGTTCTCTAAGATGTCACTGGACCATTTTGCAGGTGGATCCATTCACCTAAAGAAAATGCCTGCATAAGCTCAAGAACTTATTGACATGGTTGCAAATAACCAGTTCATGTACACTTCTGAGAGAAATTCCGTGAATAATGGGATACCTCAGAGGAAGGGAGTTCTTGAAATTGATGCTCTAAATACCATATTGGCTCAGAACAAAATGCTGACTCAGTAAGTCAACATGATTTCTCAAAGTCTGAATGGATGGCAAAATGCATCCAACAGTACTAAAGAGGCATCTTTTGAAGAAGAAGCTTATGATCCTGAGAACCCTGCAATAGCAGAGGTAAGTTACATGGGTGAACCTTATGGAAACACCTATAATTCATCATGGAGAAATCATCCAAATTTCTCATGGAAGGATCAACAAAAGCCTCAACAAGGCTTTAATAATGGTGGAAGAAATAGGCTCAGCAAACCTTACCCCAAAAGAGACAAGATCCTGGCAAATTCTTAATACCCTGTACCATAGGCACCATGACCTTTGAAAAGGCTCTGTGTGACCTGGGGTCAGGCATAAATCTTATGCCACTCTTTGTAATGGAGAAGCTGGGGATCATTGAGGTACAACCTGCCATATTCTCACTACAGATGGCAGACAAGTCAATAAGACAAGCTTATGGATTAGTAGAGGACATGTTAGTAAAGGTTGAAGGCCTTTACATCCCTGCTGATTTCATGATCTTAGACACTAGGAAGGAGGAGGATGAATGCATCATCCTTGGAAGACCTTTCCTAGCCATAGCAGGAGCTGTGATAGATGTTAACAGAGGAGAATTAGTCCTTCAATTGAATGGGGACTACCTTGTGTTTAAAATCCAAGGGTCTTTGGTGCACGAAATTGTGATCATCAATGGCACCATCAACATGGTACGCACAATTGTAATCTCAACTCTTTATCACAAATTCACACAACTAACCAGCAAGTGCACTGGGTCGTCCAAGTAACAAACCTTACGCGAGTAAGGGTCGATCCCACGGAGATTGTTGGTATGAAGCAAGCTATGGTCACCTTGTAAATCGTAGTCAGGCAGATTCAAATGGTTATGGATGATATATGAATAAAGCATAAAGATAGAGATACTTATGTAATTCATTGGTGAGAATTTCAGATAAGCGAATGGAGATGCTTTGTCCCTTCCGTCTTTCTGCTTTCCTACTGTCTTCATCCAATCCTTCTTACTCCTTTCCATGGCAAGCTGTATGTAGGGTTTCACCGTTGTCAGTGGCTACCTCCCATCCTCTCAGTGAAAATGTTCTACGCACCCTGTCACGGCACGGCTAATCATCTGTCGGTTCTCAATCAGGTTGGAATAGAATCCAGTGATTCTTTTGCGTCTGTCACTAACACCCAGCCTTCAGGAGTTTGAAGCTCGTCACAGTTATTCAATCATTGAATCCTACTCAGAATACCACAGACAAGGTTTAGACCTTCCGGATTCTCTTGAATGCCGCCATCAATTCTAGCTTATACCACGAAGATTCCGATCAAGGGATCCAAGAGATAAACATTCAAGCCTTGTTTGCTTGTAGAACAGAAGTGGTTGTCAGGCACTCATTCATAAGTGAGAATGATGATGAGTGTCACATAATCATCATATTCATCATGTTCTTGGGTGCAAATGAATATCTTAGAACAAGAATAAGCTGAATTGAATAGAAGAACAATAGTAATTGCATTAATACTCGAGGTACAGCAGAGCTCCACACCTTAATCTATGGTGTGTAGAAACTCCACCGTTGAAAATACATAAGAACAAGGTCTAGGCATGGCCGTGAGGCCAGCCCCCATGATCTAAGATAGCATAAGACTAAAGATAGCTACCAAGATAAGAATACAATAGTAAAAGGTCCTATTTGTAGAGAACTAGTAGCCTAGGGTTTACAAGGATGAGTAAATGACATAAAAATCCACTTCCGAGCCCACTTAGTGTGTGCTTGGGCTGAGCATTGAAGCATTTTCGTGTAGAGACTTCTCTTGGAGTTAAATGCCAGCTTTTGTGCCAGTTTGGGCGTTTAACTCCCATTCTTGTGCCAGTTCCGGCGTTTAACGCCGGGCAGTTTTGAGCTGATTTGGAATGCCGGTTTGGGCCATCAAATCTCGGGCAAAGTATGAACTATTATACATTGCTGGAAAGCCCAGGATGTCTAATTTCTAATGAAGTTAAGAGCGCGCCAATTGGGCTTCTGTAGCTCCATAAAATCCACTTCGAGTACAGGGAGGTCAGAATCCAACAGCATCTGCGGTCCTTTTCAGCCTCTGAATCAGATTTTTGCTCAGGTCCCTCAATTTCAGCCAGAAAATACCTGAAATCACAGAAAAACACACAAACTTATAGTAAAGTCCAGAAAAGTGAATTTTAACTAAAAACTAATAAAAATATACTAAAAACTAACTAAAACATACTAAAAACATACTAAAAACAATGCCAAAAAGCGTATAAATTATCCGCTCATCAGTCTTCCTCTGCAACCATGGAGAGGAAGCATGAAAAGCTTCTCTCAGTACAGAGTCAAACAGAGCCCCCACAATCAAACTCTAAGTTTGGTATTGGGAGGCCACTACCAAACTCTAAGTTTGGTGTTGAATCCCCACATCCAAACTCTAAGTTTGGTGTTGGGAGTCTACAACATTGACCTGATCACCTATGAGGCTCCATGAGAGCCCACTGTCAAGCTAGTGACATTAAAGAAGCGTTTATTGGGAGGGAACCCAGTTTTTATTTATCTAATTCTATTTTTATTTTTATTGTTCTTTTATATTTTATTAGGTTCATGATCATGTGGAGTCACAAAACAAATACAAAAATTAAAAATAGAATAAAAAATAGCAGAAGAAATAGCACACCCTAGAGGAAGAGCTTACTGGCGTTTAAACGCCAGTAAGGAGCATCTGGCTAGCGTTCAACGCCAGAACAGAGCATGGATTTGGCGTTGAACGCCAGAAACATGCAGTAATTTGGTGTTTAAACGCCAGGATTGCACACTGAGGAAAACTGGCGTTCAACGGCAAAAGCATGCTGCAGACTGGCGTTGAACGCCCAAAATAAGCATAGAACTGGCGCATCAATCTGGTGTTAAACGCTAGGATTACATGCAGAGGGCATTTTACTTGCCTCATTGGTGTAGGGATGTAAATCCTTGACACCTCAGGATCTATGGACCCCACATGATCCCTACCTACCTCAACTCACCCTCTCTCTTTTTCACACAATCCAATAAACACTCTTCCCCAAAACCCTTCACCAATCACCTCAATCTCTCTTCCCCATCACCTCTTCACCACTCACATCCATCCACTCTTCCCTATAAACCCCACCTACCTTCAAATTCAAAATCCCTTTTCCCACCCAAAACCACCCAATATGGCCGAACCTTAACCCCTCTCCCTCCCCTATATAAACCCCTCTATCTTTCTTCATTTTCACACACCGCAACCCTCTCTTCCTCACCTTGGCCGAAACCACACACCTCTCCCTTTCCTCCATATTTTCTTCTTCTTCTTCTTTTCTTTCTTCTTTTGCTCGAGGGCGAGCAATATTATAAGTTTAGTGTGGTAAAAGCATAGCTTTTTTTTTTATTTTTCATAACCACTTATGGCACCTAAGGCCGGAGAAACCTCTAGAAAGAGGAAAGGGAAGACAAAAGCTTCCACCTCCGAGTCATGGGAGATGGAGAGATTCATCTCAAAGGTCCATAGCTCAGTAGTAGAGTATTTGACTGCACATCAAGAGAGCCCACTCTTGGACCTCAACAAGAGCATGAGGAATTCCCTCATCAAGAAATCCCTGAGATACCTCAGGGGATACATTTTTCTCCACACAATTATTGGGAGCAACTAAGGATAGGAGCACCAAAATCACTAGGGATCAAGCAACAAAGGTAAGGAAGAGACATAAAGGAGCTCAAAAAGCACCATTGGTCCTTCAAAAAAGCGCCACCCTCACTAAGGTGGACTCATTCCTTAACTTCCTTGTTCTTATCTCTGTTTTTCGATTTTTATGCTTCATGTATGTCTATGTTTGTGTCTTTACTACATGATCATTAGTATTTAGTAATTATGTCTTAAGGCTATGAATAATTCTATGAATCCTTCACCTTTCTTAAATGAAAAATGTTTCTAAAACAAAAGAACAAGAAGTACATGAATTTTGAAATTGTCATTGAAATTAGTTTAATTATATTGATGTGGTGACAATGCTTTTTATTTTCTGAATGAATGCTTGAACAGTGCATAATTTTGATCTTCTTGTTTATGAATGTTAAAATTGTTGGCTCTTGAAAGAATGATGAACAAAGAGAAATGTTATTGATGATCTGAAAAATCATAAAATTGATTCTTGAAGCAAGAAAAAGCAGCGAACAAAGCTTGCGAAAAAAAAAGTGGCAAAAAAAATAGAAAAAAAGAAAAAAGCAAGCAGAAAAAGCCAACAGCCCTTAAAACTAAAATGCAAGGGTAAAAAGGATCCAAGGCTTTGAGCATCAATGGATAGGAGGGCCCAAAGAAATAAAATCCAGGCCTAAGCGGCTAAATCAAGCTGTCCCTAACCATGTACTTGTGGCATGCAGGTCCAAGTGAAAAGCTTGAGACTGAGTGGTTAAAGTCATGATCCAAAGCAAAAAGAGTGTGCTTAAGAGCTCTGGACACCTCTAACTGGGGACTTTAGCAAAGCTGAGTCACAATCTGAAAAGGTTCACCCAAGTCATGTGTTTGTGGCATTTATGTATCTGGTGGTAATACTGGAAAACAAAATGCTTAGGGTCACGGCCAAGACTCATAAAGGTAGCTGTGTTCAAGAATCAACATACTTAACTAGGAGAATCAATAACACTATCTAAAATTCTAAGTTCCCATAGATGCCAATCATTCTAAACTTCAAAGGATAAAGTGAGATGCCAAAACTATTTAGAAGCAAAAAGCTACAAGTCCCGCTCATCTAATTAGAACTAATATTCATTGATATTCTGAGATTTACAGTATGTTCTCTTCTTTTTATCCTATTTGATTTTCAGTTGCTTGGGGACAAGCAACAATCTAAGTTTGGTGTTGTGATGAGCGGATAATTTATATGCTTTTTGGCATTGTTTTTAGGTAGTTTTTAGTAGGATATAGTTACTTTTAGGGATGTTTTCATTAGTTTTTATGCTAAATTCACATTTCTGGACTTTACTATGAGTTTTTGTGTTTTTCTGTGATTTCAGGTATTTGCTGGCTGAAATTGAGGGACCTGAGCAAAACTCTGATATGAAGGCTGACAAAGGACTGCTAATGCTGTTGGATTCTGACCTCCCTGCACTCAAAAGGAAGTTTCTGGAGCTACAGAACTCCAAATTGCGTGCTCTCAACGGCGTTGGAAAGTAGACATACAGAGCTTTCCAGAAATATATAATAGTTTACACTTTATTCAAGATTAGATGACGTAAACTGGCGCGCAACAACAGCTCCATGCTGCATTCTGGAGTCAAACGCCAGAAACACGTCACGAACCAGAGTTGAACGCCAAAAACACGTTACAACTTGGCGTTCAACTCCAAAAGAAGCCTCTGCAAGTGTAAAGCTCAAGCTCAGCCCAAACACACACCAAGTGGACCCCGGAAGTGGATTTCTGCATCAATTACTTACTTCTGTAAACCCTAGTAGCTAGTCTAGTATAAATAGGACATTTTACTATTGTATTAGACGTCTTTTGATAGTATAGTCTTTTGACCACATCTTTGGTCTCAGTTTTAATCTATTATTCATTTTAGGAGACTATTGATCACGTTCATGGGGGCTGGCCATTCGGCCATGCCTGGACCATCACTTTTGTATTTTTAACGATGGAGTTTCTACACACCAAAGATTAAGGGTGTAGAGCTCTGCTGTACCTCGAGTTTTAATGCAATTACTATTATTTTCAATTCAATTCAGTTTATTCCTGTTCTAAGATATTCGTTGCACTTCACCATGATGAATGTGATGATCTGTGACACTCATCATCATTCTCACTTATGAACCACTTCCGTTCTATCTTAGACCGAACACATATCTCTTAGATTCCTTAATCAGTATCTTTGTGGTATAGGCTAGAATTGATGGTGGTATTCATGAGAATCCGGAAAGTCTAAACCCTTTCTGTGGTATTCCGAGTAGGATTTAAGGATTGAATGACTATGACGAGCTTCAAACTCGCGATTGTTGGGTGTGATGACAAGCACAAAAGAATCAATGGATTCTATTCCGACATGATCGAGAACCAACAGATGATTAGCCGTGCTGTGACAGAGCATTTGAACCATTTTCACTGAGAGGATGGGATGTAGCCATTGACAACGGTGATGCCCTACATACAGCTTGCCATGGAAAGGAGTAAGAAGGATTGAAGGAAGGCAGTAGGAAAACAGAGATCCAACAGGGACAAAGCATCTCTATACACTTATTTGAAATTCTCACCAATGATTTACATAAGTATTTCTATCTTTATTTTCCGTTTATTTTTTATTATTATTCGAAAACTCCATAACTATTTATTATCCGCCTAACTGAGATTTACAAGATGACCATAGCTTACTTCATACCAATAATCTCCCTGGGATCGACCCTTACTCACGTAAGGTTTATTACTTGGATGACCCAGTGCACTTGCTGGTTAGTTGTGCGAAGTTGTGAAGAAAGTGCTGAGTTATAAACGCGCATACCAAGTTGAATGCCATTATTAGAGATCACAATTTCGTGCACCATGTAGAATAGAGAGCTCTCCTAGGGTTTTTGTAGTTTCATTTTCCATTCTCATATAATATTTTATAGCAAGCTTAATTTTGGATTTTGATCATCTTTAATTGTAAGTACTCTTAATTTCCTCTTTAATTAAAGGACTTTTACCTTCATTTCCTTTTGGTTCAAGTTACTTTGTTCATATTGCAATTTTGTGTTTCTTGAAGTTTTGATCAAGGAATTTTATGTTTCATGCCTCCTTTATGTTTGATTGCTTGTTTATATTTGGTTTTGTTGATAGTTGGTTATAGTTCTTTAATTTTCCTTACAATTTTCCATGTTTTGGTTTTATGCACACAAGGTGTTTGTGAAAATGCCAACTTTAGATTTTGAATAGATTTTTACACCTTGTCTTGTAGTTTGAGTTCCTATGATACTAGAGTCATAATGCCCAACATTTAGTGGTAATTCTTGGGTAGTTAGTTGATTCTTGTTTCCATCGACGCTAGCCTTTTATCGACAAGTTTGGTAGGTTGGCTAGGACTTATGGATTAAGGTCAATTATGCTTGCTTGACTTACTACTCGATGGTTGGGGTTGACTAGGCGAGACTGACTCATCATAATTACCATAGTTGTGGTTATGGCGATGATAGGATTCCTTAGATTCCATTCCCAAGTCCAGGCTTCTCTTATGCATTTTCACTAGATTTGATCTTGTTTCCTTTCTATTTGTATTAATTACAATTTTTATCATTGCATAGTTCTTTGATTTCTTAGTTCTTTTAATCTTTAATTTCTTTCTTGAAAACTCCTTTTTGCCTTATCAACTAAGGAAGTAACACTTCAATTGCGTCCTAGGGAGAACGACCCGGGAGTCTAAATACTCTCGGTTTTAATTAGAAATTCTGAACATTTGATGTAGGAATTAATTGTTTCTTTGGACTATACTTTCAATGATGGAATTCTATTTTGTGAAAATCTAGATCGACGATAAATTCTTAACATCAAATTTGGCGCCGTTGCCGGGGAAGCAATCTGTGTTATATCTTTTTGGTTGGTTGTTTGTTTGCTTTTGTTAGTAGATTTTTGTTTATGTTTTCTTGATGATTTTTTCACACCATCACCACAATGCACTCCAATGGAACCCAAACACTTAATCAGATTTACACACCATCACCCCACTATATACAAAACCAAAACCTTCACCTCATGAGTTTGATTGTCAACCTTCATCATCCCAATCTTCATCTTCGTATATGGATCAAGCCACACAAGACATACTTCTCATGCTCATTCAAGGACAGCAAGAGTTCCGGAAGAAGCAAGAGCTCGCCATCTCTACCTTAGCAAAAGCTTTGGATCATTTAGCTTTATCGCGTTCATGCCACAAGCAAGAATTTCTAGTGGATGAATGTGTGGAACCGAGTGAAAAGTGTGGAGTGAAGGAAGAATTACAAAATCAAGAAGAAGATGTAAAGTCACAAGATAAAGTGCAAAAGGGGTCAAATGAAGAGTTGGTAGGAATTGATCAAGAGGATTCCATCATTCAAGATTTTTTGTCCAACTTGGGTAATTCCTTCAATGACCTGCACGAGCCTCCCTTGCTAGATTTGGAAAGAGATGTTGATGTGGACATCGCACAACCTCTAATTTTTTACTTGAGTGAGGATGAAGAAGATTCCAAAGAGGTTGAGGAAGATTTTAGTCGCCAAGAGGTCAAAGTATTTGTGCAAGAAAGAATTGAGTGGGTGAAGAGTTCTCCAACAAGCTTCCTAGCCCTACATCAATATGCCGTCTTGGAAACGGATGCTCAACTTCAAACCTTTCTTGGAGTAGTGGGTGGTGAAGAGAAGAATATTAATTGGCCACAGAATGGAAATTTCATCAAAAGAGCCAACTTGATATTTGGATCTCAATTTTGGTGCAAGAGTCAATTTAGTTAATTCTGGAGAGTGCATAAGCATATTAATGGTGATAGAGGAACTCAAGTATGGGATCTGGGCATTGGTTTTATGGGTCAACACTTATGGATCCTAATTGCTAGCTTGAAGTCTCTCAAGGGTTTCATGAAATTCATTTGGGACCCTGGAGGTCTAATCAATAGCAAACTTGGTTGGAGATTCAAGGAGGAGTGGAAGCATAAGCTGGCCTAACAAGGATCTCCTCACCAAGTCCAACTTAGGACTATAAATCAAAGTGCTAGGTGGGAGACACCCCACCATGGTAATATCCTTCTAACCTTCTCTCTTTTACCTTCTTGTTTCATGAATAATTGGCTATATTTCTTGGTTGTTTAGATTTATTTTGATGATTGTTAGGTAAATTTAGTGAGATAATGTGTTTTTAGGAGTTTTGTGATGGTTTGGAACTTGAAAACCTATTTTGGATGTCAAAATTGATGCCTTGGAGGCATAATTTTTGTTGCAGGGACAGAGACCTCTGCGTGCGCTCAGCCTTGTGCATCCGCACAAGTCCCCTGTTTTTCTAGTTCCCGTGCATACGCACAGCAACGTGCACACGCAAACCCTTAAACACCCCCTCTGTTCCCAGCATGCATACAGCTTGTGTGTGGGAACACCATCTTTCCCTTCCTATGCGACCGCACACCATGCGTGCGCCCGCACATGTTCCCCTTTGGTTAAAAAAAATGCTACCTTTGTGCGTGCGCATAGATCTGAGCGTACACATAGCCAGAAACCAACCATCTGGACACAAATAAGAGATGCAATTATGCAAATATGAATATATTTACACCAACCAATAACGTAGCACACATATTCAACACCCCGGCAACGGCGCCAAAACTTGACAAGCAGATAAATGTCGGTCAAGATTACCAACAATATTTTTTCCAAATCAAAGTCACAAGTATAGTCTTAACTGATGAGATTTTCGCTAATCAGAGTTAAAAAGTGTGTCACAATTTAAATTCAATAACCCGGAGTAAAATCCCGAGTTGTTTCCCTAGGAGTTGACACAAGATGAAATTATTGGTTGTAATTTTCTTGGAGATTTTTGAAGTTGAGAACAAGAAAAATAAATAACTAGAAAAATAGAGCAACAGTTAACTAGCAAGAGTTGGTAATTAATCAATGTAAAAAGGCCTTGGTTCGGGGTGAGAACCGAAATTTCTATCCTTATTGTCTTGCCCAAGTGTGATGGTAAAAGCTCATTGTTCTCACTTAGTTATCCTCTAACGATTGAAGGAATATCAAGTGTAATGATTAACTTTAGCTCACAAGTCCTAGTCACTTCTTAAAGAAGAATTAGAGTTGGTGAGTTTCAAGCTAATTAACAATATTCAATTACCCTTCAACACTTGGATATAACAATTCAAGTGGCTCCAATTACTTAACCCTAACCCAAGTAAGGAAATCTACTCCATGATATTAGATGACATTTCCTCAAATACTTGGTGAGAAAAAATAAAAGACATGATAAAAATTAGAAAATAATCCAATTTAAATTACCACTAAGAGTAATCAACAAGAACAAAACAAGCAATCACAATAAACATGTAAATAACTCAATGCATTAACAAAATTCAATAGTAACAAGATCCAAACATGAATTCAAGCAACCAAATGGAAAAGAATACTAGAGGAATTAAAGAAGAAACTATAAGGAAAATTACTAGAAATGAAGGTAACCACAGCTTCTCTCAAGTTCCAATTGGGAAGTAAACTAAGAAAACCAAAAATCGTAGAGAGAAGTAGGAGTTTCTCTCACTAGAATTCAAAACTCAAAAACTAAGCTAAAGTGAAAGTGTCCTCAATCTCAGTTCCATCCTAGCCTCTAGTTTTTATTTTCGGGCTTGAAACTAGGTCCAAATCAGCCCAAAAATCACCCCAAGCAGATTCCTTTAATTGTAGCATGTGACGCTCGTCAGGCGTATGCGTCAGCCACGCGTACGCGTCCGTGGGCTCTGCACAAGGTCACGCATACGTATCAGTCACGCGTACGCGTCAGTGGTCGACGCTCCTGGTCACGCGTACGCATCAGTCATGCGTACGCGTTGCTTGGAAAATGGCTTGATCACGCGTATGCTTCAGCCATGCCCGCGTGTCACCTCTAGCTTCTCAAATCTTCAAATTCTTGTGTTCCTTCCACTTTAGCATACTTCCTCTTCATCCTCTATGCCATTCCTGCTCTATAAATCCTGTAATCACTTAACGAACATATCGCGCACATATCACAGAGGATTATAAATTAGTGATTTAAAGGCCTAGGAAGCATGTTTTCAATTATAGCATAAAATTAGGAAGGAGACTTAAAAACATACAATTTACATGAATAAGTGTGAGAATAGTTGACAAAACCCACTCAATTCAATCCAAATTATACCATAAAATATTGGTTTATCAATCTGCCGGAGTCACTCTCAAAGCCATGTCAGCTTGAGGGAGAAAGACTCCTTCCTCTGCACACCCTGATGCTGGACTACAGAAGGCCTAGTACTAATTAGCCTCTCCAACAACTCCCATGCCTGAAATTACGGAAAGACCCACCTACTGGCTTTCTATATGCGTGTAACCCGAGGTTGTACATGACGTTCTATAGGGTGATGGTGCACTCATCCCATGGTAGATGGAAAGTGTGCATCTCTGGACGTCAGCACTCTACGAATGTCGTGATCAGGAAGATATCAAATACAAAATCCCTGAGAGAAACCTTGTCACTGAATCCAGCCTCTCTCAAGTAGGGGACAATGGCGTCAGGTGGGGCAAGTGTATGACTCACTCACCTAGAGAGAAGCAGGCGAACCTCTGATAAAAAATAAAAAGTTGAATAAGAAATGTATAAGGCTATAAAGCTATTAAAGTTAACACAAAAAAAAATCCTAATAAACATTCACATAAGAAATTAATTTAACTAATAAGTAGAAACAAATTTATCAAATAAGCTGAAACACTTACTTAATAAATTAACTTAAATAAAAATATTTACTTAATTAATTAATAACTTTATTAGTAAACATGTACTTAATAAATAACTTAAATTAAATAAAAAATCGTATTAAATAATTAATAACTAAAATACTAAACATTTAGTTAATTAATAAATAAGTAGAAACAAATTTAACAAATAAGTAGAAACATTTACTTAGTAAATTAATAAACATCTAGTTAATTAATAACTAAATAAATAAACATCTAGTAACGATATTTACTTACATAATTAATGACTTAATCACCCAACGTCTACATAACAACTTAAGTAAAAAAATGAATAATATTTACTTACGAACTTAATTTAACTAATACCTAAAATCAAACCCTATCAACCCTTCCTAACAATGCATTCATCCACCTAAAATGTGTTGTACACTAGCTTATAAAAGTACCCTAAGTATGACTTCACATACATGTTCTAATATAAACACAAAGAAAACAAGACTAACCTCAAAGGCAGTTGTCTTCGCGATGTTCTATGTCGAGTCCGAATCATGTGCATCTGCGCGTGCCATGCTTGCCGAGTAAGTCGATAATATGGTTAGAAGAAGGTAGAAGTTGGAGAAAATTTGAAGAAATTGATGAAAAACAAATCCAAATGCCATTGTAAATGAATTGAATATATATGCTGCATTTAGTCTTATCTCGTTTATAGTGTAAACAAAATAAAATTGCACGTATCTTGTTTATATTGTAAATGAGATGAGACCCTTACACACCATGTGTATAAACGGGATACGGCCACATTATTTTGTGCCTTATCTCGTTTACAGTATAAATGAGATACGTGTAATCTTATTTTGTTTATACTATATACGAGATAAGAGATACAATAGATTTTGGTAAAAAAACTACGAAATGTATATTTTGGTAAATTAAACATTTATTTTATCAATTTTACTAGGGAGCCAACTCAATATTTTCCAATTACCAGCCAACTCAAATGAATTCAGAAACAACTAAAGAAACACCCAAAAACTCACCCACTAGTTACCCTAATCTCACCTTTCAAATTCACATTCAAAAATTCACCACCATCCCTGCTGTATTGCCGCCATCTGCTGATGAAGTCACCACCAACGTGGAACGGCCACCAGTGCCAAGCCTTCCACTAGCATTGCTGCTAGTCACGAGCTCCGTTCCGTTCAACGTCGCTGATGCCGCAGCAATCGACCTCTACGTCCTCGCTAACACCGCGCCGACCAACCCGACGCCTCCACCCAGTTCCAGGCGTCGTCATTGCCAGCATCTCCACGCGAATTCTGAGCAAAGTCCGTGCCCACCGTCATCGCCGACCTTCCTCCTTGCGGCGCTCCCTACCGTTGTGCCACCATCTTCCCACCGTGAGTCTCCTGTTTCTATTTTTATCGCGTTTGAATATGTATCTGTTTCTTTTTTCAAACTCTATATTGGAGGGAAGAAGTAATTGATATTTTTCCATTGATTTGTGTTTAATAATGATGAATTATATGCGATTATAGATTAGATGTTATTGTTATTATAGATTGTATAACTTTTTTTAAAGAAAATTTTGTTCTTTCCGATTCAAAAAGTTGATGATTTAATTTGTTTCTTGTGCTGTTGTTTGTTCCCTGAATTGATGGATTTTGCATGCACGCTTTGCACAGGCTTTTTTGTTTTGTAAAGGTGATTTGGGTGTTCAATGCCAAAATTTGATTAAATTTACATTAATTTTGGTTTAATTTAAGTTTGGTCTTAAATATGGTGCAAAAGTCAATTTATTTTCAGCATTGTTGGTTTTTTATTATCAAGAACATGGATGTGAAGTTAAACATGTATGCGGATGGTTTTAAAATTTATTGAGAATAGTTGTAATTTTGTTGACTATACCTATACATTCATGCTCAACTGGGTTGTATATTGTATGCACGGTTTTTGGAATCTAAAGATGGTGAATCAGGAACCTTTTTTTCTCTCCAATTTTTAGATGTTTCTGTTCACATCAAAAGTATGTTTGTTTTGCTATGTATGCGGGAGATTCTTTATTGAGTTTGGGGATATTGCATTTTACGGAAAAATAGTTAAAATTTATTTGACTATTTTTGTACATTAACATCTAGGGTGTGTTTCGTAGGTGATTTAATTTTTCTGAATTGTTGAATGTTGTAATATTAATTAAATTTAGAGGTTTAAGTGTATGATCTGAATATGCGCAATTAAAATTGTAGCACGAATAGGGATTGTATGTAACTAGATATTGGATGTTGCTGTCATTAGATAATAGATGGTTTTGTCTAAAAAACTTAAAACTCTATCCCATTCAAATAGTGTATGTCACTTGTTTTTAATACTATTGTTCCTTATCTGAATTGGTGGATTCTAGTAAATTTTTTATGGTGACAATGTATGGTTATTATATACATTTCCGTGGAATTATATTGAAATTTCTTTACAGATTAAAAAATCACCTGATTTATGTTGTTGAAAAGCCTTGCTGCAGACCGTCGCGCACTACCATCAAGACACCCACACATGTGGATTTGGCTATGAAACTTATCATTCTCTTTCTTTTTTCTTTCTTTGCCATCCATTGCAGAAGACGTGGAATTTTTAAGGTTATACCACAGAAGAAAAAGGATACCTAGAAAATTTATGATAATGTATACATGGGATGTCGTCACCGTTTGAGACACTTTTGATATATTTTTCTTTTTTCTTTTTAAATGCTATTCGGCATATTTCTCTATGTAGATACCTGATTATTTTTGCAGAGATCTAAGTGGATGTTACTTCTGTTAAGCATTAGGATGTTCTTTTTGCATACTAAATGGATGTTACTTTATACATTTTTTTAGTTTTCTTGTTGATGGCGAAAAATTGAATTCCGCACAAACTAATCGGCAAGTGTACCGGGTTGTATCAAGTAGTAAAACTCACAAAAGTGAGGTCAATCTCATAAACTCTATTTGTAAGGTTTATCTTGTGTTGAATTTAGGGGACTTTATCACCTTTTACCCACATTTATCCAATGAAATAGCATGGTTTTGTAAATTATCCTTTAATTGTGCTTAAGAGTGAAAACATGCTTTCTAGGTCCTTAATTGTTTAATCTTGATTTACCTTTGATTCCATTAGATGCCTTGATATGTTTGTTAAGTGATTTCAGATTTAGGAGGCAAAGATTGGATAAAGGGAATGAATGAAAAGCATGTAAAAATGGATAACTCATGAAGAAATGAAGGAATCACAAAAGATGTCAAGCCGGCCTCTTCGCACTTAATCGGCCATAACTTGAGCTACAGAGGTCCAAATGATGCAATTTTAGTTGCGTTGGAAAGATAACATCCAGGGCTTCGAAACGATATAAGATCTACTATAGTTGCTACACGTATGGTGACGCGCACGTGCACTGTACATGCACGCGTCGTTTCTGCCATATGATCCACTTAAAGCAATACGTGGCCAGTGAATTCTAAAGCCTTGTGGGCCGAATCCAACTCATTTCTAATGCTATTTAAGCCAAGGATTGAAGGAAAATCAACATACTTTACATCTAGTTACCATTAGTTTAGTTTAGCTTAGTTTAGTAGTTAGAGTTAGTTTCTAGAGAGAGAAGCTCTCACTTCTCTCTAGAATTAGGATTAGGTTTAGTTCAATAATCTTAGATCTAGGTTTTAATTCATGCTTTCATCTTCTTCTACCTCTCAATTCTTTGTTGTTACATTCATCATTCTTCTACTCTTTTGTTGTAATTTCCTTTATGTTGTTCTCATACTTTGTTGTAGATCTACTCTTGTCTCTTCTATTTTCTTTCAATTCAATTTAAGGTAATTCATAATAATTGTGTTTCTTTTGATTGTTGTTATAAATTCCTTGCAATAATTGTTGTTAGATTTCATTGTTGTTGTCAATTTACTATGCTTTTCTTTGATGCCTTCTAAGTGTTTGATAAAATGCTTGGTTGGATTTTAGTATAGATTTTGTTCCTCTTAGCCTAGGTAGAGTAATTAGTGACTCTTGAGTTATCTAATTCCTTTGTTGATTGATAATTAGAAGTTGCTAATTGATTTGAATGTCTCTAAATCTAGTCTTTCCTTTAGGAGTTGATTAGGACTTGAGGAATCAAATTGATTCATCCACTTGACTTTCCTCCATGGTTAGAGGTTAACTAAGTGGTAGCAATGAACAATTTGTGGTCACAATTGAGGAGGATAACTAGGATAGGACTTCTAGTTCTCATATCTTGCCAAGAGCTTTGTTAGTTGTTAGTTTATTTTCTTTGCCATTTATATTTCTTGTCTAAAATCTCAAAAACCCCAAAATAACTCATAACCAATAACAAGACACTTTATTGTAATTACTAGGGAGAACGACCCGAGGTTCCAATACTTCAGTTTATAAATTTAGGGGTTTGTTACTTGTGACAAACAATCTTTTATATGAAAGGATTATTGCTTGGATTAAAAACTATACTTTACAACGAGATTTCATTAGTGAAATTCTAAACCGTCAAAAATCTAATCATCACGATCCCATAGGGATTTATAGATCAAGCAATTTTAGTATGGTGATGAATCTAGTCAAGCTAATAAGTGATCATTTGAGTGAAATTTGATCAATAGAAATTAAATTGCAGGAATCTAAAGAGCTTAATATAAAATTCTTGGAACTTAAATGACAAGAAACTTAAATGACTGAAACTTAAATAAAAAGAAATTAAAAGAGATAAATCTTAAATTTCAAGAAATTTAAATAACTGAATCTTAGAATGTAAGAAAGTAAAGTTTCAGAATCTAAATTACAGTGAAACTTAAATTGCATGAATTATAAAGTAGGATTGGGTCCAAGGAATCAAAATAGCAGTGAATAATGACAATTAAAGTAAACTCAGAGAGATCTAAATTGAAGAAAATCAAAGAAAATGATTCATCAGGGATTGGAGATATCATAATCCATCATGAATCAATTGGGTCTCAACTCTTTTCTCAATCATATGAGTAGATCTATGGCGGATTGCAATTGATTGGATCCCAATTCCTTGGCAATCCAATCTCTCTAATCACAATCAATCTTGCCAATTCCTTGATCTAATTGTCATGATAAGAGTTAGAGCACATTCTCTTATCCATAAGCCACACAAATTCTCAAAATCTCAATTCCTCCCGAATGGTGTTGATTGAGAGAATTGTGAAGGATATAGCTCCAATTCCAATGCAAGTGATTCCCCATCCGAGGCTCACACAAGCATTCAGCTGAATTAAACCCCCTTCCAGAGTGAATAATTCACAATCAAAACAGAAGATATCCTATAGCTTCCCAAGCGGATTGAGAAATAGAAGAATTTCATTGATTCATTATGATTACAATAGAGCTCCTCCCCCTAATGAATTTGGGGTTTAGTTCATCATTGCTCAAGTAAAAACCAGAAAATAGAAAATTGTAGGGAATTGCAGAAGAGAAAATACAAAGAGAATTGATTGTAGAGTTTCCCAATTTGGGTCCCTGACTCCCTAGCCTTCTGATCCCTTCTCTAAATCAAATCATCATGTATTTATACACTTTCCAAATTAGTCTTCAAGTCCTTGGATTGGGCTTTTTGGCCTTTATTGAAGCAAGCTAGAATGGGTCTTAGTGATGTTGAAGAGGGGCATTTTGCAATCAATCTTTATAATTTGCATGGGTGCTAAATTTCACTGGTGCTGGTGTGAACATTGGTGCTCAACATTTGCAAGAAAACGTTGAGTTAAACGTTTCCTTGAAGAAGGATTTTGAAATGGATGAGCGTTTCTGCCAACGTTCGACTCAACGTTGGTGCAGCAACGTTTGTCCACCCACGCGTGCACGTCGCCCACGCGTACGCGTCAAAACAACGTTTTGCGCGTGTGCGTCGCTCCAACGAGAGTATTTTAATGACATTGTAATAATCATCAAACTGAGCAGATATCTCCCTCTATTGGTAAATTAGCTTCACTTTGTCTCGCTCTAAGAACCCTTCAGTTAGGATTTTCTTGTTTCTCCACCATTTTGGAACCTTTTTCTCGCTCTTTTTTCCTTTCTTTGGTGATCCTTCTTTCTTGGCAGCAGGCTTTACGTCAGGGGTCTTCTTCTTGGTGATCAAACTTATAACTTCTTTTTGCAATCCTTCCTCAGCTTTATTATCCTCATGATCCTTTTGTTTTTCTTCGATGTCTTTCCTCCTTACCAAGGGTAAGTTGATAGGTGATTCCTTGGGCTTTTCCTTCCAGTTCAAGTCTTCTTCTTCAATCCTCATGCAACCTTTCTTTTCAGCAGGATATTGTATCTCTTTAAAGACATTTAGTGTTATTTGCTTATCATGTGCCCTTAAAGTCATTTCTCCTTTCTCCACATCAATAATGGCTCTTGCTGTGGCTAAGAAAGGTCTTCCCAGTATGATAGAGTCACTTCCTTCCTCATCTAGATCCAGAATCACAAAATTTGCTGGGAATATAAACTATTCCACCTTGACTAGGAGATTCTCTACCACTGCATTGGGGATTATTATTGACCTATCAGTAAGTTGCAATGACATCCTTGTAGTCTTCACTTATTCTATAGACAGCCTTCTCATCATAGACAGAGGCATCAAGTTGATACTCAAACCTAAATCACACAAGGCCTTATCAATGGGCATGTTACCAATAATGCATGGTAAAAAAAACTCCCAAGATCATTGAGTTTTGGTGGTAGGCCTTTCGAAATTACAGCACTACACTCTGGAGTTAGGATTGCTGTTTCTTTTTCTTTCCAACTTCTCTTTTTGTTGATGAGTTCTTTGAGGAATTTGGCATATAAGAGCATTTGTTCCAAGGCTTCAACAAGGGGGAGGTTGATTTCCAGCTTTTTAAAAAAATCTCTAGGAACTTGGGGAATTGCTAGTCTTTGAGCTCTTTTTACAGCCTATGAGGGTACGGCAGAGGGGGGACGTAAGGCTTCACCACCTTTTTCTGCTCTTGTGGTTGCTCTTCCATGATTTGCTTTTCCTTCCTTGAAGCTTATGGCTCTTCCTCCTTCTTCTTGGACTTCTCCTGGTCCTTCTCTTCAGCTGTCATTTCTTTCTTGCTGCCAACCTTGTCATTCTCTAATGTCCTTCCACTCCTTAGTTGAATTGCCTTGCATTCTTCCTTGGGGTTGGAAATGGTGTCATTTGGAAAAGCATTAGTTGGTCTTTTAGCTAGTTGCTTGGACGATTGCCTAGTTTATCTTTCCAGATTCCTCAATGATGCCTCATGATTCTTGTTGGCCAATTCTTGATGCTTTATCATTTTCTCCATCATCATCATCAAGTTGGAGATTCTTTGTGATTCTTGTGGTGGTTGTGGTTGAGTGTGGGATGTAGATGGTGGATGGAAGTCATTTTGGTTAGTTGAGAGATTATTTGGTGGATAGTAAATGGGTGTGGGATGATTATTTTGTGGCTTTCTGTATGGCTTTTGGTTAGTAGCTTGATAGTTTTGATGGTTTGTGTTGCGGGAATGGCTTTAGTTGGAGTTTCTTTGCCGTGAGTTTTGGTTCTCTCCCCACTTCAGATTCGGGTGGTTCCTCCATGAGGAGTTGTAAGTGTCCCCATGGAAATCATTTGGCCCAAAACCTTGGTTGTGTATATACTGGACTTATTCAGGTTGCTGTTTTTCAAAACTCTTCATTTTGTCCCCACACAACTGGTGGTTGGCTGGTTGTGCTCACTGTTGCAAGTTACAGTCTATCCATCCTCTTTGACATCATTTCTATTTGTTGTTGAAGTCGCTGATGCATAATCTTGTTTTGAGCCAGGATTGTATCAACTCCTTCAAGCTCAAACACGCCTTTCTTAGGGGTTGCTTGTCTTTCAGATGAGTAGAAATACTCATTGTTGGTAACCATGTCTATGAGGTCATGTGCTTCTTGTGCAGTCTTCATCAATTGCAATGATCCTCCTGAAGGGTAATCTAAGGCTTTCCTTGAACTCATGGATAGACCTTCATAAAAATTTTGTTGCTCAACCCACTCACTAAACATTCCTTCTGGACACCTTCTAATCAATGCTTTATACCTCTCCCAGGCTTCATATAATGATTCTCCCTCTAGCTGTCTGAAGGTTTGTACATCAGTTTTTAGTTTAATGACTCTTTGAGGGGGGTAAAATTTGGCTAGGAATTTGCTAACCAAATCATCCCAGTTGGTGATGCTTTCTTTTGAGAAGGTTTCTAGCCAAGAATGGCTTTGTCCCTTAGTAAGAATGGGAATAACAACAGCTTATAGACGTCAGGGTGGACTCCATTGGTTTTGACCGTGCTACAAATTCTCAAGAACACATAGAGATGTTGGTTTGGATCTTCAGCAAGGATTCATCCATATTGGCAATTGTTCTAGACTAGAGTGATTAATTGAGGCTTGGGTTCGAAATTATTAGCACGGACAATGGGGGTTAAGATACTACTCCCACAATTCCTTGGGTTGGGGATGGTGTAAGAAGCGAGAATTCTCCTTTGGGGCTGGCCATTGTTGTTAGCCACATCCTCTGGTGGATTAGGAAGATTATCCTCCATCTCTTGATATCCCTCTTCTGATTCTTCTTCTCCAATCACTTCCTTCCCTCTTGCTTCTCTTCTTAATCTCAAGAAGGTTCTCTCTGGTTGAGAATCAAAGGAGGTGGATGCACCTTTTCTCCCTCCTAGCATACAATACAAACAAACCAAAAACAAAAGCAGAGCACCCTGTTGCTAGAGTGAGGTTACAGTTAGTAGAAACAAAATCACAAACAGTTAGTAGGCTTAACGGAAACAAAGAAAAAAATGCTTAATCTAGATTATCACCTACTTAATCATTGTCAATCTAAATCGATCCCCGGCAACGGCGCCAAAAATTTGATGGCGGAAAATTGAATTCCGCACAAAAGTGAGGTTGATCCCACAGGAATTGATAGATCAAATAATTTTAGTATGGTGATGAATCTAGTCAAGCTAATAAGTGATGATGTGAGTGAAATTTGATCAGCAGAAATTAAATTGCAGGAATCTAAAGAGCTGAATCTTAAATTGCAAGACATGTAAATAACTGAATATTAGAATGCAAGAAACTAAAATTTCAGAATATAAATTGCAGTAAAACTTAAATTGCATGAATTATAAAGGGGGAATGGTTGCAAGGAATCAAAATAGCAGTGAATAATGACAATTGAAGTAAACTTAGAGAGATCTAAATTGAAGAAAATCAAAGAAAATGATTCATCAGGGATTGGAGATATCATAATACATCATAAATCCATTGGGTCTAAACTCCTTTCTCAATCATATGAGTAGATCTATGGCGGATTGAAATTGATTGGATCCCAATTCCTTGGCAATCCAATCTCTTTAATCACAATCAATCTTGCCAATTCCTTGATCTAATTGTCATGAGAAAAGTTAAAGCACATTCTCTTATCCATAAGCAACACAATTTCTCAAAATCTCAATTCCTCCCGAATGGTGTTGATTGAGAGAATTATGAAGGATAGAGCTCCAATTCTAATGCAAGTGATTTTCCTTCCGAGGCTCACACAAGTATTCAGCTGAATTAGACCCCTTCCGGAGTGAATAATTCACAATCAAAACAGAAGATATCCTATAGCTACCTGATGAGCGGATAATTTATACGCTTTTTGGCATTATTTTTATATAGTTTTTAGTAAGTTTGAGCTACTTTTAGGGATGTTTTCATTCGTTTTTATGTTAAATTCACATTTCTGGACTTTACTATGAGTTTGTGTGTTTTTCTGTGATTTCAGGTAAATTCTGACTGAAATTGAGGGATTTGAGCAAAACTCTGAAGAAGGCTGACAAAAGGACTGCTGATGCTGTTGGAATCTGACCTCCCTGCACTCGAAAGGAATTTTCTGGAGCTACAGAACTCCAATTGGCGCGCTCTCAACGGCGTTGGAAAGTAGACATCCAGAGCTTTCCAGCAATATATAATAGTCCATACTTTATTCGGTGATTGACGATGTAACTTGGCGTTGAACACCAAGTACATGCTGCTGTCTGGAGTTAAACGCCAGAAAAACGTCATTATCCGGAGTTGAACGCCCAAAACACGTCATAACTCGGAGTTCAACTCCAAGAGAAGCCTCAGCTCGTGGATTGATCAAGCTCAGCCCAAGCATACACCAAGTGGGCCCCGGAAGTGGACTTATGCATCAAATACTTACTCATGTAAACCCTAGTAGCTAGTCTAGTATATATAGGACATTTATCTATTGTATTAGACATCTTTGATCTCATCTTTGGTCTCAGTTTTGTTTTATTCTTCATCTTAGGAGATCATTGATCACGTTAGGGAGGCTGGCCATTCGGCCATGCCTGAACCTCTTTTGCTTATGTATTTTCAACGGTGGAGTTTCTGCACACCATAGATTAAGGGTGTGGAGCTCTGCTGTACCTCAAGTATTAATGAAGTTCTATTTTCTTTTATTCAAATCTCTCTTATTCTTATTCCAAGATATTCATTCGTACCCAAGAACATGATGAATGTGATGAGTTAGATAACCCTCATTATTATTCTCACTTATGAACGCGCGTGATTGACAACCATTTCCGTTCTACATGCAACAGAGCTTGAATGCATATCTCTTAGATTCCCCAACAGAATCTTCGTGGTATAAGCTAGATGGATGGCGGCATTTATGAGGATCCGGAAAGTCTCACCTTGTCTGTGGTATTCCGAGTAGGATCCTGGGAATCCGGAAAGTCTCACCTTGTCTGTGGTATTCCGAGTAGGATTCCGGTAATGAATGACTGTGACGTGCTTCAAACTTGTAACCTGCTGGGCGTTAGTGACAGACGCAAAAGAATCAAGGGATTCTATTCCAGTAGGAGCGGGAACCAACCGGTGATTAGCCGTACTGTGACAGAGTGCGTGAGCATTAGTTTTCACTGCGAGGATGGGATGTAGCCATCAGCCATGGGTGATGCCTCCAGACGATTAGCCGTGCGACTGACAACCGCATAGGATCATTTTCCCGAGAGGATGAAAGTAGCCACAGTTGATGGTGAACCCCTATACAAAGCTTGCCATGGAAAGGAGTAAGAAGGATTGAGTAGAAGCAGTAGGAGAGCAGGCGTCCTTGGGCTCTACAGCATCTCCATCCGCTTATCTGAAATTCCCACCAATGAATCTGCATAAGTATTCTATCCCTTTTATTATTCCTTTTTATTATTTATTCCAATAATCACAATTACCCTTTAATCTGCCTGACTGAGATTTGCAAGGTGACCATAGCTTGCTTCATACCAACAATCTCTGTGGGATCGACCCTTACTCACGTAAGGTTTATTACTTGGACGACCCAGTACACTTGCTAGTTAGTTGAACGGAGTTGTGTCCACTCGTGCCAATTTCTAAAATCCAATTACAATGAATATGATCACAATTTCGTCCACCAAGTTTTTGGCGCCGTTGCCGGGGATTGTTCGAGTATGGACAACTGACGGTTCATCTTGTTGCTCAGATTAGGTAATTTTCTTTTCAAAAAAATTTTTTCAAATTTTTTCTTTTATTTTTCGTTTTTTCCAAACTATATTTTCGAAAAAAAATTAATAAAAATACAAAAAAAAAAATTAGAAAATCATAAAAATCAAAAATATTTTGTGTTCTTGTTTGAGTCTTGTGTTAATTTTTAAGTTTGGTGTCAATTGCATGCTTTTAAAATTTTTCTTGCATTTTTTTCGAAAATCCCATGCATTCATAGTGTTCTTCATGATCTTCAAGTTGTTCTTGACAAGTCTTCTTGTTTGATCTTGATGAATTCTTGTTTAGTGTTGTTTGTTGTTTTTCATGTGCATTTTTGCATTCATATTTTCCATGCATTAAAGATTTCTAAGTTTGGTGTCTTGCATGTTTTCTTTGCATCAAAAATTTTTCAAAGTTATGTTCTTGATGTTCATCATGATCTTCAAAGTGTTCTTGGTGTTCATCTTGACATTCATAGCATTCTTGCATGCATCTTGTGTCTTGATCCAAAATTTTCATGTTTTGGGTCATTGTTGTGTTTTTCTTTAAAAAAATTAAAAATAAAAAAAATATCTTTTCCTTATTTCCCTCCAAAATTTCGAAAATTTTGGGTTGACTTGGTCAAAAATTTTCAAAATTAGTTGTTTCTTACAAGTCAAGTCAAAATTTCAATTTTAAAAATCTTATCTTTTCAAAATCTTTTTCAAAAATCATATCTTTTTCATTTTTTTTATAATTTTCGAAAATCTCAAAAAATCTTTTTCAAAATATTTTCAAAATCTTTTTCTTATCTTTATATCAAATTTTCGAAAATTAGCTAACAATTAATGTGATTGGTTCAAAAATTTGAAGTTTGTTACTTTCTTGTTAAGAAAGGTTCAATCTTTAAGTTCTAGAATCTTATCTTGTAATTTCTTGTTAGTTAAGTCAATTTTAAAATTAAATCTTTTTCAAAATATCTTTTTCAAATATATCTTTTTATCTTTTATCTTATCTTTTTCAAAATTTGATTTCAAAATATCTTATCTAACTTCTTATCCTCTTATCTTTTTCAAAATTTGATTTCAAATCCTTTTTCAATCAACTAACTAACTTTTTGTTTGTTTCTTATCTTTTTCAAAACCACCTAACTACTTTTTCCTCTCTAATTTTCGAAAATTCTCCCTCTCTTTTTCAAAAAATTCTTTTTGTTTTAAATTTTAATTTTAATTATATTTTGTCTTTGATTTTCGAAAATTACTAACCTCTTTTTCAAAAATTATTTTCGAAATCTTCATTCTCTTCTCTTATTCTATTTAATTAATTAATTACTAACACTTCTCTTCACCTCTCCTCATCCAAAAATCCGAATGCATCCTTCTTCTTTCTTATACCCCTTTCTTCTTCTACTAACATAAGGGAATCTCTATACTGTGACATAGAGGATTCCTCTTTCTTTTCTTGTTTTCTTCTCTTTCATATGAGCAGGAACAGGGAAAAGGGCACTCTTGTTGAAGTTGATCCAGAACCTGAAAGGACTCTGAAGAGAAAATTAAGAGAAGCTAAATTACAACAATCCAGAAACAACCTTTCAGAAATTTTCGAACAAGAGAAGGACATGGCAGCCGAAAATAATAATAATAATAATGCAAGGAGAATGCTTGGTGACTTCACAAAGCCAACATCCAAGTTTGATGGAAGAAGCATCTCCATTCCTGCCATTGGAGCCAATAACTTTGAGCTTAAGCCTCAACTAGTTGCATTAATGCAACAAAATTGCAAGTTTTATGGACTTCCATCTGAAGATCCTTATCAGTTCTTAACTGAGTTCTTGCAGATCTGTGAGACTGTAAAGACGAATGGAGTTGATCCTGAAGTCTACAGACTCATGCTTTTCCCTTTTGCTGTAAGAGACAGAGCTAGAATATAGTTGGATTCACAACCTAAGGATAGCCTGGACTCTTGGGATAAGCTGGTCACTGCTTTCTTGGATAAATTCTTTCCTCCTTAAAAGCTGAGCAAGCTGAGAGTGGATGTTCAAACCTTCAAACAAAAAGATGGTGAATCCTTCTATGAAGCTTGGGAAAGATACAAGCAGTTGACCAAAAGATGTCCATCTGACATGTTTTCAGAATGGACCATGTTAGATATATTCTATTATGGTCTCTCTGAATTTTCGAAAATGTCACTGGACCATTCTGCAGGTGGATCTATTCACCTGAAGAAAACGCCTGAAGAGGCTCAAGAACTCATTGACATGGTTGCAAACAACCAGTTCATGTACACCTCTGAGAGGAATTCCGTGAATAATGGGATACCTCAGAAGAAAGGAGTTCTTGAAATTGATGCTCTGAATGCCATATTGGCTCAGAACAAAGTGTTGACTCAACAGGTCAACATGATCTCTCAAAATCTGAACGGATTGCAACATGCATCCAACAGTACTAGAGAGGCAGCTTCTGAAGAAGCTTATGATCCTGAGAACCCTGCCATGGCAGAGGTTAATTATATGGGTGAACCTTATGGAAACACCTATAACCCATCATGGAAAAATCATCCAAATTTCTCCTGGAAGGATCAACAAAAGCCTCAACAAGGCTTTAACAATGGTGGACGCAATAGGCTGAATAATAGTAAGCCATATCCATCATCTTCTCAGCAACAGACAGAGAACTCTGAACAAAACAATTCTAATTTAGCCAATATAGTCTCTGATCTGTCAAAGGCCACTTTCAGTTTCATGAATGAAACAAGATCCTCCATCAGAAATCTGGAGGCACAAGTGGGCCAGCTGAGTAAGAAAGTCATTGAAACCCCTCCCAGTACTCTCCCAAGCAATACAGAAGAAAATCCAAAAGGAGAGTGCAAGGCCATTGATTTAATCAAAGTGGCCGAATGCATAGAGGAGGAGGAGGACGAAAATCCTAGTGAGGAAGACCTCCTGGGATGTCCTTCAAGCAAGAAGGAGTTTCCTATTAAGGATCCAGAGGAATCTGAGGCTCATACAGAGACCATAGAGATTCCATTAAATCTCCTTCTGCCATTCATGAGCTCTGAAGACTATTCTTCCTCTGAAGAGGATGAAGATGTGACTGGAGAGCAAGTTGCTCAATACTTAGGAGCTATCATGAAGCTGAATGCCAAGTTGTTTAGTAATGAGACTTGGGAAAGTGAACCTCCCCTGCTCATTAGTGAACTAAATACCTGGATTCAGAAAACTCTACCTCAAAAGAAACAAGATCCTGGCAAGTTCTTAATACCTTGTACCATAGGCACCATGAGCTTTGAAAAAGCTCTATGTGATCTAGGGTCAGGGATAAATCTTATGCCACTCTCTGTAATGGAGAAGTTAGGGATCATTGAGGTACAACCTGCCTTGTTCTTATTACAATTTGCAGACAAGTCAGTGAGACAAGCTTATGGAATAGTAGAGGACGTACTAGTAAAGGTTGAAGGCCTTTACATCCCTGCTGATTTCATAATCCTAGACACTAGGAAGGAAGATGATGAATCCATCATCCTAGGAAGACCTTTCCTAGCCACAGCAGAAGCTGTGATAGATGTCAACAGAGGAGAGTTAGTCCTTCAATTGAATGGGGACTACCTTGTGTTTAATGCACATGGCCATCCCTCTGTGACAGAAGAGAGTAAGCATGAAGAGCTTCTCTCAGTTCAAGGTCAAGAAGAGCCCACACAGTCAAACTCTAAGTTTGGTGTTGTGAGGCCACAACCAAACTCCAAGTTTGGTGTTCAAATTCCATATCCAAACTCTAAGTTTGGTGTGGAGACAACACACTAAATTGATCTGATCATCTTGTGGCTCCATGAGAGCCACTGTCAAGCTATTGACATTAAAGAAGCGCTTGTTGGGAGGCAACCCAATTTTATTTATCTAATTTTATTTTATTTTGTTTTAGTGTTATTTTTGTGTTGAATTAGGTACATGATCATGAGGAGTCACGAAAAAATCAAGGAAATTAAATACAGAGTCAAAAACAGAAGAAAAAAATTTTTCACCCTGGAGGTAGCGCAGACTGGCGTTCAACGCCAGTAAGATGCATCTGGCTGGCGTTCAACGCCAGAACAGAGCATCTTTCTGGCGCTGAACGCCCAAAACAAGCAACAACCTGGCGTTTAACGCCAGGACGTGCACACAGAGGACAATCTGGCGCTGAATGCCAGAAACAAGCATGAAACTGGCGTTCAACGCCAGAAACATGCATTACATGGGCGTTTAACACCCAGAACATGCACCAATGGGCGTTTAAACGCCAGAATGATGCACGAAGGCATTTTACATGCCTATATGGTGAAGGAATGGTATTTCTTTTCACCTCAGGATCTGTGGACCCCACAGGATCCCCACCTACCTCGCCCTCTCTCTTTCCATTCATGGTCATCCCTTCTATTTTTCATTCACCACCTACATCTATCCACTCTTCCCCATAAACCCCACCTACCTCCATAAAATTCAACTTCTCTTTCCCACCCAATCCCACCCATATAGCCGAATCCATCTCCCCTCACTCAACTCCATTCTCTTCTTCTTCTTCTTCTTCTTCTCTTCTTTTCTTTCTTGCTCGAGGGCGAGCAATATTTTAAGTTTGGTGTGGTAAAAGCATAGCTTTTTTTGCTTTTCCATTACCATTAATGGCACCTAAGGACAGAGAAACCTCAAAGGGAAGACAAAAGCTTCCACCTCTGAGTCATGGGAGATGGAAAGACTAATATAAGCCGTCATAGCTCAGTGGTAGAACATGTGGCTACAAATCAAGAGATCCCTGAGATACCTCAGGGGATAAATTATCCTCCACACAACTATTGGGAGCAAATAATGTTAAAAACACCAAAATCACTAGGAATCATTCAACAGAAGCAAGGAAGAGACATAGAGGAGCTCAAAAAAAAAAAGCACCATTGGACCTTCAAGAAGGCGCCACCCTCACTCAGGTGGATTCATTCCTTGTTCTTTATTTTTTTCTGTTTTCAGTTTTTAAAGGTTGTGTTTATCTATGTTTTGTGTCTCTACTTCATGATCATTAGTGTGTAACCATGCCTTAAAGATTATGAATAAAATCCATTAGTCCTTCACCTCTCTTAAAAGAAAAATGTTTTAATTCAAAAGAACAAGAAGTACATAATTTTCGAAATTATTATTGAATTTAATTTAATTATATTGATGTGGTGACAATACTTTTTGTTTTCTGAATGAATGATTGAACAGTGCATATTTTTGATCTTGTTGTTTATGAGTGTTAAAATTGTTGGCTCTTGAAAGAATGATGAACAAAGAGAAATGTTATTGATGATCTGAAAAATCATGAAATTGATTCTTGAAGTAAGAAAAAGCAGTGAAAAAGGAAGCTTGCGAAAAAAAAATATATATAGAAAGAAAAAGAAGGAGCAGTAGAAAAATCCAATAGCCCTTAAAACCAAAAGGCAAGGGTAAAAAGGATCCAAGGCTTTGAGCATCAATGGATAGGAGGGCCAAAATCAATTAAATCCAGGCCTAAGCGGCTAAATCAAGTTGTCCCTAACCATGTGCTTGTGTCATGAAGGTCCAAGTGAAAAGCTTGAGACTAAGTCGTTAAAGTTGTGATCCAAGGCAAAAGAGTGTGCTTAAGAGCTCTGGACACCACTAACTGGGGACTCTAGCAAAGCTGAGTCACAATCTGAAAAGGTTCACCCAGTTATGTGTCTGTGGCATTTGTGTATCCGGTGGTAATACTGGAAAAACAAAGTGCTTAGGGCCAAGGCCAAGACTCATAAGTAGCTGTGTTCAAGAATCAACATGCTTAACTAGGAAAGTCAATAACACTATCCGAAATTCTAAGTTCCTAGAGAAGCCAATCACTCTAAACTTCAAAGGAAAAAGTGAGATGCCAAAACTGTTCAGAAGCAAAAAGCTACAAGTCCCGCTCATCTAATTAAATTAATATTCATTGATATTCTGGAATTTATAGTATATTCTCTTCTTTTATCCTAATTGATTTTCAGTTGCTTGGGGACAAGCAACAATTTAAGTTTGGTGTTGTGATGAGCGGATAATTTATACGCTTTTTGGCATTGTTTTTATATAGTTTTTAGTAAGTTTGAGCTACTTTTAGGGATGTTTTCATTAGTTTTTATGTTAAATTCACATTTCTGGACTTTACTATGAGTTTGTGTGTTTTTCTGTGATTTCAGGTAAATTCTGACTGAAATTGAGGGATTTGAGCAAAACTCTGAAGAAGGCTGACAAAAGGACTGCTGATGCTGTTGGAATCTGACCTCCCTGCACTCGAAATGGATTTTCTGGAGCTACAGAACTCCAATTGGCGCGCTCTCAACGGCGTTGGAAAGTAGACATCCAGGGCTTTCCAGCAATATATAATAATCCATACTTTATTCGAAGAATGACGACGTAACTTGGCGTTAAACGCCAAGTACACGCTGCTGTCTGGAGTTAAACTCCAGAAAAATGTCATTATCCGGAGTTGAACGCCCAAAACACGTCATAACTCAGAGTTCAACTCCAAGAGATGCCTCAGCTCGTGAATTAATCAAGCTCAGCCCAAGCATACACCAAGTGGGCCCCGGAAGTGGATTTTTGCATCAATTACTTACTCATGTAAACCCTAGTAGCTAGTCTAGTATATATAGGACATTTATCTATTGTATTAGACATCTTTGATATCATCTTTGGTCTTAGTTTTGTTTTATTCTTCATCTTAGGAGATCATTGATCACGTTAGGGAGGCTGGCCATTCGGCCATGCCTGAACCTCTTTTGCTTATGTATTTTCAACGGTGGAGTTTCTGCACACCATAGATTAAGGGTGTGGAGCTCTGCTGTACCTCAAGTATTAATGAAGTTCTATTTTCTTTTATTCAAATCTCTCTTATTCTTATTCCAAGATATTCATTCGTACCCAAGAACATGATGAATGTGATGAGTTAGATAACCCTCATTATTATTCTCACTTATGAACGCGCGTGATTGACAACCATTTCCGTTCTACATGCAACAGAGCTTGAATGCATATCTCTTAGATTCCCCAACAGAATCTTCGTGGTATAAGCTAGATGGATGGCGGCATTTATGAGGATCCGGAAAGTCTCACCTTGTCTGTGGTATTCCGAGTAGGATCCTGGGAATCCGGAAAGTCTCACCTTGTCTGTGGTATTCCGAGTAGGATTCCGGTAATGAATGACTGTGACGTGCTTCAAACTTGTAACCTGCTGGGCGTTAGTGACAGACGCAAAAGAATCAAGGGATTCTATTCCAGTAGGAGCGGGAACCAACCGGTGATTAGCCGTACTGTGACAGAGTGCGTGAGCATTAGTTTTCATTGCGAGGATGGGATGTAGCCATCAGCCATGGGTGATGCCTCCAGACGATTAGCCGTGCGACTGACAACCGCATAGGATCATTTTCCCGAGAGGATGAAAGTAGCCACAGTTGATGGTGAACCCCTATACAAAGCTTGCCATGGAAAGGAGTAAGAAGGATTGAGTAGAAGCAGTAGGAGAGCAGGCGTCCTTGGGCTCTACAGCATCTCCATCCGCTTATCTGAAATTCCCACCAATGAATCTGCATAAGTATTCTATCCCTTTTATTATTCCTTTTTATTATTTATTCCAATAATCACAATTACCCTTTAATCTGCCTGACTGAGATTTGCAAGGTGACCATAGCTTGCTTCATACCAACAATCTCTGTGGGATCGACCCTTACTCACGTAAGGTTTATTACTTGGACGACCCAGTACACTTGCTGGTTAGTTGAACGGAGTTGTGTCCACTCGTGCCAATTTCTAAAATCCAATTACAATGAATATGATCACAATTTCGTCCACCACTACCCAAGCAGATTGATAAGAAGAAGAATTTCATTAATTCATTATGATTACAATAGAGCTCCTCCCCCTAATGAATTTGGGGTTTAGTTCAACATTGCTCAAGTAAAAACCAGAAAATAGAAAATTGCAGGGAATTGCAGAAGAGAAAATATAAAGAGAATTGAGTGCAGAATTTCCCAATTTGGGTCCTTGACTCCCTAGTCTTTTAATCCCTTCTCTAAATCAAATTCTCCTCTATTTATACACTTTCCAAATTAGTCTTAAAGTCCTTGGATTGGGCTTTTTGGCCTTTATTGAAGCAAGATAGAATCGGTCTTAGTGATGTTGAAAAGGGGTGTTTTGCAATCAATTTTATAATCTGCATGGGTGCTAAATTTTACTAGTGCTGGTGTCAACGTTGGTGCTCAACATTTACAAGAAAACATTGAGTCAAACGTTGCCTTGAAGAAGGATTTTGAAAAGGATGAGCATTGCTGCCAACATTTGACTCAACATTGGTGCACCAACATTTGTCCATCCACGTGTGCGCGTCACCCACGCTTACGCGTCAAAACAGCGTTTTGCGCATGTGCGTCGCTCACGCATTTGCGAGTTTGGCCAAAATCTGCATCCACGCGTACGCGTTGACGCAAGTTTTCCAACTCCAATTTTGGGCTTTACATCGAGGACGTTGGAGGTTGCGTTTGAGGCAATGTTGGATCTCCAACGTTTGCTTGGTCACGGGTACGCGTGGCCCACACATACACGTGAATGGTCAATTTTACCATTTCACGCGTGCGTGTAGCTCATGCGTATGTGTGGATTCCATTTCCACGCGTACGCGTCATCGACGTGTATCCATCTCCCAGAATTCTTTCAGCTCCAGGAATGAAAATCATTGCAGGCGTTGGCACCCAGATTTTACATATAACGTTTCTAGCAATGTTGGTGAGCCAACGTTGGCACCAACATTTCACACCCCTTCTGCAACGTTTGAGGTAACGTTGGTGAGCCAACTTTAGCCACCAACGTTACTTTCTCTACTTCTTCCTCTTCTTCTTCCTCTGCTTCTTTCTTGCTTCTTTTCCACCTATCATCAATCAAACAATTGCATCAAAGTTTGCGATATTTACAAGGTGTTTGCATCACTTATAATTTCAAGTAAAATTTGCATAAAACCTTATGAAAAAGCACATAAACAACCATGTTTAATTGTCCCAAGGGATGCAGGAAATTCCAATCCAATTACTTACTTATTGCTCAAGAAAGTGCATGAAACCTAATGAAATCATATGAAAAATGTATGTGAAACTAGCCTAAAATGACTTGTCATCACTTGTGTTACAATTGTGGATGTTTGTATTTCGTTAAGAATTGCATGCCTTATTTTTTATTCCTGCTCAGCATGTTTCTGTGTAGGTACTTGGTTGTTTTTGCATAGATCTAAGTGGATGTTACTTCTGTTAATCATCAAGATGCTCCTTTTTCATACTAAATGGATGTTACTTTAAATATTTTTCGAATTTTCTTGTGTTGTAGTTGTACTTCAAACATATTTCTCCGTGTAGGTACATGATTATTTTTGAAAGATCTAAGTAGATGCTACTTCTGGCAAGGATTAGGATGTTCCTTTTTCATACTAAATGGATGTTACTTTATATATTTTACGAATTTCCTTGTGTAGCAATTATGGATGCGTCTAAATTCCTTCACCACCTTCCCAAGCAACATGCGATGTTGGTTTAAGAAAAACTCTCTAAACTACTTTAACAACAACATATGAAAAGATTAATTCCATACAAAGATACAAACTTCATTCGTTTTGCTTCTGAAATTTAAAATACCAACTTCCGAATATAATATAACAAACATAATGAAATTACCAATAGAATTGGAATTGAGGCTATGACAAATTTAATGGGATCAAGGCCATTATTTAGTTAAAAATTCATGCTCATTAATAGTCCCTCTAGCAAGAATTTTATTTTTTACTCTCTGATGCGCTAAGTATTTTTTATGCTAATGGATTTATCTGACTTTTCACTAGCTTGATAGTCATTTAAAATTTTTTTCTTGCATCATCCCTTTTAAAAATCTTTACACAACATCCTTCTAATCTTGTATGCGTACACGTCTAGGTGGGGGTTGCTACGTTGTCAGTGGTTGCTGCAATAACCAAAGTTGTATTAAAAGCTCTTCGAGGCATAATGACAAACACTTGGTGTATAACAACTTAAACCAAATCAAATAGCATATCCAATCTTTTTTGCAGAATCGGCTATAACATAGTGGATTAACAGGATCAAATAATCTTAACAACTCCAGCAACAAATTCAACAAAATAGTAATGAAACAGGAAATCTCTACACAACCCAATAGTATTCAAGCTATGCCATCAACAATTCTTCCATTAATTCAATAGAAAGTCAATTAAACCAGTTCAAATGAATTCAGCAGCATATTCCATCAATTCAATTAGCAAACCCAGAATAGTTCCAAACCCTTTCAATAGCAATTTTTCAAAAGAACCGTTAATGAACTCAGAATAATTCAATTTCTCAACAAAATTGTCAGTAATTTTTCAACACAATCACACAATTAACCCAAGAGTTTTAGCAACATATTCACGAAATTGGGCAGTAACATAGTGAATCTCTACACAATTAAACAATTTTCACACAATCTCAACACACTACAAGGTTTTTATTTATTTGTGACAGTTTTTTTTATTTGTGGAGGTTTATAACCCCCACCAAATAGTTTGTGGAAGTTTCTAAAACTCTCAAAATTTGAGGTGCCACGAGGTCTTTTGTCGAGGTTTTTAAAAACTTTCACAATTTATTTAGTGGAGGTTTTGTGTGTGTTTAGTGGGGGTGTTATATTGAACTTTTGTGGCAGTTCTTGATCAATGTTTGTGGCGGTTCAAAACCCCCCACAAAAAGACTTTCATTTTTAAAATAACAGCTATTCTGTGGAGGTTTCAAACCTGTCAATATAATTTTAAAAAATTAATCTACACTATTATTACACTACTAATCATTTATTATTAAAAAGAAATATTTAAACAAAACATTTAAAATGTAGAAGAAAATTAAAATAAAAGAAATACTTTAAAACAAAATATAGCACACTACCATCATTTCTAATCACATTAATTACAACTACAAAATATTAAAAATAACATGATAAAATACAGACTCATGTCCAAACTCCTTAACAATGAAAATAATTAGATAAATGTATTTACAAGCAATGCAAATAGATCTTGACTTCTAGCCATACCATTATCATCAAGAAATAATGACAAACTAACAATGCAGTTAATAAGTCTTAATGCTTATACTAGTTGTTGCAGTAGCTGTTAAAGCTAGAACAAGAGTATTTAGGAATTTCTATTACAATGAGGATGGAAGACAAAAAAGTATTTCAGGTATATAAACCTGAGGATGGAAGTGATGATGGGAGATAGATAGTGATCTCTGCTGCTTCTGGCTTTGGTGTGGTTGGTCAAACTATTTCTATGCAGAAACTAATTGCTTTTGCTCTGGATATTGCGCGTGGGATGGAGTATATATACTCTCAAGGTGTCATTCATAAAAACCTTAAACCAGAGAATGTCCTTATTCACTATAAAAAAATAGGCATAAAATGGCAGCACCATAATGGAGGATCTACAAAACCGCCGATATATTCATAAATTGAGGCAATTTATGCGACTATTGTAATTTGCTAATAGGAAGCAGCGGTTTTTTTGTGCTTTTAGCGGTTTTAAACACCATTACCTACTCCTGCTCCTTCTTCACTGATATAAAAAGTAAAAATCTTCTATTTCATTAATAAATGTTGTTTATTTGATCGAGCCTCCATCCCAATGTGAGAAACCGAGAAGTTTCTCCATCGCAACATGAGATCTACAATATCATCCACGAAGCTCTCCTCTGGCGGCAAGCTCCTCCATCAATGCTTTTCTTCCAGCTGTGATCTCCTCCATCAACTTTTCACTTCAATTGATGGATGATGAGCGGATAATTTATACGCTTTTTGGCATTATTTTTAGGTATTTTTAGTAGGATCTAGCTACTTTCTAGTATATTTTTATTAGTTTTTAAGAAAAATTCACATTTCTAGACTTTACAATAAGTTTGTATGTTTTTCTGTGATTTCAGGTATTTTTTGGCTGAAATTGAGGGACCTGAGCAAAAATCTGATTCAAAGGCTGAAAAAGGACCGCTGATGCTATTGGATTTTGACCTCCCTACACTCGAAATGGATTTTTTGGAGCTACAGAAACCTAAATGGCGCGATCTTAATTGCATTGAAAAGTAGACATCCTGGGCTTTCCAGCAATATATAATAGTCCATACATTGCTCAAGTTTTGATAACGCAAACTGGCGTTCAAATGCCAACTTCCTACCCTATTCTGGTGTTAAACGCCAGAAACAGGATAGAAGCTGCAGTTAAACGTCCAAACTGGCATAAAAATTGGCGTTTAACTCCAAGAAAAGTCTCTACACATGAAAGCTTCAATGCTCAGCCCAAGCACAAATAGGACCTTTTACTATTGTACTGACATCTTTGGATCTTGACATCTTTGGATTATCCTTAGATCATCTTTGGAACATTTTTCGTTATACTTGGAGGCAGGCCATTCGGCCATGCTTGGACCTTCGTCACTTATGTATTTTCAATGGTGGAGTTTCTACACACCATAGATTAAGGTGTGGAGCTCTGCTATTTCTCGAGTATTAATGCAAAATACTATTGTTCCTCTATTCAATTCAAGCTTATTCTTGTTCTAAGATGTTCACTTGCACTTCAACATGATGAATGTGATGATCCGTGACACTCATCATCATTCTCAATTTATGAACGCGTGCCTGGCAACCACTTCCGTTCTACCTGCGAAAGCTAGAGGGTGTATCTCTTGGGTTTCTAATCAATGATTCACATCGTTTCCCCTCCAACAATGGGGCATCTGAATCTAATATTAGAACCTTCATGGTATAGGCTAGAACCATTTGGCAGCATTCCTGAGATCTAGAAAGTCTAAACCTTGTCTATGGTATTCCGAGTAGGATCTGGGAAGGGATGACTGTGACGAACTTCAAACTCGCGGGTGTAGGGTATAGTGACAGACGCAAAAGGATCATTGGATCTTATTCCTACACGATCGAGAACCGACAGCTGATTAGCCATACGGTAGCTATGCCTGGTATTTTTCATCCGAGACGAGAAATCCGACAGTTGATTAGTCATACAGAAACCGTAGAGGACCATTTTTACTGAGAGAACGGGAGGTAGCCATTAACAACGGTGATCCCCAACATACAGCTTGCCATGGAAAGGAGTATGAATGATTGAATGAAGACAGTAGGAAAGCAAAGATTCAAAAGGAATAACGCATCTCCATACGCTTATCTGAAATTTCCACTAATGAATTACATAAGTATCTCTATCTTTATTTTATGTTTATTTATCTTTAATTATCAAAACTCTATAACCATTTGAATCCGCCTGACTGAGATTTACAGGATGACCATAGCTTGCTTCAACCCGACAATCTCTATGGGATCGACCCTTACTCACGTAAGTTATCACTTGGACGACCCAGTGCACTTGCTGGTCAACTGCACGAAGTTGTGTATCACGATTTCGTGTACCAAGTTTTTGGCGCCGTTGCCAGGGATTGTTCGAGTTTGGACAAATGACGGTTCATCTTGTTGCTTAGATTAGGTAATTTTCTTCTTGTTTCAACCTTTATTTTATTTTCAAAAAATTTTCAAAAATCTTTCAAAAATTTTTTCTTCTTTTTCGTTTTTCCAAAATAATTTTCGAAAAAATAAAAAAATTTATAAAATCATAAAAACCAAAAATTTGTGTTTCTTGTTTGAGTTAGTGTCAATTTTTAACTTTGGTGTCAATTGCATCTTTTTAATTTTCTAAAAATTTTTGAAAAATTCATGCATGTGTTCTTCATGATCTTCAAGTTGTTCTTGAGGATTTTCTTTGTTTAATCTTTAATTTTTCTTGTTTTGTGTCTTTTCTTGTTTTTCATATGCATTTTAGAATTATTAGTGTCTACACATTAAAAATTTCTAAGTTTGGTGTCTTGCATGTTTTTCTTTCCTTAAAAATTTTCAAAAACATGTTCTTGATGTTCATCATGATCTTCAAAGTGTTCTTGGTGTTCATCTTGACATTCAAAGTGTTCTTGCATGCATCATTTGTTTTAATCCAAAATTTTTATGTGTTGAGTCATTTTGTGATTTTTCTCTTTCCTCATTAAATTCAAAAAACCAATATATATATATATATATATATATATATATATATATATATATATATATATATATATATATATCTTTTCCTTATTTCACTCATAAATTTTGAAATCTTTGGGTTGACTTAATAAAAAAAATTTTTAAAATAAGTTGTTTCTTATTAGTCAAGTCAAGATTTCAATTTCAAAAATTTATCTTTTCAAAATCAAATCTTTTTCATTTTTTTCCTTTGTTTTTCGAAAATTTTCAAAAGTCTTTTTCAAAACTTTTCAAAATCTTTTTCAAAATTTTTCAAAATCTTTTTCCTATTTTTACTTCATATTTTTCGAAAATCTTTACTAACTTTAATCTTTGTGATTTTTCTCTTTCCTCATTAAATTCAAAAAATAAAAAAATATATCTTTTCCTTATTTCACTCATAAATTTTGAAATCTTTAGGTTGACTTAGTCAACAATTTTTAAAATAAGTAGTTTTCTGTTAATCAAGTAATCAACTTTAATTTCAAATATCAAATCTTTTTAATCTCCTTTTCAAATCTTTTTCAAAATAATTTTCAATCATATATTTTTCAAATCATTTTTTTAATCAAATCTTTTTCAATCATATCTCTTTTTTAATTTTTTATTTCAAAAATCTTTTCTAACTTCTTATCTTTTCAAAATTGATTTTCAAATATTTTTCAATTAACTAATTGACTTTTTGTTTGTTTTACTATTTCTTATCTTTTTCAAAACTACCTAACTACTTTTCTCTCTCTAAATTTTTGAAAATCACCTTCCTCTTTTTCAAAAAACTTTTTATTTAACTAATTGTTTTAACTTTTAATTTTATTTCTTCTCTTAATTTTTGAATTCTAACTAAATTTTAAAATAAAAACAAAAATATTTTCCTTTTCCCTTTAATTATTTTCGAAAACTCTCTCACTCGTCTTCTTCTATTTATTTATTTAATCACTAACAATCTTCCCTTCTTATAATTCGAACCCTCTCTCCCTCTCTATGTTCAAATTCTTTATCTCTTCTCTCTACATCATTCTTCTATTCTTTTTCTTCTTCTACTCACATAAAGGAATCTCTATACTGTGACATAGAGGATTCCTCTTCCTTTTCTGTTCTCTTCTTTTTCATATGAGCAGGAGCAAGGACAAGAACATTCTTGTTGAAGCTGACCCTGAACCTGAAAGGACTCTGAAGAAGAAGCTAAGAAAAGCTAAAGCACAACAATCCAGAGAAAACCTTATAGAGAATCTTGAAAAAGAAGTAATGGCCGAACCCAACAACAATAACAATGCAAGGAAGATGCTTGGTGACTTCACTGCACCAAATTCCAACTTCCATGGGAGAAGCATCTCAATCCCTTCCATTGGAGCAAACAATTTTGAGCTTAAGCCTCAATTAGTTTCTCTGATGCAACAGAATTGCAAGTTCTATGGACTTCTATCAGAAGATCCTTTTCAGTTCTTAATTGAATTCTTACAGATTTGTGATACTGTTAAGACCAATGGAGTTGATCCCGAGGTCTATAAGCTTATGCTTTTCCCTTTTGCTGTAAGAGACAGAGCTAGAATATAGTTTGACTCTCAACCTAGAGATAGCTTGAACTCTTGGGATAAGCTGGTCACAGCTTTCTTAGCCAAATTCTTTCCTCCTCAAAAGTTGAGCAAGCTTAGAGTGGATGTTCAAACTTTCAGGCAGAAAGAAGGTGAATCTATCTATGAAGCTTGGGAAAGATACAAGTAACTGACCAAAAAGTGTCTGTCTGACATGCTCTCAGAATAGACCATCCTGGATATATTCTATGATGGTCTGTCTGAATTGTCTAAGATGTCATTGGACCATTCTGTAGGTGGATCCATTCACCTGAAGAAAATGCCTACAGAAGCTCAGGAACTCATTGAAATGGTTGCAAATAACCAGTTCATGTACACCTCTAAAAGGAATCCTGTGAATAATGGGACGCCTCAGAAGAAATGAGTTCTTGAAATTGATGCTTTGAATGTCATATTGGCTCAGAACAAAATGTTGACTCAGCAAGTCAATATGATTTCTCAGAGTCTGAATGGATTGCAAAATGCATCCAATAGTACTAAAGAAGCATCTTCTGAAGAAGAAGCTTATGATCCTGAGAACCCTATAATGGCAGAGGTGAATTACATGGGTGAAACCTATGGAAACACCTATAATCCCTCATGGAGAAATCATCCAAATTTCTCATGGAAGGATCAACAAAAGCCTCAACAAGGCTTTAACAATAAAAATGGTGGAAGAAACAGGTTTAGCAATGGCAAGCCTTTTCCATCATCCTCTTAGCAATAGACAGAGAATTCTGAGCAGAACCCATCTAGCTTAGCAAATATAGTCTCTGATCTATCTAAGGCCACTCTCAGTTTCATGAATGAAACAAGGTCCTCCATCAGAAACTTGGAGGCACAAGTGGGTCAGCTGAGTAAAAGGGTTACTGAAACTCCTCCTAGCACTCTCCCAAGCAATACAGAAGAGAATTCCAAAAGAGAGTGCAAGGCCATAATCGTGACCAACATGGCCGAACCTGGAGAGAGTGAAAAGGCAGTGATTCCCAGTGAGGAAGACCTCAGGAAACGTCCACTGGCCATTAAGGAGTACCCCAATGAGGAACCAAAGGAATCTGAGGCTCATATAGAGACCATAGAGATTCATTTGACCTTCTTTTTACCATTCATAAGCTCTGATGACTATTCATCTTCTGAAGAAGATGAAGACATTGCTGAAGGGCAAGTTGCCTAGTATTTAGGAGCAATCATGAAGCTGAATGCCAAGATATTTAGTAATGAGACTTGGGAGGATGAACCTCCATTGCTCATTAATGAACTGAATACCTGGATTCAACAAACTTTACCTCAAAAGGAATAGGATCCTGGTAAATTCTTAATACCTTGTACCATAGCCACCATGACCTTTGAGAAGGCTCTGTGTGACCTAGGGTCATGTATTAACCTCATGCCACTCTCTGTAATGGAGAAACTAGGAATCTTTGAGGTACAAGCTGCAAGAATCTCATTAGAGATGGCAGACAAATCAATAAAACAGGCTTATGGACTAGTAGAGGACGTGCTAGTGAAGGTTGAAGGCCTTTACATCTCTGCTGATTTCATAATCCTAGACATTAGGAAGGATGAGGATGAATCCATCATCCTTGGCAGACCTTTCCTAGCCACAGAAAAAGCTGTGATTGATATTAATAAAGGAGAGTTGGTCCTTCAATTGAATGAGGACTACCTTGTATTCAAGACTCAAGGTTCTCCTTCTGTACACATGGAGAAGAAGCATGAAAAGCTTTTCTCAATACAGAGTTAAACAAAGCCCCCACATTTAAACTCTAAGTTTGGTGTTGGGAGGCCACAACCAAACTCTAAGTTTGGTGTTGAGAGGCCCCAACCATGCTCTGATTATTTGTGAGGCTCCATGAGAGCTCACTGTCTAGCTATTGACATTAAAGAAGCGCTTATTGGGAGGCAACCCAATTTTTATTTATCTATGTTAAATTTCCATTATCCATTATTATTTGATGTTTTCTTTAGGTTGATGATCATGTGGAGACACAAAAACAACTGCAAAAATCAAAGCAAATTCAAAAATAGCATTAGAAATAGCACACCCTGGAGGAAAAACTTACTGGCGTTTAAATGCCAGTAAGGGTAGCAGGATGGGCGTTAAACACCCAGTCTGGCACCATTCTCGGTGTTTAAGGCCAGAAATGGGCACCAGACTGGTGTTTAATGCCAGAAAGAAGCACCAGACTGGCGTTTAACGCCAGAAATAGGCTACAGCTTGGCGTTAAACGCCAGGAAAGGTATAAAAGCTGGCGTTTAACATCAGAAATAGGCAGCAGTTTGGTGTTAAACGCCAGAATTGCACTCTAAGGGCATTTTTGCACGCCTAAATGGAGCAAGGATGAGAAGTCCTTGACCGCTCAGGATCTGTGGATCCCACAGGATCTCCACCTACCCCATCTCTCTCTCTCCCCCTCACACATCTCTATAACACTCTACCCAAAATACCACTCACCTATCAAATCCTATTCTCTTCCCTATATTCTTTTCACCAATCACCTCCATCCCTCTTCCCCAAAAACCCCACCTACCTCACTTTTCAAATTCAAACACTTTTTCCTCCCAAACCCACCCAATTCCATTTGGCCACTCTCCTTCTCTTTCCCTATAAATACCCCTCTTTACTCCTTTATTTTCACACATTACAACCACTCTCCTACCCCCTTAGCCAAACCTATCTCTCCCTCCATCTCCTCTATTTTCTTCTTCTTCCCAATCTTTCTTTCTTCTTTTGCTCGAGGACGAGCAAACTTTTTAAGTTTGGTGTGGTAAAAGCACTGTTTTTGTTTTTCTATAACCATTTATGGCACCTAAGGCCGGAGAAACCTCTAAAAAGAGGAAAGGAAGGCAAAAGCTTCACCTCTGAGTCATGGAAGACGGAGAGATTCATCTCAAAGGTCCATCAAGACCACTTCTATGAAGTTGTGGCCAAGAAGAAAGTGATTCCTGAGGTTCCTTTCATGCTCAAAAAGAATGAGTATCCAGAGATTCGACATGAGATCCGAAGATGAGGTTGGGAAGTTCTCACCAACCCCATTCAACAAGTCAGAATCTTAAGGGTTCAAGAGTTCTATCCCAATGCATGGATCACTAGGAACCATGATCAAAGTATGAACCTGAATCCAAAGAATTGGTTTACAATGGTTCGGGGGAAATACTTAGATTTCAGTCTGGAAAATGTAAGTTTGGCATTCAACTTGCCAATGATGCAAGAAAACTCATGCCCTTACACTAGAAGGGTCAACTTTGATCAAAGGTTGGACCAAGTCCTTATGGACATATATGTAGAAGGAGCTCAATGGAAAAGAGACTCAAGAGACAAGCCAGTTCAATTGAGAAGACCGAACCTTAAGCCTGTGGCTAGAGGATGGTTGGAGTTCATCCAACGCTCCATTATTCCTACTAGCAACCGATCCGAAGTAACAGTGGATCGGGCCATCATGATCCATAGTATCATGATTGGAGAGGAAGTGGAAGTTCATGAGATCATACCTCTAGAACTCTACAAGGTGGCTGACAAGTCCTCCACTTTGGCAAGGTTAGCCTTTCCTCATCTCATTTGTCACCTATGCAATTTGGCTGGGATTGACATAGAAGGAGACATCCTCATTGAAGAGGAGAAGCCCATCACTAAGAAAAGGATTGAGCAAACAAGAGAGCCCACTCATGGACCTCAACAAGAGCATGAGGAAATTCCTCATCAAGAAATCCCTAAGATGCCTCAAGGGATGCATTTTCCACCATGGACCAACTAAGAGTGGAGCACCAAGAGCACTCCATCATTCTCCATGAGATTAGAGAATATCAAAGAGCTATGAGGGAGGAGCAACAAAGGCAAGGAAGAGACATAGAGGAGCTCAGGTGTTCCATTGGATCTTCGAGAGGAAGAACTAGCCGCCATCACTAAGGTGGACCCGTTCTTTGATTTCCTTGTTCTTATTTTTTTATTTTTCGAATTTGATGCTTTATGTTTGTCTATGTTTGTGTCTTCATTACATGATCATTAGTGTCTAGTGTCTATGTCTTAAAGCTATGAATAACTCAATGAATCATTCACCTCTCTTAAATGAAAAATGTGCCTAATTACAAAAGAACAATAAGTACTTGGATTTCAAATTTTATCTTGAAATTAGTTTAATTATTTTGATGTGGTGGCAATACTTTTTGTTCTCTGAATGAATGCTTGAACAGTGCATATTTTTTTATAGTGAAGTTTATGAATGTTAAAATTGTTGGCTCTTGAAAGAATGATGAACAAAGAGAAATGTTATTGATAATCTGAAAAATCATGAAATTGATTCTTGAAGCAAGAAAAAGCAGTGAAAAAGAGAAAATAGCGAAAAAAATGGCGAAAAAAAAAAGAAAAAGAAAATTAAAAAGCAAGCAGAAAAAGCCAATAGCCCTTTAAACCAAAAGGCAAGGGTAAAGAGGATCCAAGGCTTTGGGCATTAATGGATAGGAGGGCCCAAGGAAATAAAATCCAGGCCTAAGCGGCTAAATTAAGTTGTCCCTAACCATGTGCTTGTGTCATGAAGGTCCAAGTGAAAAGCTTGAGACTGAGTGGTTAAAGTCGTTATCCAAAGCAAAAGAGTGTGCTTAAGAACTATGGACACCTCTAACTAGGGACTTTAGCAAAGATGAGTCACAATCTGAAAAGGTTCACCCAGTTATGTGTATGTGGCATTTATGTATCCGGTGGTAATACTAGAAAACAAAGTGCTTAGGGCCACGACCAAGACTCATAAAGTAGTTGTGTTCAAGAATCAACATACTGAACTAGGAGAATCAATAATACTATCTAAAATTTTGAGTTCCTATAGATGCCAATCATTCTAAATTTCAAAGGATAAAGTGAGATGCCAAAACTGTTCAGAAGCAAAAAGCTACTAGCCCCGTTCATCTAATTGGCACTAAGTTTCACTAATATTGTGAGATTCATTGTATATTCTCTTCTTTTTATCCTATTTGATTTTCAGTTGCTTGGGGACAAACAACAATTTAAGTTTGGTGTTGTGATGAGCGGATAATTTATACGCTTTTTGGCATTGTTTTTAGGTAGTTTTTAGTAGGATCTAGCAACTTTTTAGCATATTTTTATTAGTTTTTAAGCAAAATTCACATTTTTGGACTTTTACTATGAGGTTGTATGTTTTTCTGAGATTTCAAGAATTTTCTGGCTGAAATTGAGGGACCTGAGCAAAAATCTGATTCAGATGATGAAAAAGGACTGATGATGTTGTTGGATTCTGACCTCCCTGCACTCGAAATGGATTTTTTGGAGCTACAGAAACCCAAATGGCCCGCTCTCAATTGCGTTGGAAAGTAGACATCCTGGGCTTTCCAAAATTATATAATAGTCCATACTTTGCTTGAGTTTTGACAACGTAAACTGGCGTTCAAATGCCAACTTCCTGCCATATTCTGGCATTAAACGCCAGAAACAGGATAGAAGCTGCAGTTAAATGCCCAAACTGGCATAAAAACTGGCGTTTAACTCCAAGAAAAGTCTCTACACATGAAAGCTTCAATGCTCAGCCCAAGCACACACCAAGTGGGCCCGGAAGTGGATTTCTACATCATTTACTTATTTTTGTAAACCCTAGTAACTAGTCTAGTATAAATAGGACTTTTTACTATTGTACTGACATCTTTGGATCTTGACATCTTTGGAATATTTTTCCTTAGACTTGGAGGCTAGCCATTCGGCCATGTCTGGACCTTCATCACTTATGTATTTTCAACGGTAGAGTTTCTACACACCATAGATTAAGGTGTGGAGCTCTGCTGTTACTCGAGTATTAATGCAAAATACTATTGTTCCTCTATTCAATTCAAGCTTATTCTTATTGTAAGATGTTCACTCACACTTCAACATGATGAATGTGATGATTCGTGACACTCATCACCATTCTCAATTTATGAACGCGTGTCCGACAACCACTTCCGTTCTACCTGCGAAAGCTAGAGTGTGTATCTCTTGGGTTTCTAATCAACAATTCACATTGTTTCCCCTTCGACAATGGGGCATCTGAATCTGAGATTAGAACCTTCGTGGTCTAGGCTAGAACCATTTGGCAGCATTCCTGAGATCCGAAAAGTCTAAACCTTGTCTATGGTATTCCGAGTAGGATCTGGGAAGGGATGACTATGACGAGCTTCAAACTCGCGACTGTGGGGCATAGTGACAGACGCAAAAGGATCATTGGATCTTATTCCGACACGATTGAGAACCGATAGTTGATTAGCCATGCGGTAGCTGTGCCTGGTATTTTTCATCCGAGATGGGAAATCCGATAGTGATTTACCGTACAGAAACCGTAGAGGACCATTTTTACTGAGAGGATGGGAGGTAGTCATTGACAACGGTGATCCCCAACATACAGCTTGCCATGGAAAGGAATATGAATGATTGAATGAAGACAGTAAGAAAGAAGAGATTCAAAAGGAATAACGCATCTCCATACGCTTATCTGAAATTCCCACCAATGAATTACATAAGTATCTCATCTTTATTTTATGTTTATTTATCTTTTAATTATCAAAACTCTATAACCATTTGAATCCGCATGACTGAGATTTACAAGATGACCATAGCTTGCTTCAAGCTGACAATCTCCGTGGGATCGACCCTTACTCACGTAAGGTATTACTTGGACGACTCAGTGCACTTGCTGGTCAGCTGCACGAAGTTGTGTATCACAATTTTGTGTACCATTGGATCTGTTCTGTGATTTTTCTGCTCAATCGTGTTGTCCTCTGTGAAGCTTCTCCTTCTCCATCTTCGTTGAATTAGGTTTATATACAAATCTACATTCTCTTTTTTTAATTACTCATATTTTGTTTTGCAAATTATTACTACTTCTATTTCTGTAATTTTAGGTTTTGATTTTCTTCCTTGTTAGCAGAAATTCGGGGTAAGGTCTTCATGTAATTTCTTCAATTTTTTCTCAGATACGTGTATACAAATTTTCATTCTTTTCACGATTTTGATTTGTAAATATTCTCTCGGTTGGTACTTTACTGATTTGCATAGCACGTGTTTGATGAATTGCTAGAATGCTTATTTTTTGTCTATTGATGAGCGGATATTTTATACGCTTTTTGGGGGTAATTTCATGTAGATTTTAGTATGTTTTAGTTAGTTTTTAGTAGATTTTTATTAGTTTTTAAGCAAAAATCATATTTCTGGACTTTACTATGAGTTTGTATGTTTTTCTGTGATTTCAGGTATTTTCTAGCTGAAATTGAGGGAGCTGAGCAAAAATCTGATTCAGGATGAAAAATGACTGCTGATGCTGTTGGATTCTAACCTCCCTGCACTCGGAATGGATTTTTTGGAGCTACAGAAGTCCAATTGGCGCGCTCTTAATTGGGATGGAAAGTAGACATCCAGGGATTTTCAGATATATATAATAGTTCATACTTTGCGCGAAGATAGACGATGTAAACTGGCATTCAACGCCAGTTCCATGCTGCAGTCTGGCGTCCAGCGCCAGAAACAGGTTACAAGTTGGAGTTTGACGCCAAAAACCCGTTACAACCTGGCGTTCAACTCCAGAAACAGCCTAGGCACGTGAGAAGCTTAAGTCTCAGCCCCAGCACACACCAAGTGGGCCCCAGAAGTGGATTTCTACACTAATTATCTTAGTTTACTCATTTTCTATAAACCTAGGTTACTAGTTTAGTATTTAAACAACTTTTAGAGACTTATTTTGTATCTCATGACATTTTTAGATCTGAAATTTGTACTTTTTGCCAGCATGAGTCCCTAAACCCCATTGTTGGGGGTGAGGAGCTCTGCAGCGTCTCGATGAATTAATGCAATTATTTCTGTTTCCCATTCAAATATGCTTGTTCCTATCTAAGATGTTCATTCGCGCTTCACTATGAAGGAGGTGATGATTCATGACACTCATCACCTTCCTCACCCCATGAACGTGTGCCTGACAACCACCTCCATTCTACATCAGATTGAATGAGTATCTCTTAGATTCCTTAATCAGAATCTTCATGGTACAAGCTGGAATTGATGGCGGCATTCCTGAGAATCCGGAAAGTCTAAACCTTGTCTGTGGTATTCCGAGTAGGATTCTGGGATTGGATGACTGTGACGAGCTTCAAACTCGCGAGTGTTGGGCATGATGACAAACGCAAAAGAATCAATGGATTCTATTCCGACATGATCGAGAACTAACAGCTGATTAGCCGTGCTGTGACAGAACATTTGGACTGTTTTCACTGAGATGATGGGAAGTAGCCATTGACAACGGTGACACCCTACATATAGCTTGCCATGGAAGGAGCCTTGCAAATTCTGAAAGTAAGAAAGCAGTATGTTGCAGAGATTCAGAGGACAAAGCATCTCCAAAACGCCAACATATTCTCCATTATTAAGTAACAATTATTTATTTTATGCTCTTTTATTTTTCGTAATTCAAACTGATAATTATAATTCATATCCTGACTAAGAATAATAAAATAACCATAGCTTGCTTCAAGCCAACAATCTCCATGGGATTTGACCCTTACTCACGTAAGGTATTACTTGGACGACCCAGTGCACTTGCTGGTTAGTTGTGCGAGGCTGTAAGAAATCTTGATTTTGATATTGGCATTACAATTTCGTGCACCAAGTTTTTGGCGCCGTTGCCGGGGATTGTTTGAGTTTGAACAACTAAAGGTTTATTTTGTTGCTTAGATTAGGAATATAGTATTGATGCTGTATAGTCATTAAATTTGAGTCCTTTAATTTCTCTTCAAAAATTTTTCGAAAATATTACTTGACCCTATTAATTTTTAATTTTTCGTGAATTAGTGTCTTATTCTAGGTTTGGTGTCAATTTCATATTTTATATTTTTCCTTTAAAATTTTTGAATTAGTGTTCTTTGTTTTTCCTTAATCTTCAAATTGTTCTTGTCAATTTTTCTTGTTTGATCTTTGGTTTGTCTTGCTCTGTGTCTTTTTTTGTTTTTCTTGTGCTTTTTCAAAACATTAGCTTTCAAAAAATTTTATTTTTATCTATAAAAATAATACATCTTTAAAACACGTTACATTTATAGCTCAGTTGGCTAGAGCGTTGGCTTATGTTCTTGGAAATTGGGTATCTTCTTTTTAAAACTTTTTCAAAAATAATTTTTCTTTGATTAATTCTTGTGCCAAACTTTAAGTTTGGTATTTTCTTGTTAATCATTTTATAATTTTTGAAATTTAATTTAGTTTTCCCAAAAATTTTTAAGTTTGGTGTTCTTTCTTTTGTTCTTGGTATTCTTGTGAATCTTCAAAGTGTTCTTAAGTCTTCTTTATGTTTTGATCTTAAAATTTTTAAGTTTGGTGTTCTTTGGTGTTTTTTCTCCAAAATTTTCGAAAACAAGGAGCATTAGATCTAAAAAATTTGAGTCTTGTGTCTTTTGTGTGTTTTTCTCTTTCATCAAAAAAATTCAAAATTCAAAAAAATATCTTTTCTAACTATTTTTAAGCTATATTTTCGAATTTTTTTTTATAAAAATTCAGATTTCAATTTCAAAATTTTTCAAATCTTATCCCTTTTAAGATTTTAAATTTCAAAAAAAAAATTAGTTGTTTCTTGTAAGTCAAGTCAAGATTTCAATTTTAAAAAAATCTTATCTTTTCATAATCTTTTTCAAAATCAAATTTTTTCTTTTTCTTTTTATTATTTTCGAAAATTATTTAAAAATATTTTTCAAAATCTTTTTCTTAATTTTATTTCAAATTTTCAAAAATTTAGCTAACAAGTAATGTGATTGATTCAAAAATTTTGAAGTTTGTTACTTTCTTGTTAAGAAAGGTTCAATCTTTAAATTCTAGAATCATATCTTTTAGTTTCTTGTTAGTCAAGTAATTAATTTTAATTTTAAAGATTAAATCTTTTTTTAATCATATCTTTTATATCATATCTTTTTAAATCATATCTTTTACAAAAAATTTGATTTCAAAATATCTTCTTATCTTTTCAAAAGTTGATTTTCAAATCTTTTTCAACTAACTAATTAACTTTTTGTTTATTTCTTATCTTTTTCAAAATATCCTAACCATTTTCTCTCTCCTCACTTTTTCAAAAATCTTCATAAAATATTTTTAAATTCTTTTTTATTTTATTTTTATTTTTATTTATTTTTATTGTCGTCTTTATTTTATTTTATTTTATTTTATTTTATTTTATTATTTCAAAATTTTTAATAAATAAAATAAATCAAAGTCATCTCCCTTTCTCCATCATGGACTTAAATGGAAATGAACAGTCTAGAAGGACTCTGGGGTCATATGCTAACCCCACTACTGCTTCATATGGGAGTAGTATCTGTATACCCTCCATCGGAGTCAGTAGTTCTGAGTTGAATCCTCAACTCATTATCATGGTGCAGCAAAGTTTCCAGTATTCCAGTCTTCCACAGGAAGAACCTACAGAGTTTCTGGCACAATTTTTACAAATTGCTGACACAGTACATGATAAGAAAGTAGATCAGAATGTCTACAGATTATTACTGTTTCCATTTGCTGTAAAAGACCAAGCTAAGAGGTGGTTAAATAACCAACCTAAGGACAGCATAAAGACATGGAAACAGCTGTCAAAAAAATTCCTGAATCACTATTTTTCTCCAAAACGGATGACACAGCTAAGGTTGAGCATCCAAGGCTTCAAACAAGGAGATAATGAATCCCTTTACGATGCCTGGGAGAGATATAGAGAGATGCTAAGAAAATGCCCCTCTGAAATATTTTCAGAGTGGGTGTAGTTAGACATCTTCTATTATGGGCTTACAGAAAGAGCTCAGACTTCTCTAGACCACTCAGCTGGTGGATCTATCCACATGAGAAAGACAATTGAAGAAGCTCAAGAGCTCATTAATACAGTTGCCAGAAATCAGCACCTGTACCTAAGCAGTGAACCTTCCATGAAAGAAGAGGCTAAAATAGTGACTGTTGAACTCAGTCCTGCAGATCAAGCTGCTGAATTCAATCAGCAATTAGATTTTCTAACAAAACAGTTAGCTAAATTCAAGGAAATATTACAAGAAACAAGAATGGCTAATATGAATATGGAAGTACAGTTGAAGCAAACAGAATAGCAGTTATCAAAATAGATAACAGAAGAATGCCAAGCAGTTCAATTAAGAAGTGGAAAAACATTAAATACCTCACTTCAAGGCAGCAGGAAGCCAAGAAATGAACAAATGGCTACCCAAAATCCCTCTGAGGACAATCAGAGCCCAGAGAGGAATAATACTGGCACTGAACACCCAAACCATGCTTAGCCCTGGCATTCAACGCCAGAAACAAGCAAGGAATTGGCGTTGAACGCCTAAAGGAAGCACAGTTCTGGCGTTCAGACACCAGAAACAGGTGAGGAGTTAACGTCTAATGCCACTCCAGCTTCCACCCCTAGCATTCAATTGCCAGTGGGAGATCAGACACATAAAAGTGCTGATAATAACCCTTCTAAAAATGCTTCTCAACTCACATCTGTAGACAATAAACCTACAACAACTAAGGTAGAGGAATACAAAGCCAAAATGCCTTATCCTCAGAAACTCCACCAAGCGAAACAGGATAAGCAATTTGCCCGCTTTGCAGACTATCTCAGGACTCTTGAAATAAAGATTCTGTTTGCAGAGGCACTTGAGCAAATACCCTCTTATGCTAAGTTCATGAAAGAGATCTTAAGTCATAAGAAGGATTGGAGGGAAACTGAAAAAAGTTTACCTCACTGAAGAATGCAGTACAGTTATCCTGAAAAGCTTACCTGAAAAGCTTAAGTATCCCGAAAGCTTTATGATACCATGCACATTAGAGGGTACTTGTACCAAGCAAGCTCTATGTGATCTTGGGGCAAGTATCAACCTAATACCTGCATCTATTATCACAAAGCTTGGTTTGACTGAAGAAGTAAAACTAACCCGGATATATCTCCAACTTGCTGATGGCTCCATTAAATACCCATCAGGCGTGATTGAAGACATGATTATCAAGGTTGGGCCATTTGCCTTTCCTACTGACTTTGTGGTGCTGGAAATGGAGGAGCACAAGAGTGCAACTCTCATTCTAGAAAGACCTTTCCTAGCAACTGGCTGAACCCTTATTAACGTCTAAAAAGGGGAAGTAACCCTAAGAGTCAATGAAGATGAGTTCAAGTTGAATGTTGTCAAAGCTATGTAGCATCCAGACACCCCAAATGACTGCATGAGCATTGATATTATTGACTCTCTGGTAAAAGAGGTCAATATAACTGAGAGTCTCGAATCAGAGCTAGAGGATATCTTTAAAGATGTTCAGCCTGATCTGGAGGAATTAGAGAGAATAATAGAACCTCTAAAAATCCCTTAGGAAGAGGAGAAACCTCCTAAACCCGAGCTCAAACCATTACCACCATCCCTGAAATATGCATTTTCGGGAGAAGGTGATACCTTTCCTGTAATCATAAGCTCTACCTTAGAGCCACAGGAAGAGGAAGCACTAATTCAAGTGCTAAGGACACACAAGATAGCTCTTGGGTGGTCCATCAGTGATCTTAAGGGCATTAGCCCAGCCAGATGCATGCACAAAATCCTATTGGAAGGTGACGCTAGGCCAGTGGTTCAACCACAAAGGCGGCTGAACCCAGCCATGAAGGAGGTGGTGCAGAAGGAGGTCACTAAATTACTAGAGGCTGGGATTATTTATCCTATTTCTGATAGCCCCTGGGTAAGCCATGTCCAAGTTGTCCCTAAGAAAGGTGGCATGACAGTGGTTCCTAATGAAAAAAATGAACTAGTTCCTACAAGAACAGTTACAGGGTGGCATATGTGTATTGATTATAGAAGGCTCAATACAGCCACCAGAAAGGATCATTTTCCTTTACCATTCATAGACCAGATGCTGGAAAGACTAGCAGGTCATGAATACTACTGCTTCCTGGATGGATATTCAGGTTATAATCAAATTGCAGTAGATCTCCAGGATCAAGAGAAAATAGCATTCACATGTCCATCTGGAATATTTGCATACAGAAGGATGCCATTTGGCTTGTGCAATGCACCTGCAACCTTTCAAAGGTGCATGCTCTCAATTTTCTCTGATATGGTGGAAAATTTTCTGGAAGTCTTCATGGATGACTTTTCAGTATTTGGAGACTTATTCAGCTCCTGTCTTGACCATCTAGCACTTGTTCTATAAAGGTGCCAAGAGACTAACCTGGTTTTAAACTGGGAAAAATGTCACTTTATGGTGACTGAAGGAATTGTCCTTGGGCACAAAATTTCAAACAAGGGAATAGAGGTGGATCAAGCTAAGGTAGAGGTAATTGAAAAATTACCACCACCTGCCAACGTTAAGGCAATCAGAAGCTTTCTGGGGCATGCAGGATTTTATAAGAGGTTTATAAAGGATTTCTCAAAAATCGCCAAACCTCTAAGTAATCTGCTAGCTGCTGACACACCATTTATCTTTGATAAGGAGTGTCTACAGGCATTTGAGACTCTAAAAGCTAAATTGGTCACAGCACCAATCATCTCTGCACCAAACTGGATATTACCATTTGAACTGATGTGTGATGCCAGTGACCATGCTATTGGAGCAGTGTTGGGACAGAGGCATAACAAGCTTCTGCACGTCATTTACTATGCCAGTCGCATTTTAAATGACGCACAGAAGAACTACACAACCACAGAAAAAGAGCTACTTGCAGTGGTCTACGCCATTGACAAGTTCAGATCCTATTTAGTAGGATCAAAAGTGATTGTGTACACTGACCATGCTGCGCTTAAATATCTACTCACAAAGCAGGATTCAAAACCCAGACTCATAAGATGGGTGTTGCTTCTGCAAGAGTTTGATATAGAAATAAGAGACAGAAAAGGGACAGAGAACCAAGTAGCAGATCACCTATCCCGAATAGAACCAGTAGAAGGGGCGTCCCTCCCTCTTACTGAGATCTCTAAAAACTTTCCAAATGAGCAACTCTTTGCCATCCAGGAAGTGCCATGGTTTGCAGACATTGCAAACTACAAGGCAGTGAGATTCCTACCCAAAGAGTACAGTAGGCAGCAATCAAAAAAATTGATCACAGATGCAAAGTACTATCTTTGGGATGAACCATATCTCTTCAAGAGATGTGCAGACAGAGTAATCCGTAGATGTGTGCCTAAAGAAGAAGCACAGAAGATCCTCTGGCGCTGCCATGGATCATAGTATGGAGGACATTTTGGAAGTGAGCGAACAGCCACAAGAGTCCTCCAATGTGGCTTCTACTGGCCTACTCTCTATAAAGATTCCCGAGTGTTTGTACTTAATTGTGACAGTTGCCAAAGATCTGGTAATCTGCCTCACAGTTATGCCATGCCTCAACAAGGGATCTTGGAGATTGAGTTGTTTGATGTATGGGGTATTGACTTCATGGGGCCTTTCCCACCATCATACTCAAACACTTATATTCTAGTGGCAGTGGATTATGTATCCAAATGGGTGGAAGCTATTGCAACACCCACTAATGACACTAAGACAGTGTTAAAATTCCTCCAGAAACACATCTTCATCAGATTTGGTACCCCTAGAGTATTAATCAGTGATGGGGGCACTCATTTCTGCAATAAACAGCTTTACTCTGCTTTGGTTCGTTATGGAGTTAGCCACAGGGTGGCCACTCCATATCACCCACAGACAAATGGGCAAGCTAAAGTCTCAAATATTGAACTCAAAAGAATCCTGGAACGGACTATAATTAATCGTAGAAGGGATTGGACAAGAAGCTTGGATGATGCTCTGTGGGCATACAGAACAGCATTCAAGACCCCTATAGGGACCTCTCCATACCAGCTTGTGTATGGAAAGGCATGTCACTTGCCAGTGGAACTAGAATATAAGGCCTACTGGGCAACCAGATTCCTAAACCTTGATGCCAAGTTAGCTGGAGAAAAATGATTGCTCCAGTTAAATGAGCTAGAGGAATTTAGACTCAATGCTTTCGAGAATGCAAAAATTTACAAAGAGAAAGCAAAAAGATGGCATGATAAGAAATTGTCATCCAGAGTCTTTGAGTCAGGGCAGAAAGTTCTGCTATTTAATTCTAGGCTCAGATTATTCCCCGAAAAATTAAAACCCCGGTGGAGAGGACCATATGTGATTACAAGTGTGTCACCATATGGATACGTAGAGCTCCAGGATAATGATTCTAACAAAAAGTTCATTGTTAATGGACAGAGAGTCAAACATTATCTTGAAAGCAATTTTGAGCAAGAATGCTCAAAACTGAGACTTAAATAAAGCTTAGTAATAGTCCAACTAAAGACAATAAAGAAGCGCTTGCTAGGAGGCAACCCAGCCATTTACAAAGCATATTTGTTAATTAATTAATTTTTACAAGTATATGTCAAGTATCTTCAAGGTAAAATAGCAACTGCTTAAGTTCACAGAGTTACAGAAGGAATCAGAAGATAAAACAGCAAAAAAGGAAGCTCATTGGTGCGAAAAAGCTAGTAAAAGCTGTTTGGGCGTTGAACGCCCAAAAGAAGCACCTACTGGGCGTTCAACGCCAGTAAGGATAGCCATCTGAGCGTTAAATGCCAAAAAGGAGCATCTTCTGGGCGTTGAACGCCAGAAAGAAGCACCTTCTGGGCGTTCAACGCCAGATTTGCAGCGTCTTGGGCGTTCAGAAAAATGCCCAGTGACAAAGGACTTTCTGGCATTCAACGCTAGAAAGAAGCAACAGCTGGGCATTGAACGCCCAGGAGAAGCTGCACATGGGCGTTAAACACCCAAAACATGCAGCGTTTGGGCGTTTAACGCCAGGATGGTAGGGAGGAGGTAAATTCGTTTTTACTTCAATTTTTTAATTTTTTATGTTTCAATTCATGATTTCTTGCATAAACATGTTACAAACTCTCATACTTCAATTCCAAAAATTTTAATCCTAATTTCTAAAATCCTTTTAAAAAAAATATATCAAATGTATCTTAATCCATAAACACAAATCTTTTTCCAATCCAATCCAACTCTTTTTCAAATCTTTTTCAACTCATCATATCTTTTGAATTTCAAAATTGCCTCTCCTTCTATTCCACTCCTTTCCTTTCTTTTGCTTGAGGACAAGCAAACCTCTAAGTTTGGTGTGATTTGCCATGATCATTGAGCTAAAACTCATCAAGATCATGGCACCTAAGGGAACAGGAAGAGCAAGGATGTAACTTGAAGGAACTAAAGCGTCAGAAATTATCTCTTGAAGGACCAAGCACCCCACAGACTAAAGGAACATCCACTTCCTAAAATAAAGGTTGTTGAGTCCTAATCTTTGCCTTAACTCTGTGATAATTGTTCTTATTATAAATTTACCTTAGAAGTTATATATTAGTAGTAGTAATTAATGTCTCAATTTTGATTTTATCTCCAATTAAGCTATAATTTATTTTTCTCATTATCATCAAACATGAATAAAATAGTAGATTTTTAGAATAAAGAGGCAATAATTTTTTTTGAGTTTTTAATAAGAAAAATTCTAAGTATTTATATGTGGTGGCAATACTTTTTGTCTTCTGAATGAATGCTTGAATAGTGCATATTTTTTATATTGAATTTTATGAATGTTAAAATTGTTGGCTCCTGAAAGAATGATGAATAAGAGAAATATTATTGCTGATCTAAAAAATCATGAAATTGATTCTTGAAACAAGAAAAAGCAGTGAAAAAAAAAAGAAAAAAAGAAGAAAACAAAAGAAAAAAAGGGGGGAAAGAAGCAAAAGAGGTAGAAAAAGCCAATAGCCCTTTAAACCAAAAGGCAAGGGTGAAAAGGTTCCATGGCTTTGAGCATCAATGGATAGGAGGGCCCAAGGAAATAAATCCAAGCCTAAGCGGCTAAATCAAGCTGTCCCTAACCATGTGCTTGTGGCATGCAGGTCTAAGTGAAAAACGTGAGACTGAGTGGTTAAAGTCGTGATCCAAAGCAAAAGAGTGTGCTTAAGAACTCTGGACACCTCTAATTGGGGACTTTAGCAAAGCTAGGTCACAATCTGAAAAGGTTCACCCAGTTATGTGTCTGTGGCATTTATGTATCCAGTGGTAATACTGGAAAACAAAATGCTTAGGGCCACGACCAAGACTCATAAAGTAGCTGTGTTCAATAATCAATATACTAAACTAGGAGAATCAATAATACTATCTGAATTCTGAGTTCCTATGGATGCCAATCATTCTGAAATTCAAAGGATAAAGTGAGATGCCAAAACTGTTCAGAAGCAAAAAGCTACTAGCCCCGCTCATCTAATTAGAATTTGAGCTTCACTTGAAACTCTGAGATATTATTGTTTCTTAATTTTTTTTATCCTATTTTATTTATCTAGTTGCTTGGGGACAAGCAACAGTTTAAGTTTGGTGTTGTGATGAGCGGATATTTTATACGCTTTTTGGGGGTAATTTCATGTAGATTTTAGTATGTTTTAGTTAGTTTTTAGTAGATTTTTATTAGTTTTTAAGAAAAAATCATATTTCTGGACTTTACTATGAGTTTGTGTGTTTTTCTATGATTTTAGGTATTTTCTAGCTGAAATTGAGGGAGCTGAGCAAAAATCTGATTCAGGCTGAAAAAGGACTGCTGATGCTGTTGGATTCTGACCTCCCTACACTCGGAATGGATTTTTTAGAGCTACAGGAGTCCCATTGGCGCGCTCTCAATTGGGTTGAAAAGTAGACATCCAGGGCTTTCCAGCAATATATAATAGTTCATATTTTGCGCGAAGATAGACGACGTAAACTGGCATTCAACGCCAGTTTCATGCTGCAGTCTGGCGTCCAGCGCCAGAAACAGGTTACAAGTTGGAGTTCGACGCCAAAAACACGTTACAACCTGGCGTTCAACTCCAGAAACAGCCCAGGCACGTGAGAAGCTTAAGTCTCAGCCCCAGCACACACCAAGTGGGCCCCAGAAGTGGATTTCTGCACTAATTATCTTAGTTTACTCATTTTCTGTAAACCTAGGTTACTAGTTTATTATTTAAACAACTTTTATAGACTTATTTTGTATCTCATGACATTTTTAGATCTGAAATTTATACTTTTTGGTAGCATGAGTCCCTAAACCCCATTGTTGGGGGTGAGGAGCTCTGCAGCGTCTCGATGAATTAATGCAATTATTTCTGTTTCCCATTCAAATATGCTTGTTCCTATCTAAGATGTTCATTCGCGCTTCACTATGAAGGAAGTGATAATCCATGACACTCATCACCTTCCTCACCCCATGAACGTGTGCCTGACAACCACCTCCGTTCTACATCAAATTGAATGAGTATCTCTTAGATTCCTTAATCAGAATCTTCGTGGTATAAGCTAGAATTGATGGTGGCATTCATGAGAATCCGAAAAGTCTAAACCTTGTCTGTGGTATTCCGAGTAGGATTCTGGGATTGGATGACTGTGACGAGCTTCAAACTCGCGAGTGTTGGGCGTGATGACAAACGCAAAAGAATCAATGGATTCTATTCCGACATGATCGAGATCCAACAGCTGATTAGTCGTGCTGTGACAGAACATTTGGACCGTTTTCACTGAGAGGATGGGAAGTAGCCATTGACAACGGTGACACCCTACATATAGCTTGCCATGGAAGGAGCCTTGCAAATTCTGAAAGTAAGAAAAACAGTATGTTGCAGAGATTCAGAGGATAAAGCATTTCCAAAACGCCAACATATTCTCCATTATTAAGTAACAATTATTTATTTTATGCTTTTTTATTTTTCGTAATTCAAATTGATAATTATAATTCATATCCTGACTAAGAATAATAAAATAACCATAGCTTGCTTCAAGCCAACAATCTCCGTGGGATTCGACCTTACTCACGTAAGGTATTACTTGGACGACCCAGTACACTTGCTGGTTAGTTGTGCGAGATTATAAGAAATCTTGATTTTTATATTGGCATTACAATTTCGTGCACCATCTATGAATTTATTCAATCATTGTTGTATGTGACATATCTCTTTTGCAGACATATCAACAAATTCTTTTATTAGCTTGAAACTTGTTTTTGTGCTTTGTTAAGTTATTTGCTTTAGAGAACAATGAAGTTGTTAACAATGAGGTTATTTTCTGTGCAGGTGATGAAGATAAATTGATTTAGAACTATTTAGAAGATGGAAGCTACCTAAATAAGAACCACTTGAAGATAGACATCATCTTTTCATTCATCTTGTGAGTATTAACATGCTGAACTTAAATAGAGCTTGTGACCTTGAAATAATTAGTATAAATTTTTGAAATTTATTGTTGTGAGATTCTTTTTCTAAATCAAGTTGTGGTAGCTAGTTTTAGTTTACCAAAAACATGACTATCACGTTACTTCCATGGTTCCATGGTTTTCTTGCTAGTGCTCACATAGCGTGGTTTTTCGTCCCTTGTGTTACAGGTATATAAAAAACACTTTCATGTATATTTCACTTGATTGATTTCATATTAAAGCTAGCATTAGATGTATTTCTTTTTTAACCTTCTTGAAGCTGCATCTTTTAATTTTGGATTAGCTAATAGATGTTATTTTTCTCTTTATTTTTGCTGTAATTATTGAATACCACTAAAAAAAGGGCACAAAATGGAAATTGAACTGTAGGGACTTGTCATTCAACAAAGGTTTAAAAGGTCCTCTGTCTCCAGAGATAGGAGACTTAAGCAATCTGAATATTCTGTAAGATTCTTTAAGAAACAAGATCCATTTTTCTTATATTCACAAAAAAAGAAATTGCATACTAATACTTTCTTTCCTTAATTTGTGTCAGCATCTTGGCTGGTTGTAGCTTCAATGGCAGCATTCCAGATGCATTGGGGAATCTTTCACAGCTATCCTTCTTGTAAGAACAAATCTTGTATTTGTATTTTTATTTGTATCTATATTTGTATTTGTATTTGTATTTGTATAAGTATAATGGTGTGGTTGAATACACAAGGCCTTAAACAACTTCACTGGAAAAATACCACCTTCATTGGGTAAACTCTCCAAACTTTATTGGTTAGACTTGGCAGATAATCAACTCACAGGGCCTATTCCAGTTTTAACCTCCACCACCCTGGATTAGACCAACTTCTAAAGGCTAATCACTTGTTAGTATTTTGACTCATTTTTTATTTATTATTTTTCGAGTAATCACTTAATTTGACCCTTTATAAAAGATAAAATCGTTCTGATTTAAAAATAACAAACTTATAACCAACCTGTATATGTACAAGAAAAGACTTATATGTTCTTTTTTAAGTGTGAAAAAATGAAAAATTTCGAAGAATTTGTCATGTTTAAATACCGAAAAACTATTTATGTTTAGTTTTTTTTTTAAATAATAATGTAAGAAGCAGTATTCTCTTCATCTTATAATAACTGTTTTGAATTGTATTTGTAATCTAATGCAGCCATTTCAATAAGAACCAGTTTTCAGGTACCATTCTCCCAAACTTTTGAGCTCTGACATGGTGCTCATACATGTGTAAGTTCATATATTTTATTTTATTTTTTCAAAAATTGGTGTTTATAAGCTTGTGATGTCATCTATTTTATCATTTTTAACAACCTTTTCTTTTTTTTCTTGCAGATTATTTGATGGAAATGATTTATCTGATTCTATACCAGAAACATTAGAACTAGTTCAGACACTTAAGGTTCTATAAGTAATTGTCTCATATTTCAGTTTTTTAATAAATTTTTTCGACTCTTTCTACTAATCTAATTTTACTTTTTCTCTTTATATTATTTGACTAGTTATATATTGTTTCTAATGATATCTTTTCATTGTTATAGTTCAATTTATAACAACAGACTTGATAGAAATTTCCTGACAGGAGAGTTTCCTACAAATCTCAATAACCTTACAAACATCGATGAATTGAGTATTTATATTCAGATATGAACACATTAGTATTTTATAATAACCTTAGTGTTCATGATCATGATCATTTACATATATATATATATATATATCCTAATAATAATAATAATAATAATATTGTGTTATCTTTCAAGAACTTAGCACACAATAATTTGAAAGGTTCTTTGCTAGATTTAAGTCACATGGATACCCTCAACTATGTGTAAGTAAATTAGCATGAGTTTATGTTAATTAATTTTTCGTCTAATATGATATTATCTTACTTATGATGTTAATCAAATTATAATTATTGTGTAGGGATCTTAGTAACAACTCCTTTAATCCCTTTGAAACTCCAATTTGGTTATCATCTCTACCATCACTCACCACTCTGTAAGAACTTATCAACCACTACCTTAGTCTCCAAGTAATGACCGATTCAAACAAATAAACTAATATATTAAGAATTTACTATACATTTTTTTTTTGATAAACTGCTATTTTACGGTTTATCTTGTGCTCAATTGAGTAGATTTTATCAATCTTTCATACACTTGTTTATACAAAATGCATGGCTTTACATTCTCCATCCTGATTTTGTGCTATGATTGAAAACATGCTTCTTTGGCCTTATATTTGCTAATATTAATCCTATCTTATTACCATTAGATGCCGTGATATGTGCGTTAAGTGATTACAGGGATTACAGGGTAGGAATGGTTTAGAGGATGGAAAGGAAGCATGCAAAAGTGGAAGGAATACAAGAAATTGAAGGAATTGCTGAGCTGTCCAGCCTGACCCTCTCGCACTAAACCGATCATAACATGAGTTACATAGATTCAAATGAGACGGTTCTAGTTGCGTTGGAAATTTTACATCCGAGGCTTCGAAATAATATATAATTTGCCATAGTGGCTGTTCAGCTAGGCAACGCGCACGCGTAATTCACGTGCATGCGTCGCAGTGACGAAAAACCAGCATGGTAGATTTCGCCCCCAGTGATTTCTAGGCTGTTTTTAACACAGTTTTCGGCCCAGAAAACACAGATTAGAAGTTATAAATTGGGAGAATACATCCATTCAGCATACAACTTTCATATTCACAATTTTTAGGTTTTAAATGTAGTTTCTAGAGAGAGAGGCTCTCTCCTCTCTCTTAGGATTTAGGACTAGGATTCCTCTTAAAGGTTAGGTTTACTTCTTCTTCATTCCAGGTTCAATGTTCCTTTACTTTAATTTCTTTTCTACTTTAATTTATTCTATTATTTTAGTTTGTTAATATTGGTTTATGAACTCCATGTTAGGATTGATTTTCTTATTTAATACACATTAAGGTATTTCAGATTTAGGATTACTTTCTTCAAATTCATGTTATTGATGCTTCCAATTTAATTTAGATTTTTTCCCCTTTGCTTTGGTTGAGTAATTGGTGACACTTGAGATATCAAACTCAACTGTTGATTGAAAATTAGAATTTGCTGATTGATTTGGATCCCTCTAAAGCTAGTCTTTCCATAGGAGTTGACTAGGACTTGAGGAATCAAATTGATTAGTCCACTTGACTTTTCTTTAGTTAGTAAGGGTTAACTAAGTGGCAGCAATAACCAATTCTCAGCACACCTGATAAGGATAACTAGGATGGGATTTCCAGTTCTTATACCTTGCAAGGGTGTTCATGATAATTAATTTACTTTATTGTTAATTTATTTCCTTATTCCCTATTTCAAAAACCCAAAAATATACCTTTTTCCATAACCAATAATAAATCATACTTCCCTGCAATTTCTTGAGAGACGACCCGAGGTTTCAATACTTCGGTTATAAATTTTATTGGGTTTGCTTTAGTGACAAACAAGTTTTTTGTACGAAAGGATTTTTTTGGTTTAGAAGCTATACTTTCAACGAGAGCTTATTTGTAAAATTCTAGACCACGCAAGAATCCGTTCATCAAAATGGCGCCGTTGCCGGGAAATTGTAAACGTATGCCTTATTATTGGTTATTGTAAATATTTTCTTTTTAGTTTCTTTGTTAGTGTTTCTAGATTTAGGAGTTTATTTTCATTAATTTTTTTTAGTTTTTATTTTCTTAAGCTACTATGAATTCTCACCCCTCTGGTTTCAAGTTTGGTTCCAATGTTGTTGTAAGGAATGGAAGTGATGAGCGGATAATTTATACGCTTTTTGGCATTGTTTTTAGTATGTTTTTAGTATATTTTAGTTAGTTTTTAGTATACTTTTATTAGTTTTTAGCTAAAATTCACTTTTCTGGACTTTACTATAAGTTTGTGTATTTTTCTGTGATTTTAGGTATTTTCTGGCTAAAATTGAGGGTCCTGAGCAAAAATCTGATTCAGAGACTGAAAAGGACTGCAGATGCTGTTGGATTGTGATCTCCCTGTACCCGAAGTGGATTTTCTTGAGCTACAGAAGCCCAATTTGCGCGCTTTTAACAGCGTTGGAAAGTAGACATCCTGGGCTTTCCAGCAATGTATAATAGTCCATACTTTGCCCGAGATTTGATGGCCCAAACCGGCGTTGCAAATCAGCTTCAGAATTCCCAGCGTTTAACGCTGGAACTGGCATAAAAATTGGAGTTAAACGCCCAAACTGGCATGAAAGCTGGCGTTTAACTCCAGAAAAAGTATCTACACATGAAAGCTTCAATGCTCAGCCCAAGCATACACTAAGTGGACCCAGAAGTGAATTTTTACGTCATTTACTCATTTCTGTATACCCTAGGTTACTAGTTCACTATTAATAGGATCTTTTGACATTGTATCTGGACCTCATGACACTTTACACGTTTCTCATTGTATCTTCTATGGCATGAGTCTCTAAACCCCATGGTTGGGGGTGAGGAGCTCTGCTGTGTCTTGATGGATTAATGCAATTACTACTGTTTTTCATTCAATCATGCTTGCTTCCATTCTAAGATATCACTTGTTCCTAAACCTGATGAATGTGATGATCCGTGACACTCATCATCATTCTCAACTATGAACGTGTGCCTGACAACCACCTCTGTTCTACCTTAGATTGAGTAGATATCTCTTGGATTCCTTAATTAGAATCTTCATGGTATAAGCTAGAATTAATGGCGGCATTCAAGAGAATCCGGAAGGTCTAAACCTTGTCTGTGGTATTCTGAGTAGGATTCAAGGATTGAATGACTGTGACGAGCTTCAAACTCCTGAAGGCTGGGCGTTAGTGAAAGACGCAAAAGAATCACTGGATTCTATTCCAACTTGATTGAGAACCGACAGATGATTAGCCGTGCTGTGACAGAGCGCGTTGAACATTTTCACTGAGAGGATGGGAGGTAGCCATTGACAACGGTGAAACCCTACATATAGCTTGCCATGGAAGGAGCCTTGCGTGCTTGAAGAAGAAGACAGTAGGAAAGCAGAGGTTCAGAAGATAGAGCATCTCCAAAACCTCAACCTGTTCCACATTACTGCAAAACAAGTACTTATTTCATGTTCTTTTGCTTTTCACAATCAAACCTAATAATTATTGATATCCTGACTAAGAGTCACAAGATAACCATAGCTTGCTTCAAGCCGACAATCTCCGTGGGATCGACCCTTACTCATGTAAGGTATTACTTGGACGACCCAGTGCACTTGCTGGTTAGTTGTGCGGGATTGCAAAAGTGTGATTGCAATTTCGTGCACCAAGTTTTTGGCGCCGTTGCCGGGGATTGTTCGAGTTTGAACAACTGACGGCTTATCTTGTTGCTTAGATTAGGACTGTTTTATTTTAGTTGGTTTAGAGTCTTTTATTTGAGTTTAGTTTCATATTTTAAGTTTGGTGTCAATTGCATGCTTTTGTTTTCTTTTGGTTTTTCGAATTTGCATGTCCCTAGTCCCTTTTTTATCTTTAAAAATTCTAAGTTTGGTGTCTTCTTTTTGCTTTCCTTTAAGTTTTCAAAAACTTGTGTCTGATTTTCTAAAAATTTTAAGTTTGGTGTCATTTTGTTGTTTTTCTCTTTCCTCATTTCAAAAAATCTAATCTTCTTCAAAATAATTTTCAATCATATCTTTTCAATTGCTAATTCCAAAATCTTCTTAATTGACTAATTGATTTAGTTTTCAATTTGCCTTGATCTTATTTTAGTTTTCGAAAATTTATTTTGTTTTCCTTTTGTTTTATTTTAATTTTTTTCGGTCAAAAAAAAATTTTAAAGAAAAAAATACTTCACTTTACTTGTGAATTCATATCATATTCCCTTTCTCCATCATGGACCTAAGTGGAATTGAACAGTCCAGAAGGACTCTGGGGTCATATGCTAACCCCATTACAGCTGCATATGGGAGTAGCATCTGTATACCTCCCATTAATGCAAGCAGCTTTGAGCTAAATCCTCAACTCATTATCATGGTGCAGCAAAATTACCAGTATTCTGGTCTTCCACAGGAAGAACCTACTGAGTTTCTGGCACAATTCTTACAAATTGCCGACACAGTACGTGATAAAGAGGTGGATCAGGATGTCTACAGACTATTACTGTTTCCATTTGCTGTAAAAGATCAAGCTAAGAGGTGGTTGAATAACCAACCTACAGCAAAGCATAAAGACATGGAAACAGTTATCAGACAAATTTCTGAATCAGGTTTACCCTCCAAAAAGGATGACACAGCTAAGGCTGGACATCCAAGGCTTTAAACAAGAGGATAATGAATCCCTTTATAATGCCTGGGAGAGGTATAGAGGTATGCTAAGAAAATGTCCCTCTGAAATGTTTTCAGAGTGGGTATAGCTGGACATCTTCTACTATGGGCTTACAGAAAAAAGCTCAGACGTCTTTAGACCACTCAGCTGGTGGATCTATACATATGAGTAAGACGATTGAAGAGGCTCAAGAGCTTATAGATACTATTGCTAGAAATCAATATTTGTACTCTAGCAATGAGTTCTCTACAAAAGAAGAAGTTATGGTAGTAGCCATTGATCCTAATCCTCAAGAACAGATGGTTGAGCTTAATCAGCAATTACAACTGATGACAAAACAGTTAGCAGAATTTAAAGAAATGCTCCAAGAAACTAAAATTTCTAACAAGAACATAGAATCACAGTTGAATCAGGCAAAACAGCAGCTATCTAAACAGATAACAAAAGAATGCCAAGCAGTTCAACTGAGGAGTGGGAAGACATTGAATAACACTGCTCAAAGTAGCAAAAAGCCAAATAAGGAGTAATTGACAGAGGATAACCAAACCACTGTCCAAAATCCCTCTAAGGACACTAAGAGCCTAGAGAGGAATACTTTTGGCGTTCAAACGCCAGAAAAGGGGGGAAAGTTGGCGTTAAACGGCCATTCCCTGCCCAGTTCTGGCGTTCAAACGCCAGAAAAGGGAGAAAAGTTGGCGTTAAACGCCCAATATTCACCCAACCCTGGCGTTCAAATGCCAATGGAGGATCAGACACCTAAGAGTGCTGATAATAACCCCTCTAAAAAGGCTTCTCCAACCACTTCTGTAAGGAATAAACCTGCAGCAACTAAGGTTGAAGAATATAAAGCCAAGATGCCTTATCCTCAGAAACTCCGCCAAGCGGAGCAGGATAAGCAATTTGCCCGCCAGGAAGCTATAATGAGAACAGGCATCAAGCTTGGAAGAATCAAAGATGGGTGGAGCCACAAGGATTTGATCAACCCTCTTGGCAACAACCCCCTCCAATGCGCTATAACCAACAACCATTCTATAATGCATACCAAGACAATAGTTATGGTGGACCTTTTTGTGACAACCAACCTCCACCAAATTACTATGGTCCAGAGCCATTCCGAGGTGCGTACCAAGATGATAGATATGGTGGACCCACTTTGAAGTTACCAACAAGCCCCACCATATGCTTGTGAACCACCTCCTCAACATAACTCTGAACCACCCTACTCACAAGCCCCTTTTCACCATTCACCTCCATATGACCCGAACCATCCTCCACCATACCAGCCACCTTATGAGCCATATGAACCATACATAAAGCCACCCCAATTCCAACTTAATTACTCCCAAGAACCACCACCTTCATATATAGCATGTCCATATCTATCAATCGAAGAGCATATGATCCTACTTATGATAGCCAAGCGTAACAAGACTCAAAGGATTGTCTCAAGGAAACAGTGGATCAATTTCATGCAACTCTTCATCAACTGGAGCAAGCGATAAATCAATTAACTTCCCGACGTTCGGGCACTCAAGGAACCCCCAAGGCTTCATATGGAGAATCTACTGAAGAACGCAGCATGAATGAGAAGCTAGAAACTCCAGTGGACAGTGAGCAGCATGACTTTGTATTGGAACAATTGGAGGAAATCGAAATTGTCAAAGAAGAGGAAGTGGTTGAAGACTTAGGAGATGCTGAACCTCCATGGGAAAAAACGTTATAGAGCCTCCTTCAAAGACGTTTGAAATTGATGTTGAGGAGGGTGTACAACTTCCAAGGCATATCATGGTTGAAGACTTGGAAGAGGTTGATCAAGAGATGGAGATTCAAGAAGAAGAAGCACAACCTCCCATGCCCTTGGCAAGCAATGAAGAAGAAATTGAATTGGAAGAAAGCTACCAAGAGGAAGAGGTTGAAATTGAAGAAGCTTGTAAAGAGGTGGAGGAATTCAAAGAAGAGCATAAGGGAGTGGAGTTTGTAAGATCATTAGAAGCACCTCTTCCAATGCTATTATCGTCTAACACAACGTTCAAGTGGGTAAATTTCTTATCCTTGACCTTTACTTTCCCACTTGAATATGGGCTACTGGAGACGGATGGTCAACTTAGAGCTCTCTATGGCTTTAAGAGTAAGAGGGAGATGGTTAGTGGTAAGAGTTATTATGCAAGGTTCAATATGGTTGCATGCTCCAAATTGAAGTGCAAAGGTTGGTGTAGAGCTCAATTGAATGGGTTTAGGAAGTTGTTTGGACACTTCAGAGAGAATTCAGACTGCTTGCCACCCGGATGGAACAATATTTCTCAAAAAGAAGATGGGTGCAAAAGCAAGGTTTGGGACCCCGGAATTGATTCCAACAGTCATCACTCTTGGGGCCTTGTCACTTGCTTTAACTTGCTTGAAGTCTTTCTACGCCTAGTTTGGGATACTGGAGGCTATTGGAAGTACAAACATTGGTGGAGATTCCTGAACTAGTTCAAGCACAAGCCACCATAACAAGGAGCTCACAAAATGTCCAACTTAAGGACTTTAACTAAAAGTGCTAGGTGGGAGACAACCCACCATGGTATGATCGTTCCTTTCTCTCTTCTTAGTTTTATTTTAGTAACTCTTCTTATTAGTTCTGTATATAGTCTGCATTCTCATCTGCGTACTGCTTAAGAAAAAAAAGGCAGAAAGTTGTGTGGGAGCAGTGCAGAAAGTGTGCCAGACGCACACGCATCATCACGCGTACGCGTACTCCACGCGTACGCGTCACTTGGGATTTTGGCACTTCACACGTCGCGTCAATGACGCGCACGCGTGGCCCTGAGAAATCAACATAAAAAGGTATTTTCCCGAAAGTTGTGTTGACTTGGTGCTAGCACTGTGCCCGAGGCACAAAATGCATCACGCGCATGCGTCCATGACGCGTGCATGTTGTTTTCCACTATTGCACTTCCACGTGTGCGCATGCCTGACGTGCACGCATCATACACTATTTTGGCACACATCCCAAAATGGATAGAGTGTTGTGCGAGAGCCATGTTGCCCTCGCGCTAGTAGCACAAACATGGTCACGTGTCCGCGTGACTGACGCTTACGCGTTGATGAGCGGATAATTTGTATGCTTTTTGGCATTGTTTTTAGTGTGTTTTTAGTATGATATAGTTAGTTTTTAGTATATTTTTATTAGTTTTTAGTTAAAATTCACTTTTCTGGACTTTACTATGAGTTTGTGTGTTTTTCTGTGATTTCAGGTATTTTCTGGCTGAAATTGAGGGACCTGAGCAAAAATCAGATTCAGAGACTGAAAAGGACTGCAGATGCTGTTGGATTCTGACCTCCCTGCACTCGAAGTGGATTTTCTGGAGCTATAGAAGCCCAATTGGCGCGCTCTCAGCGGCGTTGGAAAGTAGACATCCTGGGCTTTCCAGAAATATATGATAGTCCATACTTTGCCCAAGATTTGATGGCCCAAACCGGCGTTCAAAGTCACCCTCAGGAATCCCAGCGTTAAACGCTGGAACTGGCACCCAAATGGGAGTTAAAAACTGGCACTAAAGCTGGCGTTTAACTCCAAGAAGAGTCTCTGCACGAAAATGCTTCATTGCTCAGCCCAAGCACACACCAAGTGGGCCCGGAAGTGGATTTTTATGTCATTTACTCATTTCTGTACACCTTAGGCTACTAGTTTTCTATAAGTAGGACCTGTGACTATTGTATTAGGGAGTCTTTCGATCTTTGGATCTTTTGATCATGTTTTTATGATTGAACCCTCTTTGGGAGGCTGGCCATTTGGCCATGCCTAGACCTTATGCTTATGTATTTTCAACGGTGGAGTTTCTACACACCATAGATTAAGGTGTGGAGCTCTGCTGTACCTCGAGTATTAATGCAATTACTATTGTTCTTCCATTCAATTCCGCTTGTTCTTGTTCTAAGATATCACTTGTTCTTCAACTTGATGAATGTGATGATCCGTGACACTCATCATCATTCTCACCCATGAACAAGGTGACTGACAACCATTCTTGTTCTACAAGCGATCAAGGCTCTAGTGAATATCTCTTGGATTCCTAATTGCACGATGCATGGTTGATCGCCTGACAACCATGTGCTCGTCTGACAAACGAGCCAACCATTCCGTGAGATCAGAGTCTTCGTGGTATAGGCGAGAACTGATGGCAGCATTCAAGAGAATCCGGAAGGTCTAACCTTGTCTGTGGTATTCTGAGTAGGATTCAATGACTGAATGACTGTGACGTGCTTCAAACTCCTAGCAGGCGGGGCGTTAGTGACAGACGCAAAAGAATCAATGGATTCTATTCCGGCCTGACCGAGAACCGACAGCTGAATTCCGCTATGCTGTGACAGAGCATATGCAATCGCTTTCACTGAGAGGATGGGAGGTAGCCATTGACAACGGTGAAACCCTACACAAGCTTGCCATGGAAAGGAATGAGAAGGATTGGATGAAGACAGTAGGAAAGCAGAGAGACGGAAGGGAAGGCATCTTCATGCGCTTATCTGAAGTTCCTACCAATGAATTACATAAGTATCTCTATCTTTACCTTTGTGTTATTTTCGTTCATCACCATTACCATTTGAGTTTGCCTGACTAAGATTTATAAGATGACCATAGCTTGCTTCAATACTAACAATCTCCGTGGGATCGACCCTTACTCGCGTAAGGTTTATTACTTGGACGACCCAGTGCACTTGCTGGTTAGTTGTGCGAAGTTGTGTAATGCCATGGTATTGAGCTACCAAGTTTTTGGGGTTCATGACCGGGGATTATGAGAGTTGTGAAAAAGTATTGTTCACAATTTCGCACACCAAGTTTTTGGCGCCGTTGCCGGGGTTTGTTCTAGTTTTGAGCAAGCTTTTGGTAACATCAGTGCCAAGATCCGGCAACAACACCAAGTTTTTGGCGTTATTGCCAGGGATTGTTGAGTATGGACAACTGACAGTTCATCTTGTTGCTTAGATTAGGTATTTTTTTCAGAGTTCTTAAGAATGAATTCTAGTGTTTCAAGGTGATGTTTTTATCATCACCAAAGCTGATTGATTCTCATCAATTTAGCTCTTGAATGCAATGTCCTGGTGAAGCTTGGCTAGCCATGTCTAATTTCTTTAGACTGAAGCTTTAGACTAACATTGCATGATTCCTGGAATTCTCATTAAGAATTTTGATATCTTTATTTTCTTTTTCCACTTAATTTTCGAAAAAACACAAAAAAAAAATTTAAAAAAAAAATCATAAAATCCAAAAATTTCTTGTTTGAGTCTAGAGTCTCATCTTAAGTTTGGTGTCAATTGCATGCATCCATTCATGTGTCTTAGTGATCTTCGAGTAATTCTTGATGATTTCTTACTCTGATCTTTGAATTCTCTTGACTTGAGTGTTTGTGTGTCCCATGTGCATTCTCATTAGTGTCAGCAGTATACAAACTGCTAAGTTTGGTGTCTTGCATGCATTGTTACTTGATTCTTGTTGCATTTTGATTTTTCCTTATTATTAAAAATCCAAAAATATTTTTAATTTGTGTCTTTTTAAGTCAATAATAAAGAGAATTGAAGATTCAGAACATACAGCAGAGGAATTGCACAGAAAAAGCTGGGCGTTCAAAACGCCCAGTGAAGAAGGGCAGACTGGCGTTTAAACGCCAGCCAGGGTACCTGGTTGGGCGTTTAACGCCCAAAAGAGTAGTATTTTGGGCGTTAAACGCCATAATGTGCACCATTCTGGGCGTTTAACGCCAGGATGGCTAGAAGGGAAGATTTTGTTTTCAAATCAAATTTTTTTTAGTTTTCAAAATCTTTTCAAAATCAAATCTTTTTCAAATCATTTTTTTCAATCAAATCTTTTTCAAAATCAATTTCTTTCCATTTTTAAAGATACTTACTATCAATTAATGATTTGATTCAACATTTCAAGTATGTTACCTTTTCTGTTGAGAAAGGTTTAATGTTTGAATCATATCTTTTCTTGTTAGTCAAGTTTTTAATTTTCAAATCAAATCTTTTTAAAATGTTTTTCAAATCATATCTTCTCAATCACATTTTTTTTTAAATCAATCATATCTTCTTAACCACATCTTTTTCAAAATAGTTTTCAATCAAATCTTTTTGATTTCTAATTTCAAAATCTTTTTCAAAAATCACTTGATTTCTTTTCCATTTTCATTTTTGAAAATTAAGTAATGTTTTTCAAAAATGTTTTCAAAATTTTTCACTTAATTTTCGAAAATTACTTCCCTCCTTCTCACATCCTTCTATTAATGGACTAACACTATTTCTTAATGCAAAATTCGAACTCCATCTTCTCTGATAAGTTCGAATTTTCTAATTCTGTCTTCTACTCTTCTTTTCCTCTGACACCTAAAGGAATCTCTATACTGTGACATAGAGGATTCCACATTTTCTTGTTCTCTTCTCTTTCTTATGAGCAGGAGCAAAGACAAAGGCATTCTTGTTGAGGCTGATCCTGAACCTGAAAGGACCTTGAAGAGAAAGCTCAGAGAAGCCAAAGCACAACTCTCTTTAGAGCACCTGACCGAATTCTTCAAAGAAGAAGAACTCATGGCAGCCGAAAACAACAACAATGCCAACAATGCAAGGAAGGTGCTGGGTGACTTTACTGCACCTACTCCTGACTTCTATGGGAGAAGCATCTCTATCCCTGCCATTGGAGCAAACAACTTTGAGCTTAAGCCTCAATTAGTTTCTCTAATGCAACAGAATTGCAAGTTCCATGGACTTCCATTGGAAGATCCTCTTCAGTTTTTAGCTGAATTCTTGCAAATCTGTGACACTGTTAAGACTATTGGGGTTGACCCTGAGGTCTACAGACTTATGCTATTCCCTTTTGCTGTAAGAGACAGAGCTAGAACATGGTTGGACTCTCAACCTAAAGAAAGCCTGGACGCTTGGGAAAAGCTAGTCAATGCCTTCTTGGCAAAGTTCTTTCCACCTCAAAAATTGAGTAAGCTTAGAGTGGAAGTCCAAACCTTCAGACAGAAGGAAGGAGAATCCCTCTATGAAGCTTGGGAAAGATACAAACAATTAATCAGAAAGTGTCCTTCTGACATGCTTTCTGAATGGAGCATCATAGGTATTTTCTATGATGGTCTCTCTGAACTGTCCAAGATGTCATTGGATAGCTCTGCTGGAGGCTCTCTTCATTTGAAGAAGACGCCTGCAGAAGCTCAAGAACTGATTGAAATGGTTGCAAATAACCAATTCATGTACACTTTTGAAAGAAATCCTGTGAACAATGGGACTAGTCAGAAGAAAGGAATTCTTGAGATTGACACTCTGAATGCCATATTGGCTCAGAACAAAATATTGACTCAACAAGTCAATATGATTTCTCAAAGTCTGTCTGGAATGCAAAATGCACCAAGCAGTACTAAGGAAGCTTCATCTGAGGAAGAAGCTTATGATCCTGAGAACCCTTCAATAGAAGAGGTGAATTACATGGGAGAACCCTATGGAAACACCTATAATCCTTCATGGAGGAATGATCCAAATCTTTCATGGAAGGATCAACAGAGACCTCAACAAGGTTTCAATAACAATAATGGTGGAAGAAACAGGTTTAGCAATAGCAAACCTTTTCTATCATCTTCTCAGCAACAGACAGAGAGTTCTAAGCAGAATACCTCTGACTTAGCAACCATGGTCTCTGATCTAATCAAAACCACTCAAAGTTTCATGACTGAAACAAGGTCCTCCATTAGAAATTTGGAGGCACAAGTGGATCAGCTGAGCAAGAAAATTACTGAACTCCCTCCTAGTACTCTCCCAAGCAATACTGAAGAAAATCCAAAAGAAGAGTGCAAGGCCATCAACATGGCCGAATTTTGGGAGGAAGAAGAGGCAGTGAACGCCACTGAGGAAGGCCTCACTGGGCGTCCACTGGCCTCCAATGAGTTCCCCAATGAGGAACCATGGGAATCTGAGGCTCAAACTGAGACCATAGAGATTCCATTGGACTTACTTCTGCCATTCATGAGCTCTGATGAGTATTCTTCCTCTGAAGAGGATGAGTATGTCACTGAAGAGCAAGTTGCTAAATACCTTGGAGCAATCATGAAGCTGAATGACAAGTTATTTGGAAATGAGATTTGGGAGGATGAACCTCCTTTGCTCACCAAAGAACTGGATAACTTGTCTAGGCAGAAACTACCTCAAAAGAGACAGGACCCTGGGAAGTTTTCAATACCTTGTACCATAGGCACCATGACCTTCAAGAAGGCCTTGTGTGACTTAGGGTCAAGTGTAAACCTCATGCCCCTCTCTGTAATGGAGAAGTTAGGGATCTTTGAGGTGCAAGCTGCAAAAATCTCACTAGAGATGGCAGACAACTCAAGAAAACAAGCCTATGGACTTGTAGAGGATGTTCTGGTTAAAGTTGAAGACCATTACATCCCTACTGATTTCATAGTCCTAGAGACTGGGAAGTGCATGGATGAATCCATCATCCTTGGCAGACCCTTCCTAGCCACAGCAAAAGCTGTGATTGATGTTGATAGAGGAGAGTTGATCATTCAAGTGAATGAAGAATCCTTGGTGTTTAAGGCCCAAGGGTATCCCTCTGTCATCAGGGAGAGGAAGCATGAAGAGCTTCTCTCAAAACAGAGCCAAACAGAGCCCCCACAGTCAAACTCTAAGTTTGGTGTTGGGAGGCCACAACCAAACTCTAAGTTTGATGTTGAACCCCCACATTCAAACTCTGAGTTTGGTGTTGGGAGGTTCCAACACGGTTCTGAGTATCTGTGAGGCTCCATGAGAGTCCTTTGTCAAGCTAATGACAATAAAGAAGCGCTTGTTGGGAGGCAACCCAATGTTTTATAATTAACTATTTTATTTTGTTATTTTATGTCTTTTGTAGGTTGATGATCATAAGAAGTCACAAAATCCATGAAAAAAGCAAAAACAGAATGAAAAATAGAAAGAAAAACAGCACACCCTGGAGGACGCACCCACTGGCGTTTAAACGCCAGTGAGGTTAGCTGTTGGGCGTTTGACGCCCAGTCTGGCACCATTCTAGGCGTTTAACGCCAGAAAGGGGCACCAGACTGGCGTTAAACGCCAGAAAGGGGCAAGATGCTGGCGTTAAACGCCAGAAATGGGCACCAGCCCGGCGTTTAACGCCAGAAATGGCACAAAACGTGATTTTGCATGCCATTTGGTACAGGGATGACTTTTCCTTGACACCTCAGGATCTGTGGACCCCACAGGATCCCCACCTACCCTACCACTCTCTCTCTTCTTCACCAATCACCTCAACACCTCTTCCCCAAAAACCCCTCGCCTATCAAATCCCATCTTTCTCTTCACCACTCACATCCATCCTTCATAAAACCCCACCTACCTCACCATTCAAATTCAAACCACTTTCCCACCCAAACCCACCCTTAAATGGCCGAACATCTCTCTCCCCCTCTCCTATATAAACCCTCCTTCACTCTTTCATTTTCACACACCTTAAACACTACTTCTTCTCTTTTTTGGCCGAACACAACGCCCTCTCCATCTCCTTCATTTCTTCTTCTTCTACTCTCTTCTTTCTTCTTTTGCTCGAGGACGAGCAAACATTTTAAGTTTGGTGTGGTAAAAGCATTGCTTTTTGTTTTTCCATAACCATTTATGGCATCCAAGGCCGGAGAAACCTCTAGAAAGAGGAAAGGGAAGGCAAAAGCTTCCACCTCCGAGTCATGGGAGATGGAGAGATTCATCTCAAGGGTGCATCAAGACCATTTCTATGAAGTTGTGGCCTTGAAGAAGGTGATCCCTGAGGTCCCTTTTTCACTCAAAAAGGGTGAATATCCGGAGATCCGACATGAGATCCGAAGAAGAGGTTGGGAAGTTCTTACCAACCCCATTCAACAAGTCGGAATCTTGATGGTTCAAGAGTTCTATGCCAATGCATGGATCACCAAGAACCATGACCAAAGTGTTAACCCGAATCCAAAGAATTATCTTACTATGGTTCGGGGGAAATACTTGGATTTTAGTCCGGAAAGTGTGAGGGTGGCGTTCAACTTGCCTATGATGCAAGGAGATGAACATCCTTACACTAGAAGTGTCAACTTTGATCAAAGGTTGGACCAAGTCCTCACAGTCATATGTGAAGAGGGCGCCCAATGGAAGAGAGATTCAAGAGGAAAGCCGGTTCAATTAAGAAGGCATGACCTCAAGCCCGTGGCTAGAGGATGGTTAGAGTTCATACAACGCTCAATCATTCCCACTAGCAACCGGTCCGAAGTTACCATAGACCGGGCTATCATGATCCATAGCATCATGATTGGAGAAGAAATAGAGGTTCATGAGGTTATAGCCCAAGAACTCTATAAGGTGGCGGACAAGTCCTCTACCTTGGCAAGGTTAGCCTTTCCTCATCTCATTTGTCACCTCTGTTATTCAGTAGGAGTTGACATAGATGGAGACACCCCCATTGATGAGGACAAGCCCATCACTAAGAAGAGGATGGAGCACACAAGAGATCCCACTCATCATGAGATCCCTGAGATTCCTCAAGGGATGCACTTTCCTCCACAAAACTATTGGGAGCAATTAAACACCTCCCTAGGAGAGTTAAGTTCCAACATGGGACAACTAAGGGTGGAGCATCAAGAACACTCCATCATCCTCCATGAAATTAGAGAAGATCAAAGAATCATGAGGGAGGAGCAACAAAGACAAGGAAGAAACATTGAGGAGCTCAAGCACTCCATAGGATCTTCAAGAGCAAGAAAGAGCCGCCATCACTAAGGTGGACCCGTTCTTTGATTTCCTTGTTCTTTATTCTTCTGTTTTTCGAATTTTATGCTTATGTTTATCCATGTTTGTGTCTTGTGATCATTAGTGTCTTAGTGTCTATGCCTTAAAGTTATGAATGTCCTATGAATCCATCACCTTTCTTAAATAAAAATGTGCTTAATTGATAAAAGAAAGAATTGCATGAATTTTGAATTTTATAACAGTTTAATTATTTTGATGTGGTGGTAATATTTTTGTTCTCTGAATGTATGCTTAAACAGTGCATATGTATCTTGAATTTGTGGTTTATGAATGTTGGCTCTTGAAAGAATGATGAAAAAGGAGACATGTTACTGAGGATCTGAAAAATCATCAAAATGATTCTTGAAGCAAGAAAAAAGCATTTCTATTCAAAAAAAAAAAACGAAAAAACAGAGAAATAAGAGTTGTGATCCAAGGCAAATAAGAGTGTGCTTAAGAACCCTGGACACCTCTAATTGGGGACTTTAGCAAAGCTGAGTCACAATCTGAAAAGGTTCACCCAATTATGTGTCTGTGGCATGTATGTATCCGGTGGTAATACTGGAAGACAGAGTGCTTTGGGCCACAGCCAAGACTCAATAAGTAGCTTTGTTCAAGAATCATCATACTTTACTAGGAGAATCATTAACACTATCTGGATTCTAAGTTCCTAAAGAAGCCAACCATTCTTGTTGTGATGAGCGGATAATTTGTATGCTTTTTGGCATTGTTTTTAGTATGTTTTTAGTGTGATATAGTTAGTTTTTAGTATATTTTTATTAGTTTTTAGTTAAAATTTACTTTTCTGGACTTTACTATGAGTTTGTGTGTTTTTCTGTGATTTCAGGTATTTTCTGGCTGAAATTGAGGGACCTGAGCAAAAATCAGATTCAGAGACTGAAAAGGACTGCAGATGCTGTTGGATTCTGACCTCCCTGCACTCGAAGTGGATTTTCTGGAGCTACAGAAGCCCAATTGTTGCGCTCTCAGCGGCGGTGGAAAGTAGACATCCTGGGCTTTCCAGCAATATATGATAGTCCATACTTTGCCCAAGATTTGATGGCCCAAACCGGCGTTCAAAGTCACCCTCAGGAATCCCAGCGTTAAACGCTGGAACTGGCACCCAAATGGGAGTTAAACGCCCAAACTAGCACTAAAGCTGGCGTTTAACTCCAAGAAGAGTCTCTGCACGAAAATGCTTCATTGCTCAGCCCAAGCACACACCAAGTGGGCCCGGAAGTGGATTTTTATGTCATTTACTCATTTCTGTACACCTTAGGCTACTAGTTTTCTATAAGTAGGACCTGTGACTATTGTATTAGGGAGTCTTTCGATCTTTGGATCTTTTGATCATGTTTTTATGATTGAACCCTCTTTGGGAGGCTGGCCATTCGGCCATGCCTAGACCTTATGCTTATGTATTTTCAACGGTGGAGTTTCTACACACCATAGATTAAGGTGTGGAGCTCTGCTGTACCTCGAGTATTAATGCAATTACTATTGTTCTTCCATTCAATTCCGCTTGTTCTTGTTCTAAGATATCACTTGTTCTTCAACTTGATGAATGTGATGATCCGTGACACTCATCATCATTCTCACCCATGAACAAGGTGACTGACAACCATTCTTGTTCTACAAGCGATCAAGGCTCTAGTGAATATCTCTTGGATTCCTGATTGCACGATGCATGGTTGATCGCCTGACAACCGAGTGCTCGTCTGACAAACGAGCCAACCATTCCGTGAGATCAGAGTCTTCGTGGTATAGGCGAGAACTGATGGCAGCATTCAAGAGAATCCAGAAGGTCTAACCTTGTCTGTGGTATTCTGAGTAGGATTCAATGACTGAATGACTGTGACGTGCTTCAAACTCCTAGCAGGCGGGGCGTTAGTGACAGACGCAAAAGAATCAATGGATTCTATTCCGGCCTGACCGAGAACTGACAGCTGAATTCCGATATGCTGTGACAGAGCATATGCAATCGCTTTCACTGAAAGGATGGGAGGTAGCCATTGACAACGGTGAAACCCTACACAAGCTTGCCATGGAAAGGAATGAGAAGGATTGGATGAAGACAGTAGGAAAGCAGAGAGACGGAAGGGAAGGCATCTTCATGCGCTTATCTGAAGTTCCTACCAATGAATTACATAAGTATCTCTATCTTTACCTTTGTGTTATTTTCGTTCATCACCATTACCATTTGAGTTTGCCTGACTAAGATTTATAAGATGACCATAGCTTGCTTCAATACTAACAATCTCCGTGGGATCGACCCTTACTCGCGTAAGGTTTATTACTTGGACGACCCAGTGCACTTGCTGGTTAGTTGTGCGAAGTTGTGTAATGCCATGGTATTGAGCTACCAAGTTTTTGGGGTTCATGACTGGGGATTATGAGAGTTGTGAAAAAGTATTGTTCACAATTTCGCGCACCACGCGTCACCTCCCTCTCTGCGCAATCCACGCGTACGCGTGGACCACGCATATGCGTCGTGCGCACAACACACACAGAACCCTGCGTAGCTCTGTTTTCTTAGCTTATCTTTCCAAATCATAATTTCTTTCTCTCTTCTTTCTTCTTCTTTCTTTTCTTTCTTCACTCTTTTCTTCTTCTTATCATATTTTCTTCACCTCCCGTTCTCTATTACCTCTCTTTCTCACCTTCTTCCCAAGGTTCTTTCTTTCTATTTTATTTTTATTCTTCTTTTTATTTATTTCTTTTTGTATTATTCTAATTGGTGTTAGAAATCTAAATTGGGTGATTATTCTCTTATAATTGCTTGTGGATTATTAAGGAATTGTTTGACAATTATTATTAATTATTTTTGGGTTGCTTGCATATTTTCAGTTTTAATTCTTTCCCTATCATATTAAACATGCATACTAAGTGTTTGTGACAAAGCCCGTATGGCATTTTGCATTTTTAATTGTTCTATTCCTCTACTCTAATGCCTGTCTTTCACTAAACCCTTACAATCCTTTTTATTAATTGAAAATAATTGTCAATACAAACGTGATTGTTAGTTTATTACGAGTGATAATACATTTTAGTTATTGATGCTTGATCTATGCTACTCATGCCTTTTCCGGCATGCCAATGAATATCTTACATCTAATTGCCATACTCTGCACTTGCTATATTACCATTGATGAACTAATTGCATGTAGTCGCGACCATGTATTTAGCTCATTACCTTTACCTTGGCAAGATTATCACTCGTACTGTCTCCTTCCTTGCTCTATCCCTTTGAACTCATACACCTTTCTTTTTCCCCTTTTCAGGATGACCACCAAGAAGGGTAAGGAGAAAGCTGCTTCCAACTCACCGGCAAGGAGAGGAATAAAAAAGAGCACTAGCTGAGGAACCACCACACCCATCCACTTGTACGTCTCTGCATGCACCGAGGATAATGCAATCTTTAAGTGTGGGGAGGTCGATACTGACTTCCGTGGGTTAGCTACTTCCTTTTCAACACTAATTCTTACTCTTATTTGTAGTTAGTTGTTGCATTTGCATGTTTGATTGCATGCTTGTTTGATTTTGTGCATATTTTACCACTACTTGGTTGAAGTAATATTTTCTTTTTCAAGAAAATTTTTAGAGTATTTCACTAATTTGAATTAAATTTTTGATAAACTTGCTTGAAGAATTTTACTTTGGAACATGGTTTAGAGCTCGAACACACAAAACTAGTGAGATTTTGAGCCTATTTGATTGGTTGTATTTTATCAAACAATATTTTTTTATGTGTGTTGTTCTCTCTAAAATTGTGATCTATATCTTGCTTGATTCTATATTTCCATGGTTTAATATATGCATATACTTATATGATTGAGGCCTTGTTTCACTTAGCTTACATACCCATATGGCTTTACCCTTTCATTATCCTTTGCAAACCAATGTTGAGCCTATTTTACCCCTTTATTCTTTACTTTAGCACATCACTAACTCTAAGCAGAAAACAATAATGCCCCTAATTTGAATCCTTGGTTAGCTTAGACTAGTGAGAGTTCTCATGAATTAAGTGTGGGGAAAGTGGGTTTGGAAACATTTGGTTTGTGAATTAAGTATGTTAGACTTTTTGTGAAAATATGAAAAATGTTGAGAACATGTTTATGCGTTCAATACCTTAATCATATGCATTGGAAAAAATAAAAAAAAAGAAAAAAAATAATACAAGAAAATAAAAGAAAAAAAGAAAAGAAAAAAGATAATAATACAAGAAAATCAAGGAAAAAGAAAAGAAAAAGAGCAAATAAATAAAAAGGGGACAAAATGTCCCAAGTTAAAGTAATAATATCAATGCATATGAGTTGTACTTAAATTTGGGATGCATGAATATATGGTAAACATAGTTAATGGGCAGTTAGATCTTGCATTGTAATTACATGGATTGTCTTAAGTTTGGTGGGAAGTTTAAGTTAATTAAGGATTCAGATTTTAGTCCACTTGACCAAATATAATCCTACCTTGACCCTAACCCCATTACAACCCTTAAAAGACCTCTTGATATGTGTATCTGTGCTTAAATTTTTGTTGATTGTTAAATGAAGAGCAAGTCATAGAAAGCAAGCTTAGTAGAGAATTGAGAGAATCGAACCTTAAACACTTGAGCGATTAGAGTGTATACACTTCCAGTGAGGGTTCGATGCTCGATTCTTTGTTCCCGGCTTTCATGAGCTACTTTCTTCTTGCAAGTTATTTGTACTTCATTTTATGATTTAAATTAGTGAAATCCAGTTCATGTCTGTTCTTGGAAGATTTATTTACCTTAACCAAGTAGGTAAAAGCATTCTTGCATGTAGTTGCATTAATATAAATAGGTTACATTTCATACATCCTACCATTCCTCTTAACGCTTATAGTTTCTCTTAAGTTTAGCATGAGGACATGCTAATGTTTAAGTGTGGGAAGATTGATAAATTGCTATTTTACGATTTATCTTGTGCTCAATTGAGTGGATTTTATCAATCTTTCATACACTTGTTCATACAAAATGCATGGCTTTACATTCTCCTTCCTGATTTTGTGCTATGATTGAAAACATGCTTCTTTGGCCTTATATTTGCTAATATTAATCCTTTCTTATTACCATTAGATGCCGTGATATGTGTGTTAAGTGATTACAGGGATTACAAGGCAGGAATGGCTTAGAGGATGGAAAGGAAGCATGCAAAAGTGGAAGAAATACAAGAAATTGAAGGAATTGCTGAGCTGTCCAGCCTGACCCTCTCAGACTAAATCGATCATAAGATGAGCTACAGAGATCCAAATGAGACGGTTCCAATTGCGTTGGAAAGCTAACATCCGAGGCTTCGAAATGATATATAATTTGCAATAGTTTCCGTACAGCTAGGCGATGCGCACGCATCGCAGTAACAAAAAACCAGCGTGGCAGATTTCGCCCCTAGCAATTTCTGGGCTGTTTTTGACCCATTTTTCAGCCCAAAAAATACAGATTAGAGGCTATAAAGTGAGGGAATGCATCCATTCATCATACAACTTTCATATTCACAATTTTTAGGTTTTAGATGTAGTTTCTAGAGAGAGAGGCTCTCTCCTCTCTTTTAGGATTTTGGATTAGGATTTTTCTTAAAGGTTAGGTTTACTTCTTCTTTATTCCAGGTTCAATGTTCCTTTACTTTAATTTCTCTTCTACTTTTATTTATTCTATTATTTTAGTTTGTTAATATTGGTTTATGAACTCCATGTTACGATTCATTTTCTTATTTAATACACATTGAGGTATTTCAGATTTAAGATTGCTTTCTTCAAATTCATGTTATTGATGCTTTCAATTTAATTTAGATTTTTTCCCTTTTGCTTTGGTTCAGTAATTGGTGACACTTGAGTTATCAAACTCAACCGTTGATTGAAAATTGGAATTTACTGATTGATTTGGATCCCTCTAAAGCTAGTCTTTCCATAGGAGTTGACTAGGACTTGAGGAATCAAAATGATTAGTCCACTTGACTTTCCTTTATTTAGTAAGGGTTAACTAAGTGGGAGCAATAAATAATTCTCATCACACCTGATAAGGATAACTAGGATGGGATTTCCAGTTCTTATACCTTGCAAAGGTGTTCATGATAATTAATTTACTTTATTGTTAATTTATTTCCTTGTTCCCTATTTCAAAAACCCAAAAATATACATTTTTCCATAACCAATAGTAAATCATACTTCCCTGCAATTCCTTGAGAGATGACCCGAGGTTTCAATACTTCGGTTATAGATTTTATTTGGTTTACTTTAGTGACAAACAAGTTTTTTGTACGAAAGGATTTTTGTTGGATTAGAAGCTATACTTTCAACGAGAGCTTATTTGTAAAATTCTAGACCACGCAAGAATCCATTCGTCAAAATGGCTGTTGCCGGGAAATTGCAAACATGTGCCTTATTATTGGTTATTGTAAATATTTGCTTTTTTGTTTCTTTGTTGGTGTTTCTAGATTTAGGAGTTTATTTTCATTAATTTTTATTAGTTTTTATTTTCTTTAGCTACTATGAATTCTCACCCCTCTGGTTTCAAGTTTGGTTCCAATGTTGTTGTAAGGAATGGAAGCAATAATGAGAACAGGCATCAAGGTTGCAAGAATCAAAGATGGGAGGAGCCACAAGGATTTGATCAACCCTCTTGGCAACAATCCCCTCCAATGCGCTATAACCAACAACCATTCTATGATGCATACCAAGACAATAGTTATGGTAGACCTTTTTGTGACAACCAACCTCCACCAAATTACTATGGTCAAGAGCTATTCCGAGGTGCGTACCAAGATAATAGATATGGTGGACCCCCTTTGTAGTTACCAACAAGCCCCACCATATGCTTATGAACTACCTCCTCAACAACTCTGAACCACCCTACTCACAAGCCCTTTTTCACCATTCACCTCTATATGACCCGAACCATCATCCACCATACCAGCCACCTTATGAGCCATATGAACCATACATAAAGCCACCCCAATTCCAACTTAATTACTCCCAAAAACCACCACCTCCATATACACCATGTCCATATCCATCAATTCAAGAGCACTATGATCCTACTTATGATAGCCGAGCGTAACAAGACTCAAAGGATTGTCTCAAGGAAACAGTGGATCAATTTCATGCAACCCTTCATCAACTGGAGCAAGTGATAAATTAATTAGCTTCCCCGATGTTTGGGCACTCAAGGAACTCTCACGGCTTCATGTGGAGAATCTACTGAAGAACGCAGCATGAATGAGAAGCTAGAAACTCCAGTGGACAGTGAGCAGCATGACTTTGTATTGGAAAAATTGGAGGAAACTGAAATTGTCAAAGAAGAGGAAGTGGTTGAAGACTTAGGAGATGCTGAACCTCCATGGGAAAATCAAGTTATAGAGCCTCCTTCAAAGACGTTTGAAATTTATGTTGAGGAGGGTGTACAACTTCCAAGGCATATCATGGTTGAAGACTTGGAAGAGGTTGATCAAGAGATAGAGATTCAAGAAGAAGAAGCACAACCTCCCATGCCCTTGGCAAGCAACAAAGAAGAAATTGAATTGGAAGAAAGCTACCAAGAGGAAGAGTTTGAAATTGAAGAAGCTTGTAAAGAGGTGGAGGAATTCAAAGAAGAGCACAAGGGAGTGGAGCTTGCAAGATCATTAGAAACACCTCTTCCAAGGCCATTACCGTCCAACATAACGTTCAAGTGGGTAAAATTCTTATCCTTGACCTTTACTTTCCCACTTGAATATGGGCTACTGGAGACAGATGGTCAACTTAGAGCTCCTGTGGCTTTAAGAGTAAGAGGGAGATGGTTAGTGGTAAGAGTTATCATGCAAGGTTCAATATGGTTGCATGCTCCAAATTAAAGTGCAAAGGTTGGTGTAGAGCTCAATTGAATGGGTCTAGGAAGTTGTTTGGATGCTTCAGAGAGAATTCAGACTGCTTGCCACCCAGATGGAACAATATTGCTCAAAAAGAAGACGGGTGCAAAAGTAAATTTTGGGACCCAGGAATTCATTCCAACAGTCGTCACTCTGTCAGGGTAACAATGGCGGTTCAAACCGCCATTTTAACCTATATAAAAACCGCCATTGTAACCCTAAAATTAAAGGCAGTTTAAAACGTCGTTTTAACAAACAAGAAAATGTCTTTATTTAGAAATAATGGCAGTTTGAACCACCGTTTTAACCTATCCAAAAACCGCCGTTTTAACCCTGAAAATAACGACGGTTTGAACCGCCGTTTTAACCTTTTCAAAAACCGCAGGATGGACAAATAGTGATTCCACAGGATGTTTATAAAATGAAGATTTTAACCTACAATAAGCATAGTGTCCAATTTCTGAAGTGCTGGAAGACTCATGTGGACATCAGAACGAGCTTTTGAGGTCATTATTTATTCAAACACTGTGACTATCTTATTATACTACAGTGTGATTCATATAAAATGTTAAATCATTTCCATTCCAGATCAAATGAAACAATACATCAAAGATTCCACCATTGGCAGCATTTTGCTTTGCAGGAACCAACACAACCATATAGTTTGTAGGAGACAGCAACCAGTCCATTTCTCTTTGCCATTTACTCTTACGTTTTTCAGGTAATGGTTCTAATTTCCACAACTTGCCAAAACCGTCAATGCATATTTTGGGATTATAAAGGCATATAAATTTCAGAGACATAATTTTTGAAAATATATGTAATTTTCTCAAATATAAATGGAACTGAGAGATTGAAAAAAAGTTAAAAAGCATCGAAAGCAAACCTAATAGGCTAGAGATGGCATTAGACAAAGCTAAAGCTGTATTGAGGCCCTTATTTCCTTCTTGAATACAATATAAGTGAATCTTGTAACAGACATTAGGTTTAAAAAAATAAATAAAAACAATTTATAAGATTAATGCAGTATTTTGCATTCAAATACAATGGTAAGATACCTTAAGCACTCGATCATGTGTTGTCAACTATTCAAATACGGTCAGATTTAATTTACAGTGAGCGAATAAGAAAGTATCGGTTCACCGAACAAGAATTAATACAACGATTAAGAGAATAAACAATTCATCAAACACTTGGAGTGCTTGCAAATTTGAAACAAGGTTCATCAATTAAGAGATAATAAAACTTATTGAATGTTATATCATATAGCAAAGCATTAAGAATCTGAAAATGAAAAACAAAGAAAATGAATAAAAAGGAAAAAGAGAAAGAGAACTGAAAATTGAGAATGAGTGGAACGAAGAAGAGCATGCAGAAGTGAGAGAATGCCGATGCAGAACACAAGAGTCATTGGCAGAGAAGAGTTGACAGAAGAGGTTCTTTCTCTTGGTCTCAGAGGCTTGGGCATTGCAACGAGATCTAGAAACACATTGATAAAGGAAGAAACTAGGCTTGATCTCATTAGCTTTCTGGAAACAGCATAAAGGAGATGAACTTTAGTAGTGACGACGGCAGCAATGACGGAGGAGGCGGCGATGGCGGCTGATGCACCATTATTTCGTGGTACATCTTGTGCTTAATTGAGTGGATTTTATCCACTAATCTCACACTTATTCATTGAATTTTCATGGTTTTACTTTTTCCTTCCGGATTTTATCCTATGATTGGAAACATGTTTCTTTGGTCTTAATTTAGCTATGTTTAATTCTCCTTTATACCATTTGATGCCGTGATCTGTGTGTTAAGTATTTCAGGCTTCATAGGGCAGGAATGGCTTAGAGAATGGAGAGGAAGCTAGCAAAAATGGAAGGAACATAAGAAACCAAGGAGATGACTAGCGAACACCGATGCGGAGTCACGGACGGATAACTCATGCGACCGCGCGAAATGGAGAAAATCGCAGTGACGCATTCACGTGCCTAACGCGAACACGTGGATTGGAATCTGCACGAATGACGTGAGCACGTGGACGACGCGTATACGTGGCAAGGAAAACTCTGAATGACACGCACGCGTGACATGCGCGATCTGCAGAATTAACAGAAATCGCTGGGGGCGATTTCTGGACTGTTTTTGACCCAGTTTTCGGCCCAGAAAACATAGATTAGAGGCTATAAAGTGGGAGAATACATCCATTCTTGAAGACAACATTCATTATACACAATTTTAGGATTAGATGTAGTTTCTAGAGAGAGAGGCTCTCTCCTCTCCCTTAGGATTTAGGATTTAGGATTTCTATTAGTTTTAGGATTATTCTTCTTCATTCCAGGTTCAATGTTACTTTGATTTATGTTTCTCTTCTACTTTTAGATACTCTAATGCTTTTACTTGTATTTGACTCATGTTTCCAAATTGGCTTATGAACCCTTTCATGTTATATTTGAATTTATGTTTAAATATAATTTGAGGTATTTCAGATTTATGATTTTTACTTAGCTTTTTATATTATTGGCTTTAATTGATGAATTGATTAATATCAAACTCATTGTGGTTGATAATTGTTATCTTTGCTAATTAATTTAAATTCTAATAACTCTAGTCTTTTTTTAGGAATTGACTAGGATCTGAGGAACCAAATTGATTCATCCACTTAACTTACCTTCATAGTTAGAGGTTAATAAGGTGGGATCAAATCAAATTCTTATCATAATTGATAAAGATAACTAGGATAGGACGTCCAGTTTTCATATATTGTCAAGAGTTTTTCTAGTTATTAATTTATTTTTCCTGCAATTTATTTTCCCTATTCAACCTTTCAAAAACCCAAAAATATTATTTTTCATAACCAATAATAAATCATACTTCCCTGCAATTCCTTGAGAAGACGACTTGAGGTTTGAATACTTCGGTTATAAATTTTATTGGGTTTTGTTACTTGTGACAACCAAACTTTTGTACGAAAGGATTCTCTGTTGGTTTAGAAACTATACATACAACGTGATTATATTCTTGTGAATTTCTTTTCCGATAGAAATCCAATCGTCAAAATGGCGCTGTTGTTGGGAAATTGCAACTGTGTGCCTTGTTATTGGTTATTGTAAATATTTTCTTTTACCTGTTTATTTGTTTTTATTTTTTTTTAATCTTTATTAGCTACTATGAGTTCTCACCCCTATCGCTTTACGTTTAGTTCCAAAATTGTTGTAAGGAATGGAAACTATAATGAAAATAGGCATCAATGTTAGAAGAATCAAAGATGGGAGGAGTCACAAGGATTTGATCAACCCTCTTGGCAACAACCCCCTCCAACGCGCTATAACCAATAACTATTATGTGATGCATACCAAGACAATAGTTATGGTGGACCCTTTCGTGGCAACCAACCTCCACCAAATTACTATGGTCAAGACCCATTCCAGGAGCGTACCAAGATGATGAATATAGTGGATCCCTTTGTAGTTTCCAATAAGCCCCACCATATGCCTATGAACCACCTCCTCAACATAGCTTTGAACCACCATACTCACAAGCCCCCTACTACCAAACACCATCACGTGATCCTAACCCTTATCCACCATATCAACCACCCATGAGCCATATGAGCCATACATAGATCCACTCCAATTCCAACCCAATAAATCCCAAGAACCACCACCTCCATATACACCACATCCATATCCATCAATCCAAGAGCCTTATGGTCCTACTTATGATATCCAAGCAGAACAAGAGTCAAGGAATCATCTCAAGGAAACAGTGGATCAATTTCAAGCAACCCTGCATCAGTTGGACCAAGCGGTAAACCGAATAGCACCCAAAGCTTTCATGGCTAAAGAATCTCAACTTGAGAACAAGAAATTGAAGTGTGTTGTGCAACAAGTGGAAAAGATGGAGAGTGATGAACCACCACATTCTTATTATGATGAACCACCCTCTTATCATGAACATTTCATCCCAAGTAATGAGCCCTCATATCCACCTCAACCTTCAATGGATGACACTCTTGGTGTTCTTCTTCAAGGGCAAAGAGAAATGGAACGGGGAGTACTAGAATTCGTGACTGCTTTAACCGAGGTAGTAAATCAATTAGCTTCCCAACATCTGAACACTCAAAGTACTCCCATGGCTACATGTAGAGAATCAAAAGAAGAACATAGCATGAAGGAGACACTAGAAACTCCTGTGGACAATGAGGAACATGGCTTTGTATTAGAACAAGTGGAGGAAGCCATAATAATTGCAGAGGAAGAAGTGGTTGAAGATTTAGGAGATGCTGAACCTCCATGGGAATCTAGAATTGTAGAGTACTCCTTCAATAAGATTGAAATTGACGTCAAGAAGGCCAGTGCACAACCTCCATAGATATTGTTTATGAAGACTTGGATGGGATAGATCAAGAAGTAAGTTCCCTTGGTGTTGAAGATCATGCATCAAGTCCTCTTAGTGATAAATCTACATCTGCAAATGAACTTCTTGAATATGAAGACTCTTCTCTGATCGAGTCTGAGAATGATGTGGAAGTGGAAATTCTTAGAAAAGGATGGACGGGAGTTGAGTACGCTTTGTCAAGAACATTAGAGACTTCTCCACCTAGGTTGCCATCTACTCCTTCATTTGAGTGGATAAGGCTTGTCTCTATTTGCCTTACCATTCCACCTAAATATGGTATTCTTAAAATGGATGGCCAACTTAGGAGACTTTGTGGCATTAAGCGTAAGAGAATAATGTTTAGTGGTTGGAGTTGAAAATCAAGGCTCATCAAGGTTGATACTTCAAGAGATAAATGTAAGGGCTCAACTGGTGATAATTTGGTTAAATCTAAAAGAAGAGTTTGGTACTCCATAGAGAATTCAGAGTGCTTGCCACCCGGATGGAACCATGATGATCAACATGAAGACGGGTGTAGAATTAAGATTTGGATCCCGGCATACAAGAGGATCAATTTTGGGAGCTCAAAGCTTGTGAAGAAGTCCATCAGAGCTTGGGGAATTTACTTGGAGATGTCGGAACTTATTGAAAGTCCAAGCATTGGGGGCAGTTTCAAGACGAGTTCAAGCACAAGCCACCATGACAAGGAGCTCACCATACGTCCAACTTAAGGACTTTAACTAAAAGTGCTAGGTGGGAGACAACCCACCATGGTATAATCGTTCCTTTTATTCCTAGTTTATTTTATTTTAATTTTATTAGTGTCATTTATAATGTTTGCATTAGCATCTGGATGCTGCATCCTGCATTTTGCATAAAAATAAAAAAAAAGAAGAGAAAAGCGCGTCCCATGCGTGCGCGTGAACCACGTGCACGTGTCACATGCGACGCTAAACCTTACAGAAAGTCACGCGGGAGCTGTGCAGGAAGGGTGCCTTGTGCAGGAGCCAACCCACGCATACGCGTGGGTGACGCGTGCGTGTCACCCATATTTTAGCCAACCCATGCGTAAGTGTCAGCAACGCGTATGCATGGATGGAAAATCGGCGTCAATGGGTGATTTGGCCAAGGGTTGTGCTGCCTTGGTGGTGGTATTGTGCATTTAGCACAACCAGTGGTGACGCGTACGCGTGACCGACGCTTACGCGTCACTTGGATTCTTGCTCACCCACGTGAAAGCGTGACCGACGCTTCCGCGTCGCCTCTTCTTTTGCACATCCACGCGTATGCATGGGCGACGCTTACGCGTCGCTTCGCAGACTTCATTCTTCTACTTTTCTCTCTACTTTCTTATTCTTCCCTCCTCCTTTCCTACTTTCATCTCATCCCTCTTCCTTCTCATTTTCTTTTCCTCATTTCCTTTATATACTTTCATTCATTGCATTTTAACTGTATGCATGTTTTCATTTTCTTTTCTATGTTTATTATTTTTCTATTGGTGTTAAAAGTTCTTATTCCACTGTTGCATTTCTATTGCTTTCTTTTGGTGCTTCGTGACTTGTTTCCATTGTTGGGTAATATTATTTATATGTCAATGCTAATTTTTTATGATACTTGTATTCCATTTGCATTGACATGCACCTATATTGTCTTTCATTACCCACACTCTCTCCCCTATTGTTGCACTTTTTTGCACTATTGATATGCCATGTGCCCCTATTATCTTCTCACATACATGTTGCAGCTACCATGTAATTGAGACTCTCATTATTTGGCATTAACCCAACCATATTTTATTTGTTTCATATCTTTGTTTTTGAGTTACTTTTCTTCTTTTTCCTCTTCTTTCAGGATGGCCACCAAGAAGGGAGAGGAAAAACTTCTTAATGGGGAGAAAATCAAGTCCATCTGCACAATTTTTGGAGAAAAACGTCAATTGGAGAAATCCTTCCACTTGCACATCTTAGCATGCACCGAGGACGGTGCAACCTTTAAGTGTGGGGAGGTCGATACCGATCTCCATGGGTTAGTTATTCTCTTCTCAACACCAATGTCTTATTTTCTTTAAGTTCATTGTTGCATTGCATAATAGATTGCATGTGTAGTTGATTATTTGCATTTAAGTACTACTTAGTTAAAATATAATAAGTTTCTTTCTAGGACCCTATTTTTGAAAAAATTCACTAATTTAAATTAAAAAATTAAAATTATTTCACTAATTTAAATTAAAAATTAAAATTTTTTATGTGTTAAATTTGTTTGAAGTTGTATTTGGAACATGGTTTTTGAGCCAAAGAACACACAACCTGTGAAATTTTGAGCTTATTTACATGGTTACATTATTTAACCATAAATTTTTATTCTTGTATGTTTTCTTCCCTATGATTGCAATCTTTGCTTTGTTCCATTCTATATGTCCATTATTTAGTGTATTTACATGCTTGCATATGATTGAGGCCATTACTTGTTTTTGCTCACTTATCCCAAATAAGCCTACCCTTTTATGTCTCCCTTGTTAGCCACTTCGAGCTTTTTAAATCCCCTTTTGTTCTATAGCCACATCGCTAGCCTTAAGCAGAAAAATAATTAAATACCCCAATTAAATCTTTGGTTAGCTTAAGATAGAGATTGTGCATCAACTAAGTGTGGGGAAACTGTGGAAACATGGGTTAATAAGGGAATGTATCATGTTTCTAATTTATTTGAATATTGGAAATTTGAGAACCTACTCATGAAAAACCAAAATAATTAAATAATGGAAAATCCATGTGCATTGATAAGTTATGTTTATTTCTCTATTTAAAAAATCCAAAAATATTCAATAAATAAGTTAATAAATAAGGGGACAAAAATATCCCAATGTTAAGCTTGAATAGAAAGATCAATGCACATGTGATAAAAGTAAAGAAATATAAAAAATTTGGTACATGAGTATGTGATACAAAAGTGGGAATTATGGGTAGCTAGGTGTGATTTTTAGAATTACATTGAGTATGTGTGTGTGTTAGGTAAGAGCTTAGGTTAGTCAAAGATTCATATTATAGCTCACTTGGCCATACATGTATCCTTATCTTTACCTCAGCCCCATTACAACCCTGAAAAGACCTCATGATGTTTGCATTAGTATGTTAAATGTTTGTTGATTGGTTAGATGAAGAACAAGGTTGAGAAAGCATGACTAGAGAAGAGTAGAGTGATTGACCCTAAACACTTGAGAGTTAGAGTGATATACACTACTAGTAAGGGTTCAGTGCTTGATTCTATGTTCCCTGCTTTCATGAGCTATCTTCTTACCAGTTTACTTGTCCCTTATTATGTGATTTGAATTAGTGGAATCTGATTTATGTTTGTCTTGAAGAACTTGTTTACTTTTAACTAAGTAGGTAGAAATATTTTCACATGAAGTTGCATTCATATAGATAGGTTGAATCTCATACATCCTACCATTCCTCTTCACTCTTATAGTCTCTCTTGAGCTTAGCATGAGGACATGCTAATGTTTAAGTGTGGAGAGATTTGATGCACCATTATTTCGTGGTACATCTTGTGCTTAATTGAGTGGATTTTATCCACTAATCTCACACTTATTCATTGAATTTGCATGGTTTTACTTTTTCCTTCCGAATTTTTTGTTATGATTGGAAACATGTTTCTTTGGTCTTAATTTAGCTATGTTTAATTCTCCTTTATACCATTCGATACCGTGATCCGTGTGTTAAGTGTTTCAGGCTTCATGGGAGTAGCAATGGCTTAGAGAATGGAGAGGAAGCTTGCAAAAATAGAAGGAACACAAGAAACCAAGGAGATGACCAGCGAACACCGACGCGGACGCATGGCTCATGCGACCGCGCGAAATGGAGAAAATTGCAGTGAGACGTTCGCATGCCTGACGTGAAGGCATGGATTGGAATCTGCACGAATGACGCGAACGCATGGTGAGGAAAACGCTGAATGACGCGCACACGTGGGCGACGCGTACGCGTAACATGCGCGATCTGCAGAATTAACAGAAATCGCTAGGGGCAATTTCTGAACTGTTTCTGACCCAGTTTTTGGCCCAAAAAACACAAATTATAGGCTATAAAGTGGAGAAATATATCCATTCATTATACACAATTTTAGGATTAGATGTAATTTCTAAAGAGAGAGGCTCTCTCCTCTCCCTTAGGATTTAGGATTTAGGAATTCTATTAGTTTTAGGATTATTCTTCTTCATTCCATGTTCAATGTTACTTTGATTTATGTTTCTCTTCTACTTTTAGATACTCTAATGCTTTTACTTGTATTTGACTCATGTTGCCAAATTGGCTTATGAACCCTTTCATGTTAGATTTGAATTTATGTTTAAATATAATTTGAGGTATTTCAGATTTATAATTTTTACTTAGCTTTTTATATTATTGGCTTTAATTGATGAATTGACTAATTGGAGACACTTGAGTTATCAAACTCATTGTGATTGATAATTGTTATCTTTGCTAATTAATTTGAATTCCAGTAACTCTAGTCTTTTCTTAGGAATTGACTAGGATCATATGAATCAAATTGATTCATCCACTTAACTTACCTTCATAGTTAGAGGTTAATAAGGTGGGAGCAAAATCCAATTCTCATCATAATTGATAAGGATAACTAGGATAGGACGTCCAGTTTTCATATCTTGTCAAGAGTTTTTCTAGTTATTAATTTATTTTCCCTGTTCAACCTTTCAAAAACCCAAAAATATTATTTTTCATAACCAATAATAAATCATACTTCCCTGCAATTCCTTGAGAAGACGACCCGAGGTTTGAATACTTCGGTTATAAATTTTATTGGGTTTTGTTACTTGTGACAACCAAACTTTTGTACGAAAGAATTCTCTGTTGGTTTAGAAACTATACTTACAACGCGATTATATTCTTGTGAATTTCTTTACCGATAGAAATCCAATCGTCAGCGGCATAAATGGCGGTGGAGATGGCTATCGCAATCTTAGGGTTTCACCGTTTTAGTGAGCTCTCATCCTCTGCTCTTTCTCTTCAAGTGTTTTCTTAGATTTTGAAAAGAGTTTTAATTATTTAGTGATTTTTTTGTGACTAATTATCTAGTAATTTAAATGGTAACAATGGGTTTTATTGTGAGTTATTTTATAGGGGTTTATCAAAATGTCACAATAAAATATATTATGGAGGGTTTTAAAACCTCTCACTAAAAGACACCCACAAATATATATAAATTTTATAGTGATAGCGAATTCTCCATTAATTCAGCACAAAATAGCAAATCATGAATATAATTAACCATTTTCAAATAATTTCAGCAGTAGTTATAACAAATCAACAATTTCAACGCTTCAGCTCAAACGAATTCAGCAACAATTTTCAACAATACAATTCAATCTAAACACTTTTCAAAACCTAGTAACCTAAGCTAATCCTATCTTACATCCTAAATCCACTAAAAGAAAACAAAAAACTAAGCTGAACTAATAATGGAATTGATTGAAAATTAAAACTGAATTCTAATCAAAACTAAACCAAATTAAATTGAAATAAAGGAATTAAAAAATTGAGTTTGTTTAAAACATGTACAAAATAATAGAGTAAGAGATTAGGAAAAACGTGGAGGTTGCAGCGGTGGTAGAGACAGCCAGAGTGCGTCTCCAAGCTCGCTGGAAGGAGGAGGAACGAACAGGGGCTGTCCTCTGTTGCGTTGAAACTTGGCTGAGCTCAGGGAGCTTCGCTTGCTCTACTTGTTCAGTGTTGAAGAGTAAGACAGGGTGACACAAAGCGAAGGCCTAGAGCTGGGGTTCGCTGGCCCTGAGATTGCTAGCGGCAACGAAGCAGGGGTAGGTGTGAAGGTCTAGTTCACGGAGAGAGAAGAAGAGGGTTGGTGTGGCTGAGGAGAATAGAAAGGACTTCGCGTTGGGTGGTTCGGTGATGATGACAACGGAGAGAAATGTGGACGGCACGACTGTAAGGTGGAAGAGAGAGAGTGGGGGAAGAATTTCTGTGCAGTTATAGAAGTGTGAGAGAAACAGAAAGATTTCTCCTTTTTTAATTAGGGTTTATTTAATTAGCTCTTAATTATTATAATTTTAAATTTAAAAAATTTAAAATTAATTATTAAATAAATTTGTTTAAAAAATTATCTCGGTAATGTTGTCTGTTTGTACTTTTCCTTATTTTATTTATTTAAAAAAACATCCAAGTTTTGCGTAGCCCACATTTCTCATTACTTCATTGTAGATTGTCTATGGCTTAAGTTTAAGATCCCTTACCTTTTATTATCCCTCATCTTCTGTTCTTAATCCAACTTTTATACTTTGTTCAAACTCCCTGTACATAATCCTGCGTCGTTTGAACAGTTTTCATCGTACGCTCTTCATATTCAGCTGGGTTATGAAAATAAACAATTCTATTTTGTAACCCTAAGGCATAATCGATCCTTCTGAACCTAATATCAATTGCAAATGCCTAGTCACATATAAACAAATAATTAAAAAGAAATTGAAGGAAAAAAAAGAAAAATGGAGGAAGTTTTTTAAGGTACTTTGCCTTCTGGAAAGAATTGAAGAAACAATGGAAAATGAACAGTTGGATGAAGGTAACAGGTGGAAGGAAAACGTTAGGCGGGATAAAATTTTTTATTTTGTACTTGTTATTTTTATTAGAGTTAAAATTGTCGAAAATTTAATGAAGGGATCATTTTAAAGCTATTTTTAACATTGAAAACGATCTTGAAAAATAAAGACGATTTTGATTTTTTACCAACCATCTTTGATAACAAAAATAGTGCTTAACCGTATAAAAATTAGTATTTTGATCTCTCAATTGGAATCAGCATCTCTAAATATTGTTTATTGGTATACAACAAAAAACGTTGTATAAAATAGAATTGAATCAATATTAGGTCTATAAAATCGGTTGTTGTAAGATTAATAAATAAGAGGACAACCAAGGGCCAAAATACTTTATAAGGGTGAAATATGAATTTTATTAAAGGAAATAATAGCAGTAAGTGTAGAACATTAGCAGAGGACAATAGCCTCAATGTAACAGTATCAAAACAGAATTAGTATAATAAAGAAAGAAATAAAAGTATGGAAGGGTGTCACAAGGAGTATATGTAATTCCTTGATTCCATCATCTAATAACCTGTGCAAAATTTAGAGAAATAGGACTAAAGACAAATTTCATGATAGAAGGAAAAAGAAAAAAAAAGAAAAAGAGAGAGAAGACAAAAATAACAGAATGAGAATGAGAAATACCATATAATGCTATTAGGCATAGTCCACAACCTGCCTATTAGTAGCTTTCGCTCTTGTATTTTTTCATGGGCCTTGATTTACCAAATCGTTTGTCATATGTCCTTGGTTTGTAACTAATTCTCCTTTTAACATATATGACTCTAAGGCTTGATTGTTATTGCTATTTTTTTTTGCATCGAAAGTATGGCTAGTTTCGACATTTCTTAGCTTATTAATATTCGATACATTACTCTTCTAATCAACAACAACCTTATCCTCAAGGTTGAATCTAGGATAAGCATGGCGAAGTTCATCAGTAGTTTCCCATGAGGTATTAACATTCGGCGGACCCTGTTCCCACTTGATCTTCAGTTGATTATCACTTTACGATCTTTGATGACTGTCCTCTTAGTCATGATCCCTTGCGACTCTAAGATTGGTCCTAATTTGCTGGTGTACAGAGGAAGAGGAAGATAATGGCCATCATTCTCACCTATAAACTTCTTTAATGCTGATGTGTGATGCTTAGACATCTTTAGTTGTTTTTAGGTTTCATTTTGAATAGTTTTCATAGGTTTGAATCAAAATTCTTATATTATTAGTAAAATTTTTATGACTAATCATATGTTTGGAGTTGTTTTAGAATACTTGTGTTTTCAAGACATGTTTAAACAAATCAGGATGACATACATTTGTAAGAAAACACAAGTGGACTCGCAGGAGAAGGAAGAGAAGTTGACGCCAAGCCTTAAGAGTCTAAGCTAGGCACCCAATCTCTCAAGCCAAGCGCCCAGCACCAATGCCGAGCGCCCCTATTCCCAAGCTGGGCGCCCAACCTCTAAGTGACGTTTACTATAGGAATCCAATGCGATGAAAAGACTAACTTTGTTACCGATCCATGACCGGATGTTCTTCTTTCCTGCTCAACTTGGTGACTAAGACTGAGACTGTCAATCTATAAGCGGAAGGAAGAAGGTGCAGCCTAGTCTCTGTCTGTGCTCAGCGCCCAAAATGGGCACCCAATGTAATGACCTAGTTAGCAAAACGGTATTTTTGTTCCAAAGTTCAGCAAAGCATTAACCTCTACTACACCATCAAACACGTTGCCACGTCATCAGTTACTAAATTAGCGAAAAGCTATATTTTTTATCCACTTCGATTAGGAATTTCAAAAATCCAAGTACATGATTAGACTCCGTTTAAAGAGCCAATTTCACATATGTAGAAGAATAAAATAATAATATTTTATTAGGATGATATTTTATGCTAATATTATTTTAGCCGGGTTTAAAATCTATCAGCAGGGACTATTGCCAGCACTTTTCGATAAACTTAATTATGCTAATGCTTTATTATAAATCTTTTATCTTCAAGATAATCAAATTACTAGTAACATTTATACTAGTAGCTTATATATTTACTCTAACAAGTTAAATACTTGTGATCTAATACATTTAGTTTTAGTAATTATCTTCTTAGTGATATTTTAATATTAAATTTTGAATAAATCATCTTATAACTCCCATGGTCCACAAGTTTCTAGCCACTCCCAATCACATATTTCGTCTTGTTTATCTCTAAGAGTGTAATTACTTTTGTTGAAATACATCTAACTTTAGTAATTATATCTTGATGAACAAGAAACAACAAACATGAATTAATTAAGGATACAATGATAATTAATTAAAAGATTGAGGGTAAAATAGTAATTTTACAATGTCTAGGGATATTTTGGATATTAAATAAAAGTCTAAGAGCAAAATAGGAATTTAGTAAAAAGTTTAGGGATATTTTGGTCATTATAAAAATGTTAGGGGTATTTTGATAAGTATATAAACATGTTCGGATAAAAATATAAATATAAAAAAATTTAGGAATTAAACTATAAATAAATAAAAGTTCGGGAGCCAAACTACAATTTCTAAAAGTTTAGAGATAAAATATTATTAAATGAGTTTTAATAATAAAATGTTATTTTGTTATTATTTTATTGATAATAATATAATCTTAATATTAATATAATAGAGGGATAAAATAGTAATTTCATATAAAGACCAAAGGCAAAATAGTAATTTTTCTTAAAAGCTTTAGTAAAATAATTTTAAAGCGCATAAATCTTATAATTCTCTTCATAAGATGCCTAAGGAGAGATATGATTAGAGTACTATGATTGTTTAAGATATTAAAAAAGATTAAAGAAAGAATAATTGTCTTGTAAAAACAAAAAACAGAAAATAAAGAATGAGAAAATAAAATATTGCATGAAAAAAAGATAGAGAACTGAAAACAGAAAACTAATAATTAGATACAGAGAAAGAGATGGAAAATGGAAAAAGAGAATTAGAAGATTAAATGTTGACAAGGCAAGGACAAGGATTTTGTCCCACTTGCTCATTACACGGATTATAAAATGTTAAAAAGACGGAAAAAATCCACGAACTGTTTAATCATTAAATGCGGAGAAAACCCATGAACTGTTGTGTGTTAATCGCGACTACACCCACAAACATGAGAATCATTGCTTTTTCTTGTGCGATAATGTGGCATCAACTTCTGCGACGATTGTCAGTGGTTACGAACTGGTGGTATTCTTAACCACATCGACACGTATGCACAAACAGACATAATGAAAAACGGTAACATCCTTACTATCAGAATGTCATGCTTCCAGCTGTGCCACTCTAATAGCGAGCCATTAATAATAAAATAGGAGCCTTTAACTCAAAACTGTATTGCTATTTTTTTGAAAACCGAGAGTTTTGTTTTTTTTTCATTTTTTACAAACATGCATATACCGATCACATCGCTTCAGATGAACATATATATATATACACACAAATATTCTTTGCACAAATAACTTACAAATACAATATACATACACATTATTACAACTCATATCCTTCTTATAAAAATATAATAAGAACAAAGGCGAGGGAAAAACTATAATAATATATCCAAACAAAAACAGCATAGCTAAGAACTCAGTAAAAACTTCATAAGCTTTCTCATCTATCCTGAAACGAGAAGTCTGTATGGAGTCAAAACACCATCTTCGCAGGTTTCTTAGTAAAGAGTTTAAGAATTGTGATAAGAGGGTACATATAAAGAAGAGAACGAATTTCAACTACAGTGATTATCACTCGTCTTATGAACCTATTCGAACATCAATAATTAATTATCGAGAAACAAATTAAAATCATTTCAAACTTATGAGAATTTTAGTCTAAAATAATAGTTCATGACATTTCATTGCATGCCAAGTAAACGATCTAACCAAACTTACCAATAACTTATCAATTCTTAGCCTTTGGCCCAAACTTTGTCAACCACAAACTTCCGACCCAATATTAAATCAAACCACGACCTCCGGCCTAATATATAATTAATGCATGGCCTCCGGCCAAAACTTTCTCAACTAACACTCAGTCTCAGAATAAAATCAATCACAAGAACAAGTGATGAGCGGATAATTTGTATGCTTTTTGGCATTGTTTTTAGTATGTTTTTAGTATGATCTAGTTAGTTTTTAGTATATTTTTATTAGTTTTTAGCTAAAATTCACTTTTCTAGACTTTACTATGAGTTTGTGTGTTTTTCTGTGATTTCAGGTATTTTCTGGCTGAAATTTAGGGTCCTGAGCAAAAATCTGATTCAGAGACCAAAAAGGACTGCAGATGCTGTTGGATTCTGACCTCCCTGCACTCGAAGCGGATTTTCTGGAGCTACAGAAGCCCAATTAGCGCGCTCTCAACGGCATTGGAAAGTAGACTTCCTGGGCTTTCCAGCAATATATGATAGTCCATACTTTGCCCAAGATTTGATGGCCCAAACCGGTGCTCAAAGTCACCCTCAGAAATTCCAGCGTTAAACGCCGGAACTGGCATAAAACTTGGAGTTAAACGCCCAAACTGGCATGAAAGCTGGCGTTTAACTCCAGAAAAGGTCTCTACACGAAAATGCTTCATTGCTCAGCCCAAGCACACACCAAGTGGGCCCGAAAGTGGATTTTTATGTCATTTACCCATTTCTGTAAACCTTAGGATACTAGTTTACTATTAATAGGATCTTTTGACTTTGTATCAGTACCTCATGACACTTTACACATTTTCTTTGTGTACTTTCCACGGCATGAGTCTCTAAACCCCATGGTTGGGGGTGAGGAGCTCTGCTGTGTCTTGATGGATTAATGCAATTACTACTGTTTCTCATTCAATCATGCTTGCTTCCATTCTAAGATAACACTTGTTCTTAATCCGGATGAATGTGATGATCCGTGACAATCATCATCATTCTCAACTATGAACGTGTGCCTGACAACCACCTCCGTTCTACCTTAGATTAAGTAGTTATCTCTTGGATTCTTTAATCGGAATCTTCGTGGTATAAGCTAGAATTGATGGCGGCATTCAAGAGGATCCGGAAGGTCTAAACCTTGTCTGTGGTATTCTGAGTAGGATTCAATGATTGAATGACTGTGACGAGCTTCAAACTCCTGAAGGCGGGGCGTTAGTGACAGACGCAAAAGAATCACTGGATTCTATTCCGGCCTGATTGAGAACCGACAGATGAATTCCGCGTGCTGTGACAGAGCATATGCAATCGTTTTCACTGAGAGGATGGGAGGTAGCCATTGACAACGGTGAAACCCTACATACAGCTTGCCATGGAAGGAGACTTGCGTGTTTGAAGAAGAAGACAGTAGGAAAGCAGAGATTCAGAAGATGGAGCATCTCCAAACCTCAACCTATTCCCCATTACTGCAAAACAAGTAATCATTTCATGTTCTTTTGCTTTTCACAAACAATCCTGATAATTTCTGATATCCTGACTAAGATTTACAAGATAACCATAGCTTGCTTCAAGCCGACAATCTCCGTGGGATCGACCCTTGCTCACGCAAGGTATTACTTGGACGACCCAGTGCACTTGCTGGTTAGTTGTGCGGAGTTGCAAAAGTGTGATTGCAATTTTGTGCACCAAGTTTTTGGCGCCGTTGCCGGGGATTGTTGAGTTTGGACAACTGACGGCTTATCTTGTTGCTTAGATTAGGACTGTTTTATTTTTTTTTGTTGGTTTAGAGTCTTTTAGTTGAGTCTAGTTTCATATTTTAAGTTTGGTGTCCATTGCATGCTTTTGCCTTTCTTTTAATTTTCGATTTTTGCATGTTCTTAGTCCCTTTTTGATTCATAAAAATTCTAAGTTTGGTGTCCTCTTTGTGTTTTTCCCTTAAAAATTTTCGAAAAAATTGAGTTTGATTTTCTAAAATTTTAAGTTTGGTGTCTTTTTGTGTTTTTCTCTTTCCTCTTTTCAAAAATCAAATCTTTTTCATAAAAATTTTTCAATCATATCTTTCTAATTGCTATTTTCAAAATCTTTTTAATTAACTCATTGATTCAGTTTTCAATTTGCTTTGATCTTATTTTCTTTTTTATTTTCGAATTTTTATTTTTATTTTATTTTGTTTTATTCTATTTTTTTTTTCGTAAATTCAAAAAAAAAAACAAACAAAATTTATCTCTTTGCAATCATTATCATTTCCCTTTTGTCCATTATGGACTTAAGTGGGATCAATCAGTCCAAAAGGACCCTGGGGTCATATGCTAACCCCATTACAGCTGCATATGGGAGTAGCATCTGTACACCTCCCATCAAAGCAAGCAGCTTTGAACTAAATCCTCAACTCATTATCATAGTGCAGCAAAACTACCAGTATTCCGGTCTTCCACAGGAAGAACCTACTGAGTTTCTGGCACAGTTTTTACAAATTGCTGACACAGTACATGATAAAGAGGTAGATCAGGATGTCTATAGACTATTACTGTTTCCATTTGCTGTAAAAGATCAAGCTAAAAGGTGGTTGAATAACCAACCTACAGCAAGCATAAAGACATGGAAACAGTTATCAGACAAATTCCTGAATCATTTTTACCCTCCAAAAAGGATGACACAGTTAAGACTGGACATCCAAGGCTTTAAACAAGAGGATAATGAATCCCTTTATAATGCCTGGGAGAGGTATAGAGGTATGCTAAGGAAATGTCCCTCTTAAATGTTTTCAGAGTGGGTACAGTTAGACATTTTCTACTATGGGCTTACAGAAAAAGCTCAGATGTCTTTAGACCACTCAGCTGGTGGATCTATACACATGAGGAAGACAATTGAAGAAGCTCAAGAGCTTATAGACACTGTTGCTAGAAACCAACATTTTTACTCTAGCAATGAGTTCTCTCCAAAAGAGGAAGTCATGGCAGTAGTCACTGACCATAGTCCTCAAGAACAGATAATTGAGCTTAATCAACAATTGCTCCTGATAACAGAACAGTTAGCAGACTTTAAAGAAATGCTCCATGAAACTAAAGTTGCTAACAAGAGCATAGAACTGCAGTTGAAGCAAGCAAAACAGCAAATATCCAAACAGATAACAGAGGAATGTCAAGCAGTTCAACTGAGGAGTGGGAAGACACTGAATAATACTGCTCAGAAGAGCAAAAAGCCAAACAAGGAACAATTGACAGAGGACAACCAAACCACTGTGCAAAATCCCTCTGAGGACAGTAAGAGCCCAGAGAGGAATATTATTGGCGTTCAAACGCCAGAAAGGGAAGGAAACCTGGCGTTAAACGCCCATTCCTTGCCCAGTTCTGGCGTTCAAACGCCAGAAAAGGGGGAAAAGTTGGCGTTAAACGCCCATTTTCCACCCAATCCTGGCGTTCAGACGCCTAAGGGGGATCAGACACCTGAAAGTGCTGACAGTAATCCCTCTAACAAGGCTTCTTCAACCACTTCTGTAAGGAATAAACCTGCAGCATCTAAGGTTGAAGAATATAAAGCCAAAATGCCTTATCCTCAAAAACTCCGCCAAGCGGAACAGGATAAGCAATTTGCCCGCTTTGCAGACTATCTAAGGACTCTTGAAATAAAGATTCCGTTTGCAGAGGCACTTGAGCAAATACTTTCTTATGCTAAGTTCATGAAAGAAATCTTAAGTCATAAGAAGGATTGGAGAGAAACTGAAAAAGTGTTTCTCACTGAAGAATGCAGTGCAGTCATATTAAAAAGCTTACCAGAAAAGCTTCAAGATCCAGGAAGCTTTATGATACCATGCACATTAGAAGGTGCTTGCACCAAGACAGCCCTATGTGATCTTGGAGCAAGCATCAATCTAATACCTGCATCCACTATCAGAAAGCTTGGGCTGACTGGAGAAGTCAAACCAACCCGGATATGCCTCCAACTTGCTGATGGCTCCATTAAATATCCATCAGCCATAATTGAGGACATGATTGTCAAGGTTGGGCCATTTGCCTTTCCAACTGACTTTGTGGTGCTGGAAATGGAGGAGCACAAGAGTGCAACTCTCATTCTAGGAAGACCCTTCCTAGCAACTGGACGAACTCTCATTGATGTACAAAAAGGGGAAGTAACCTTGAGAGTCAATGAGGATGAGTTCAAGTTGAATGCTGTAAAAGCTATGCAGCATCCAGACACACCAAATGACTGCATGGGCGCTGACATTATTGACTCTCTGGTAGAAGAGATCAATATGGCTGACAGCCTAGAATCAGAGCTTGAGGACATCTTCAAAGATGCTCAACCTGATCAAGAAGAACCAGAGGAAGCAAAGGAATTTTCGAAAATTCCTCAGGAGGAGGATAAGCCTCCCAAACCTGAACTCAAACCACTACCACCATCCCTGAAATATGCATTTCTGGGAGGGGGTGAAACTTTTCCAGTGATTATAAGCTCTACTTTAAATTCACAGGAAGAGGAAGCACTGATTCAAGTGCTAAGGACACACAAGACAGCTCTTGGGTGGTCCATAAGTGATCTTAAGGGCATTAGCCCAGCTAGATGCATGCACAAGATCCTATTGGAGGATAATGCCAAACCAGTGGTCCAACCACAGAGGAGGCTAAATCCTGCCATGAAGGAGGTGGTGCAGAAAGAGGTCACTAAATTACTAGAGGCTGGGATTATTTATCCTATTTCTGATAGCCCCTGGGTGAGCCCTGTTCAAGTTGTTCCCAAAAAGGGAGGCATGACAGTGGTTCATAATGAAAAAAATGAACTGGTTCCTACAAGGACAGTCACAGGGTGGCGCATGTGTATTGACTACAGAAGGCTCAATACAGCCATCAGAAAGGATCATTTTCCTTTACCATTCATAGACCAAATGCTAGAAAGACTAGCTGGCCATGATTATTACTACTTTTTGGATGGCTATTCAGGCTACAACCAAATTGCAGTAGACCCTCAGGACCAAGAGAAAACAGCATTCACTTGCCCTTCTGGCGTGTTTGCCTATAGGAGGATGCCTTTTGGTCTGTGCAATGCACCTGCAACCTTTCAGAGATGCATGCTCTCTATCTTCTCAGATATGGTAGAGAAATTTCTGGAAGTCTTCATGGATGACTTTTCAGTATATGGAGACTCATTTAACTCCTGTCTTAATCACCTAGCACTTGTCTTGAAAAGGTGCCAAGAGACTAACCTGGTTTTAAACTGGGAGAAATGTCACCTTTATGGTGACTGAAGGAATTGTCCTTGGGCATAAAATTTCAAGCAGGGGAATAGAGGTGGATAAGGCAAAGGTAGAGGTAATTGAAAAATTGCCACCACCTGCCAATGTTAAGGCAATCAAAAGCTTTCTGGGGCATGCAGGATTCTACAGAAGGTTTATAAAGGATTTTTCGAAAATTGCAAAACCTTTGAGTAACCTGTTAGCTGCTGACACACCATTTGTGTTTGACACACAGTGTCTGCAGGCATTTGAGACCCTGAAAGCTAAGCTGGTCACAGCACCAGTCATCTCTGCACCAGATTGGACATTGCCATTTGAATTAATGTGTGATGCCAGTGACCATGCCATTGGTGCAGTGTTGGGACAGAGGCATAACAAGCTTCTGCACGTCATTTACTATGCCAGCCGTGTTCTAAATGACGCACAGAAGAACTACACAACCACAGAAAAAGAGTTACTTGCAGTGGTCTATGCCATTGACAAGTTTAGATCCTATCTAGTGGGATCCAAAGTGGTTGTGTACACTGACCATGCTGCTCTTAAATACTTACTCACAAAGCAGGATTCAAAACCCAGGCTTATAAGATGGGTGTTGCCTCTGCAAGAGTTTGATATAGAAATAAGAGACAGAAAAGGGACAGAGAACCAAGTAGCTGATCATCTGTCCCGAATAGAACCAGTAGCAGGGGCGTCCCTCCCTTCTACTGAGATCTCTGAGACTTTCCCAGATGAGCAACTCTTTACCATTCAGGAAACTCCATGGTTTGCAGATATTGCAAATTTTAAAGCTGTGAGGTTCATTCCCAAAGAGTACAGCTACGTGCAGAGAAAGAAATTAATCTCAGATGCCAAATACTACCTCTGGGATGAACCATATCTCTTTAAGAGATGTGCTGACGGAGTGATCCGCAGATGTGTACCCAGAGAAGAAGCACAAAGGATCCTATGGCACTGCCATGGATCACAATATGGAGGACATTTTGGAAGTGAGCGAACAGCCACTAAAGTCCTCCAATGTGGCTTCTACTGGCCTACTCTCTATAAAGATTCCCGAGAGTTTGTGCGTAACTGTGACAGTTGCCAAAGAGCTGGTAACCTGCCTCATGGATATGCCATGCCTCAACAAGGGATATTAGAGATAGAATTGTTTGATGTATGGGGAATTGACTTCATGGGGCCATTCCCACCATCATACTCAAACACTTACATTCTGGTGGCAGTGGACTATGTGTCTAAGTGGGTAGAAGCGATTGCTACACCCACTAATGATACCAAGACCGTACTGAAATTCCTCCAGAAAAACATTTTCAGCAGGTTTGGCGTTCCCAGAATACTAATCAGTGATGGGGGCACTCATTTCTGCAACAAACAGCTATACTCTGCTATGGTTAGATATGGAATTAGCCACAAAGTGACAACTCCGTATCATCCACAGACAAATAGGCAAGCTGAAGTCTCTAACAGAGAGCTAAAGAGAATCCTGGAACGGACTGTGATAGCCCGAAGAAAGGATTGGGCAAAGAGCTTGGATGATGCTCTGTGGGCATACAGAACAGCATTCAAGACTCCTATAGGAACCTCTCCATACCAACTGGTGTATGGGAAGGCCTGTCATTTGCCTGTGGAACTGGAACATAAAGCCTACTGGGCAACCAGATTCCTAAACATGGATGCACAGTTAGCTGGTAAAAAAAGACTGCTCCAGCTAAATGAGCTAGAGGAGTTCAGACTCAATGCCTTTGAAAATGCAAAAATTTATAAGGAAAAGGCAAAGAAATGGCATGACAAGAAGTTGTCAACCAGAGTCTTTGAGCCAGGAAAAAAAGTTCTGCTCTTCAACTCTAGGCTCAGACTGTTTCCAGGAAAACTCAAATCCCGGTGGAGGGGTCCGTATGTGATTACAGGAGTGTCACCATATGGATATGTTGAGCTTCAGGATACTGATTCCGACAAGAAGTTCATTGTTAATGGACAGAGAATCAAGCATTATCTTGAAGGTAACTTTGAGCAGGAATGCTCAAAACTGAGACTTGAGTGATTCTCAGTGAAAGTCCAGCTAAAGACAGTAAAGAAGCGCTTGCTGGGAGGCAACCCAGTCATTAGGAGGTTATATGATTTGTTCTTACAGAGGCAAGTATCAAAAATGAAGGAATTCACAGAGTTACAGAAAGATTCAGCTCAAAAAGCAAGGAAAAAGAGCTTACTGGCGAAAAAATGCCAGTAAGGGGCATTTTGGGCGTTAAACGCCAGAATGGGTACCATTCTGGGCGTTTAACGCCAGGAATGGTGCCATTTTGGGCGTTAAACGCCAGAATGGGCACCATTCTGGGCGTTTAACGCCAGGTGTGCAGCATCTTGGGCGTTCAGAAAAACGCCCAGTGCTAAAGGATTTCTGGCGTTTAACACCAGCCAGGGCACCTGGCTGGGCGTTAAACGCCCAAAAGGGGTGCCAATTGGGCGTTAAACGCCAGAATGAGTGCCATTCTGGGCGTTTAACGCCAGAAAGGTGGGGGGGACCACAATTTTGTCTTCAAATCAGATTTTTTTCAAACTTTCCTTTTCTCACCCATATTTTCCTACAAAAATACATTTCAATCTCTCATTATTCACTTTCAAATTTTTAAAATTAAAAATCATTCTTCAAATCATTCCCAAATTTTGTTCAAAAACTCACTCTTCTTTCAATTTCTTTCCATATCTCCTCAAATCTCCTTTCAAATTTTCCTTTTTTTCGAAAATCTCTTCCCCCCACTTTATAAATAAACGTTTTCTCACCCCTCATTCCCCACACCATTCGAATTTCCTCTTCCTCTCTCTCTCTCTTCTCTTCTTTCTTTTCTTTTTGCTTGAGGACAAGCAAAACCTCTAAGTTTGGTGTGCTTTTCCGTGATCACTAAGCCAAGATTTATCAAGATCATGGCTCCTAAGGGAAAACAAACCAATTTAAGAGGAAAGAAAGAGACTAATCCAAAGAATCTTTGGAATCAAGAGAAGTTCTTAACCAAAGAAAATGAAGACCATTATCACAAAATAATGGGTCTGAGGTCAGTGATCCCGGAAGTCAAATTTGATCTGAAAGAAGATGAATATCCGGGGATCCAAGAGCAAATTCGAAATAAAGGATGGGAAGTTCTAACCAATCCTGAAATAAAGGTTGGAAGGAACATGGTTCAGGAATTCTACTCAAATCTGTGGCTAACGGATAAGCAGAGAATGACTGGAACTGCTTACCATACCTACAGAACCATGGTCAGAGGGAAAGTTATGTACTTCCATCTGGACAAAAAAAGAGAAATCTTCAAACTACCTCAACTGCAAGATGATCCTGATTCCTTTAATAGGAGGATGGTGAGAGTAGATAAAGGGTTGGATCAAGTTCTAGAGGACATATGCCTCCCTGGGACTAAGTGGATAACCAATTCAAAGGGTGTCCCAAACCAACTCAAGAGGGGAGACCTCAAGCCAATTGCAAGAGGGTGGCTAGACTTTATTGGGCGCTCCATATTGCCCACTAGCAACCGTTCTGAGGTCACCATCAAGAGAGCAGTGATGATTCATTGCATTATGCTTGGAAAAGAAGTGGAGGTCCATCATGTGATTGCTTGTGAGATCTACACAATTGCAAATAAGAATTCCACTGAAGCCAAATTGGCTTACCCAAGCTTGATCTCCTTGCTCTGTAAAGAGGCTGGGGTGAAGATGGGAGTAGATGAGTTCATACCCATTGAACACCCAATTACCAAGAAGTCAATGGAAAGACAAGTGCAAGACAACTCCATTAAGAGGAGGGCGCAGGAATTCCTCCCTGAATTCCCAAGAATTGACTACTGGACCATCCTAGAAGCATCTATCTCCAAGTTGCAAGAGACTATGGAGCAACTGAAGGAAGAACAGCAGAATCAGAACTGCATGCTCTGCAAATTGCTGAAGGAACAAGAGAAGCAGGGGCGTGAACTCCAAGAGTTGAAACGCCAAAAGCTCTCCTCTCAAGCTGAGGGAGCATCCACTTCTCAAAATCAAGGTTGTTGAGTCCTAACTCTGTGAAAATCTCTATCATTAGGAGCCTATGTTTTTGCGTTTTCTTTTTCTTTTGTTTTGTTTTCTATTTTTATTTTTTTAGTCTTATATCTATTTTTGAGTCTTGTTCTTAATTCATAGTTAATAAAATTGAAATTTTATGCCTTAAAGCTATGAATGTCCTATGAGTCCATCACCTCTCTTAAATGAAAAATGCTTTAATCACAAAAGAACAAGAAGTACAGGATTTCGAAATTTATCCTTGAAACTAGTTGAATTAGCTTGATGTGGTGACAATACTTTTTGTTTTCTGAATGAATGCTTGAACAGTGCATATGTCTCTTGAATTTGTTGTTTTGAGAATGTTAAAATTGTTGGCTCTTGAAAGAATGAGAAAAAAGAGAACTGTTATTGAGGATCTAAAAAAAAAATCATCAGATTGATTCTTGAAGCAAGAAAAAGCAGTGAAAAAAAAAATATTTTCAAAAGAAAAAAAAAGAGAGAAACAAAAAGAGAAGAAAGAAAGAAAAAGAAAAAGAAAGAAATAAAGTTGTGATCCAAGGCAGCAAGAGTGTGCTTAAGAACCTTGGACACCTCTAATTGGGGACTTTAGCAAAGCTGAGTCACAATCTGAAAGGGTTCACCCAATTATGTGTCTGTGGCATGTATGTATCCGGTGGTAATACTGGAAGACAGAGTGCTTTGGGCCACAGCCAAGACTCATACACTAGCTATGTTCAAGAATCATTATGCTCAACTAAGAGAATCAATAACACTATCTGAGTTCTGAGTTCTTATAGATGCCAATCATTCTGAACTTCAAAGGATAGAGTGAGATGCCAAAACTGTTCGGAGGCAAAAAGCTACTAGTCCCGCTCATCTAATTGGAACTATGTTTCCTTGATATTTTGGAGTCTATAGTATATTCTCTTCTTTTTATCCTATTTTGATTTTCAGTTGCTTGGGGACAAGCAACAATTTAAGTTTGGTGTTGTGATGAGCGGATAATTTGTATGCTTTTTGGCATTGTTTTTAGTATGTTTTTAGTATGATCTAGTTAGTTTTTAGTATATTTTTATTAGTTTTTAGCTAAAATTCACGTTTCTGGACTTTACTATGAGTTTGTTTGTTTTCCTGTGATTTCAGGTATTTTCTGGCTGAAATTTAGGGTCCTGAGCAAAAATCTGATTCAGAGACCAAAAAGGACTGCAGATGCTGTTGGATTCTGACCTCCCTGCACTCAAAGCGGATTTTCTGGAGCTACAGAAGCCCAATTGGCACGCTCTTAAAGGCATTGGAAAGTAGACTTCCTGGGATTTCCAGCAATATATGATAGTCCATACTTTGCCCAAGATTTGATGGCCCAAACCGGCGCTCAAAGTCACCCTCAGAAATTCCAGCGTTAAACGCCGGAACTGGCATAAAACTTGGAGTTAAACGCCCAAACTGGCATGAAAGCTGGCGTTTAACTCCAGAAAAGGTCTCTACACGAAAATGCTTCATTGCTCAGCCCAAGCACACACCAAGTGGGTCCGGAAGTGGATTTTTATGTCATTTACCCATTTCTGTAAACCTTAGGATACTAGTTTACTATTAATAGGATCTTTTGACTTTGTATCAGTACCTCATGACACTTTACACATTTTCTTTGTGTACTTTCCACGGCATGAGTCTCTAAACCCCATGGTTGGGGGTGAGGAGCTCTGCTGTGTCTTGATGGATTAATGCAATTACTACTGTTTCTCATTCAATCATGCTTGCTTCCATTCTAAGATAACACTTGTTCTTAATCCGGATGAATGTGATGATCCGTGACAATCATCATCATTCTCAACTATGAACGTGTGCCTGACAACCACCTCCGTTCTACCTTAGATTAAGTAGTTATCTCTTGGATTCTTTAATCGGAATCTTCGTGGTATAAGCTAGAATTGATGGCGGCATTCAAGAGGATCCGGAAGGTCTAAACCTTGTCTGTGGTATTCTGAGTAGGATTCAATGATTGAATGACTGTGACGAGCTTCAAACTCCTGAAGGCGGGGCGTTAGTGACAGACGCAAAAGAATCACTGGATTCTATTCCGGCCTGATTGAGAACCGACAGATGAATTCCGCGTGCTGTGACAGAGCATATGCAATCGTTTTCACTGAGAGGATGGGAGGTAGCCATTGACAACGGTGAAACCCTACATACAGCTTGCCATGGAAGGAGACTTGCGTGTTTGAAGAAGAAGACAGTAGGAAAGCAGAGATTCAGAAGATGGAGCATCTCCAAACCTCAACCTATTCCCCATTACTGCAAAACAAGTAATCATTTCATGTTCTTTTGCTTTTCACAAACAATCCTGATAATTTCTGATATCCTGACTAAGATTTACAAGATAACCATAGCTTGCTTCAAGCCGACAATCTCCGTGGGATCGACCCTTGCTCACGCAAGGTATTACTTGGACGACCCAGTGCACTTGCTGGTTAGTTGTGCGGAGTTGCAAAAGTGTGATTGCAATTTTGTGCACCAACAAGCAATGCAATGCAAACATAATTAGAAAGCAGTTATAGCAAGTATCACAATTAATAGTTTAACAGGATTCATCAAATAGGCAAATCGAAGCACTTAAGAGCACTTAAACAATAGCAAACAATGATGCATGCCTGTCTTACTGGCCGTGAGCTCACACGTCAGTTATGTTGCCAGACCCGACTCAGGTAAGCAGGATTCGCCAACCGTCCTTATCCATAAGTTCCACAAGCAAGCGGAATTCACCAACCGTCCTTGCCCAGAACATACAAGAGGGATTAACCACCATCCTTGCCTATCACTTTAGTCCACCAGTAAGTGGGATTAACCAACCGTCCTTACCGGGTACCTCGAACAAGCAGAATTAACCACTGTCCTTGTCTAAAACAAATATATGTCAATGCACAAGCAGAATTAACTACCGTCCTTGCCATTGCAGTAAATTTTGAGTAAGCAAGATTCACCACCATCCTTGCCACAAGTAAACATCAGTTCACAATAAGCACTACAACATATATGGCATTTAGCAACGCCAAATTTTGCAACGCCTTAAAACCGTTTTCTTAGATAGATTTAGACAACGATTTTTTAAAGTGTTACTGTTGAATTCAATTTTTCATCAATTTCTAGCAACAAATTAAAACCGTTCTGTTTGACTATTTTAAAGAACGGTTTTATAACCGTTACCATGATTTGTCTTTAAGCAACGGTTTTTTATTGTTGTTTAAAGAATTGCACAAAAGAAACGCATTAAAACCGTTGCCGAAATGCTACACTTTAAAACCGTTCCATTAGATGGTCTTAGATAACGGTTTTTACAGTGTTGCTGTTGAAGTTCATTTTTTCATTATGCTATAGTAACAAAATAAAACCATTCTCTTTGACTATTTTAAAGAACGATTTTACAATCCTTACAACAATTATTTATGAAACAACCATTTTCTAATATTATTTAAATAATTATACAAATTAAACAATACCAATAAAAATAATTTCAGATAATTATATAAATTGAAACTATTTTTCTATAAATATTGAATTTATAAAATACTCAAAAGCTATTGTTAAAAATAAATAAAAAATATTAATTTACAAAAATAAAATTGAAATAAATTTATTATAAATATTATATATTATTATAAATATATAAAAAATATTATCTTTTGAACACATAAAGCTAAAATAAATTTATAATAAATATTATATATTTTTATTATAAATATTAATATAAAGAAATAAAATTAAAATAATTTTAAAATAATATTATATATCTATTATTGATTATTAATTTTTCCCTAATTAATAAAGGAATACATACAGCAAATAAGAAACTAAGAAAGCCCTCATCTTCTCTTCGAAACCAAAGAGCGAAGAACGCTCTTCCTCCCAAACTCTAACCCACGCCATCCGAATCAGAGACGTCATCGCACCGCCCTCATCTTCTCCATGAAGCCGTAAATTGCACCTTCATCGCAAGTTACCAGGAAGCCCCAAATCGCAACTCACCATCGTTGCACCGTCATCGTCATTGAATTCTTCCTGAAATCGTCGCTGCCTCCTTCTTCCCGGCATCGCTGAGTCTCTCCTCTCCACGGTGTCGCTGCTTCTCCCCTCTCCAAGGCTTCACTGCTTCTCCACGGCGTCCTTGCTTCTCCCCTATTCCGCTTCTGCTTCGCTGCTTCTACCTCGCTGCTTCTGCTTCACTGATTTGGCTGATTGTGGATTGTGCTTCCCTGCTTCTGCTGCTTTGCTCTATTGGCCGTTTGTGGGTTGTCATTTGTGGTAAGTGGTCTTCTTCTTTGATTTTCTGTTGCTTAGTTAAGGCTTGATTGGCTGTTGGGTATTTTTTTTGGCTGTGGAAAGTGGTGATGTTTGTGAAAATGAGCAAGATGGGTGTTGAATATTGACTAAGTTTCTGTTCTGATTGAATTTGGACTGCGTACTTGTGAAATGAACCTGGGGCTTAGGTTAGTTTGTTATTTAAGGTAGCAAAACTTTTATTATCTGCGAGTAGTGTGTTCTGTGGCATTATGGTTCTGTTTCTCTGCTTTCTGTGAGGTGTTCTATGGTGGATTCCCAATAACTCTTTGTTGAGGATTATAGAGTAATTTCTATTGCTGTTTCTCAATTGTTTATTTTTTATTTTATTTATCTGCTTTGTTTATTTTAGCCTTGTTGTATAATGTTATTATTTCAGTGAGTTGTGGACTGGTTTTCATATTGGTTGGTTTCATCTGGGATAACAGAGGAATTTCATGCTTATTCCAACTATTTGACTTAGAGATCATCATAAATTCTGCTCTTCTTCTAACATGCCTCAATTAATCAGGGAAAATATTTATTATTTTAAATATTTGATGGAATAGATAATTTTTTTTCATTTGAATTTGTTTAATGAGAATAAAATTTATCATTTTTTTCTTTGAACTACCCTGATCATTGCTTGCTAGTTGCTACTTGCTACCTATAAGTGCACTACCATGGATGCCAATTGCCACGCTTGTACGAAAAGTTACAAAACTCCTTTTTTTTATTTTGGTCATGGGTTCTGTTCTGCAACTTCATCAGAACTAAATTTTATATAAAAGACCTTCAATTGACAGACTTAAATATACTTTAACAGAGGAATTTCATGCTTATTCCAACTATTTGACTTAGAGATCAGCATAAATTCTGCTTCTTCCTACATGCCTCAATTAATTAGGATAAATATTTATTATTTTAAATATTTGATGGAATAGATAATTTTTTTCCATTTGAATTAGTTTAATGAGAATAAAATTTATCATTTTCTTCTTTGAACTACCCTGATAAATGCTTGCTAGTTGCTACTTGCTACCCATAAGTGCACTACCATGTATGCCAGTTGCCACTCTTGTACAAAAAGTTACAAAACTCCTTTCTTTTTTATTTGGTCATAGGTTCTATTCTGAAACTTCATCAGAACTAAATTTTATATAAAAGACCTTCAATTGACAAACTTAAATATACTTTATTAAAAGTCCTTTAGTTTAAAAGTGGACCAAATTATATTAACAAAATAATTTTTTGGACCTCAATTATAGAAGGCATTTGAGAAGAGTTTCAATTGAAATACTTTTTGGTACAATGCTATTCTAATTTTGATTTGGCAATTTGTTATCTCAAAATGCTGTTCTCATTTTGTGTTCTTTTAATATTGCTTTTGATTTTTGATAACAAGTATTTTAAGAATATTGACTAAAATTATTATTACTGGAAATTTTAATTTTCATTAATATATTTATTATAATACATTAATAATTTCAATTCATAATTTCTCTACAAAGAATGATCTTATTAAGTACTTTTTTTGTTCAGATAAATTAGTAGATTCTAATTTTATAGATTACAACACAAACTCACACATTCAACATTTTCAAGAAAAGTTATCCATTATTTGGTCCTTGTCAGTTTACACTTAGTTAGAACAATTTATTTAAAGTTTAAAAAATGCATTTATATATCATTCATTGCAACTCTGAGTGATTTATTTATATACTTCGTTCACATTGAATGGTTTGTTGCTTATTTTGAGAAATCAATTTATTTAAGGCATGAAAGTGATAGTAACGTGGTGCACGGAATTGTGATACACAACTCTGATACAACTAACCAGCAAGTGCACTGGGTCGTCCAAGTAATACCTTACGTGAGTAAGGGTTGATCCCACGGAGATTGTCGACTTGAAGCAAGCTATGGTCATCCTGTAAATCTCAGTCGGGCGGACTTAGAATGTTATGAGAGTTTAGATAATTAAAAGATAAATAAAACATAAACTAAGATAGGGATACTTATGCAATTCATTGGTGGGAATTTCAGATAAGCGTATGGAGATGCTTTGTTGCTCCTGAACTTCTGCTTTCCTATTGCTTTCATCCAATCATTCATACTCCTTTCCATGGTAAGCTGTATGTTGGAGGATCACTGTTGTCAATGGCTATCGTCCGTCCTCTCAATGAAAATGGTCCGACTACGGGTTACATAGGGCTAATCATCTGTCGCTTTTCACTTGTGTTGGAATAAGATCCAATGATCCTTTTGCGCACTGTCACAGCGCCCAACAGTCATGAGTTTGAAGCTCATCACAATCATCCCATCCTAGATCCTACTCGGAATACCACAGAAAAGGTTTAGACTTTCCTGATCTCAAGAATGCTGCCAATTGGTTCTAGCTTATACCATGAAGACTCTGATTCCATAGAATTGAAAGGCTCTATTGTCAGGAGAGGCAATCATACATCATGAACCAGGAACCCAAGAGATAGACACTCAAGCCCCCAAAATGCGATCAAGAGATCAAAAGTGATCCAAAGATAGTCTCAAAAATGATCTAAAGATCTAAATACAATAGTAAAAAGTCCTATTTATTCTAAACTAGTTACTAGGGTTTACATAAATAAGTGGATAGTGCAGAAATCCATTTCCGGGGCCCACTTGGTGTGTGCTTGGGCTGAGCATTGAAGCTTTGACGTGCATAGGCTTTCCTTGGCGTTTTACTCCAGCTTTGGTGCCAGTTCTAGCGTTTTACGCCAGAAAAGGGTCTCTGACCGGCGTTTAGACGCCAGTTTGGGCCATCAAATCTTGAGAAAAGTATGGACTATTAAACATTGATGGAAAGTCCAAGATGTCTACTTTCCAACGCAATTGAGAGCGCGCCGATTGGGCTTATGTAGCTCGAGAAAATCCATTTCGCGTACAGGAGGGTCAGAATCCAATAGCATCTGCAGTCCTTTTTCAGCATCTGAATCAGATTTTTGCTCAGATCCCTCAATTTCAACCAGAAAATACCTGAAATCACAGAAAAATACACAAGCTCATAGTAAAGTCCAGAAATGTGAATTTTGCATAAAAACTAATAAAAATATAATAAAAACTAACTAAAATATTCTAAAAACTATGTAAAAACAATGTCAAAAAGTGTATAAATTATCCGCTCATCACAACACCAAACTTAAATTGTTGCTTGTCCCCAAGCAACTAAAAATAAAATAAGATAAAAAGAAGAGAGTATACCATAAATCCCAAAATATCAATGAAGCTTAGTTCCAATTAAATGAGCGGGGCTAGTAACGTTTTTGCTTCTAAATAGTTTCGGCTTCTCACTTTATCCTGTGAAGTTCAGAATGATCGGCATCTATAGGAACTCAGAATTAAGATAGTGTTATTGACTCTCTTAGTTTAGTATGCTGATTCTTGAACACAACTACTTTATGAGTCTTGGCCGTGGCCCTAAGCACTTTGTTTTCCAGTATTTCCACTGGATACATAAATGCCACAGACACATAACTGGATGAACCTTTTCAGATTGTGACTCAGCTTTGCTAAAGTCCCTAGATAAAGGTGTCCAGAGTTCTTGAGCACACTCTTTTTGCTTTGGATCACAACTTTAACCACTCAGTCTCAATCTTTTCACTTGGACCTTCATGCCACAAGCACATGGTTAGGGACATCTTGATTTAGCCGCTTAGGCCAGGATTTTGTTCCTTTGGGCTCTCCTATCCATTAATGCTCAAAGCCTTGGATCCTTTTTACCCCTGTCTTTTGGTGTTAAGGGCCATTGGCTTTTTCTGCTTGCTTTTTCTTTATTTTTTTCATTTTTTTCTTTTAATTTTTGACACTTTTTTTTGCAAGCTTTGTTATTCGCTGCTTTTTCTTGCTTCAAGAATCAATTTTATGATTTTTCAGATCATCAATAACATTTCTCTTTTTTTCATCATTCTTTCAAGAGCCAACAAATTTAACATTCATAAACTTCACTATAAAAAATATGCACTGTTCAAGCATTCATTCAGAAAACAAAAAGTATTGCCACCACATCAAAATAATTAAACTAATTTCAAGATAAAATTTAAAATTCATGTACTTCTTGTTCTATTGTAATTAGGAACATTTTTCATTTAAGAAAGGTGAAGGATTCATGGAATTATTCTAGCTTTAAGACATAGACACTAGACACTAATGATCATGTAATAAAGCTAAAACATAGTCAAATATAAAACATAAAAATAAAAAATAGAAAAATAAGAACAAGAAAATTAAAGAATGGGTCCACCTTAGTGATGGCGGCTAGTTCTTCCTCTTGAAGATCTTATGGAGTGCTTAAGCTCCTCAACGTCTCTTCCTTGCCTTTGTTGCTCCTCCCTCATGGCTCTTTGGTCCTCTCTAATTTCATGGAAGATAATGGAATGCTCTTGGTGCTCCATCCTTAGTTGCTCCATGTTGGAACTCAAATTTCCTAGGGAGGTGTTGAGTTTCTCCTAATAGTTGTGTGGAGGAAAATGCATCCCTTGAGGTATCTCAGGGATTTTTTGATGAGGAACTTCCTCATGCGCTTGTTGAGGTCCATGAGTGGGCTCTCTTGTTTGCTCCATCCTCTTTTTGGTGATGGGCTTTTAAGATGAATCTTTCAATCTCCCATGACTCGGAGGTGGAAGCAATTGCCTTTCCTTTCCTCTTCCTTGAGGTTTCTCCGGCCTTAGGTGCCATTAATGGTTATGGAAAAACAAAAAAAGCAAGGATTTTTCCACACCAAACTTAAAAGGTTTGCTCGTCCTCAAGCAAAAGAAAAGAGGAGGAGAAGAAGAAATAGAGGAGATAGAAGTTTGTGAAGGGTTTGGCCAAGGGGGGTTTAGTGGGTTAAGATGTGAGAAATTGAAGGTGGTAAGGAGGGCTATATATAGGGAAAGAGAGGGGTGGGTAGCCTAATTGAAGTGGGTGGGTTTGGGAAGAGTGTTATGGAAAGGTGTAAAGAGGAGAAAGAGTGAGTTGAGGTAGGTGGGGATCCTGTGGGGTCCACAGATCCTAAGGTGTCAAGGATTTTGAATCCCTGCACCTTGCAGGCGTTAAACGCCCCTCTGTGTGCCTTTTTGGCACTTAAATGCCAGTCTGCTGCCCTTTACTGGCGTTTAAACGCCAGTTTACCTATCAGTTCTGGCGTTAAAATGCCAGACTGCTACCCATTTCTGGCGTTTAAACGCCTAGAAATGTGCTAGGCTAGGCGTTAAATGCCCATTTTCATATCCTTACTGGCGTTTAAATGCCAGTAAGCTCGTCCTCCACGGTGTGCCATTTTTGATGCTATTTTTTTATTTTTCTTTAATTTTTGCAGTTATTTTTGTGATTCTACATCATCATGATCTTAAAGAAAGCATAAAATAACATAGATAAATAAAATAAAATTGGGTTTCCTCCCAATAAGCGCTTCTTTAATGTCAATAGCTTGACAGGAAGCTCTTTTCAGATCTTCACAGATGCTCAGAGCATGATTGTGACCTCCCAACACCAAACTTAGAGTTTGAGTGTGGGGGCTCTGTCTGACTCTGTATTGAGAGAAACTTTTCTTGCTTCTTCTCCATGTTTACAGAAGAAGATCCTTGAGCCTTAAACATAAGGTAGTTCTTATTCAGTTGAAGGACTAACTCTCCTCTGTCCACATCAATCACAGCCCTTGCTGTGGCTAGGAAGGGTCTTCCAAGGATGATGGATTCATCCTCATCATTCCCAGTGTCTAGGATTATAAAGTCAGCAGGGATGTAAAAGCCTTCAACCTTCACTAAAACATCCTCTACAAGTCTATAAGCCTTTTTCATTGATTTGTCTGCCATCTCTAGTGAGATTTTTACAGCTTGTACCTCAAAGATCCCTAGTTTCTCCATTACAGAGAGTGGCATGAGGTTGATACCTGACCCCAGGTCACACAAAGCCTTTTCAAAGGTCATGGTGCCTATGGTGCAAGGTATTAAGAACTTTCTAGGATCTGGTTTCTTTTGAGGCAATGTCTGCTGAATCCATGTATTCAGTTCTTTGATAAGCAATGGAGGTTCATCCTCCAAAGTCTCATTACCAAATAACTTGGCATTCAGCTTCATGATTGCTCCTAGATATTGAGCAATTTACTCTTCAGTAGTAACTTCATCTTCTTCAGAAGAAGAATATTCTTTAGAGCTCATGAATGGTAATAAGAAGTTCAATGGAATTTCTATGGTCTCTGTATGAGTCTCAGATTCCTTTGGTTCCCTATTAGGGAACTTCTTATTGGTCAGTGGACGTCCATTGAAGTCTTCCTCAATGGAAATCACACCATCCTCCTCCTCTATAGGTTCAGCCATTTTGGTCATATTAATGGCCTTGCACTCTCTCTTTGGATTCTCTTCTGTATTGCTTGGGAGAGTACTAGGAGGAGTTTCAGTGACTCTTTTACTCAGCTGACCCACTTGTGCCTCCAAATTTCTAATGGAAGATCTTGTTTCATTCATAAAACTAAGAGTGGCCTTAGATAGATCAGAGACTATGTTTGCTAAGCCAGAGAGGCTCTGCTCAGAATTCTCTGTCTGTTGTTGAGAAGATGATGGAAAAGGTTTGCTATTGCCAAACCTATTTCTCCCACCATTATTGTTATTGAAGCCTTGTTGAGGCTTCTGTTGATCTTTCCATGAGAAATTCGGATGATTCCTCCATGAAGAATTATAGGTGTTTCTATAGGATTCTCTCATGTAATTTACCTCTTCCATTGCAGGATTCTCAGGGTCATAAACTTATCCTTCAAAGGAGGCTTCTTTAGTACTGGCGGATGCAGCTTGCAATCCAGTCAGATTCTGAGAAATCATATTGACTTGTTGAGTCAATATTTTGTTTTGAGCCAATATGGCATTCAGAGTGTCAATCTCAAGAACTCCTCTCTTCTGAGTCATCCCATTATTCACAAGATTCCTTTCAGAAATGTACATGAATTGGTTATTTGCAACCATCTCAACGAGTTCCTGGGCTTCTGCAGGGGTTTTCAGATGAAGAGATCCACCAGCAGAATGGTCCAATGACATCTTTGGCAACTCAGACAGACCATCATAGAATATACATATGATGCTCCATTCTGGAAGCATGTCAGAAGGACACCTTTTGGTTAATTGCTTGTATCTTTCCCAAGCTTCATAAAGGGATTCACATTCCTTCTATTTGAAGGTTTGGACTTCCACTCTAAACTTGCTCATCTTTTGAGGTGGAAAGAATTTGGTCAAGAAAGCATTGACTAACTTGTCCCAAGAGTTCAGGTTTTCTTTAGGTTGTGAGTCCAACCATGTTCTAGCTCTGTCTCTTACAGCAAAGGGGAAAATCATAAGTCTGTAGACCTCGGGGTCAACCCCATTGGTCTTAACAGTATCACAGGTTTGCAAGAATTCAGCTAAGAACTGATGAGGATCTTCCGATGGAAGTCCATGAAACTTGCAATTCTGCTGCATTAGAGAAACTAATTGAGGCTTAAGCTCAAAGTTGTTTGCTCCAATGGTAGGAATTGAGATGCTTCTTCCATAGAAGTTGGAAGTTGGTGTAGTATAGTCACTAAGCATTTTCCTTGCACCTCCGCCATTGTTATAGGGTTCGGCCATGTCTTCTTCTTTTTCGAAAATTTCTGTCAGGTCCTCTCCAAAGTGTTATGCCTTAGCTTCTCTTAGCTTTCTCTTCAGAGTCCTTTCATGTTCAGGATCAGCTTCAACAAGACTGTCTTTATCCTTGTTCCTGCTCATATGAAAAAGAAGAGAATAGAAAAGAAGAGAATTACTCTATGTAACAGTATAGAGATTCCTTTATGTGAGTAGAAGAAGAAAAGAATAGAAGAATGAGGTAGAGGGAGAATGAGAAGAATTTGAACACAGAGGGAGAGAGAGGGTTCGAATTATTAGTAGAAGCGAAGTGTTAGCAAATAAATAGAAAGAGATGAGAGAGAGAGAGAGTTTTTGAAAATTAAAATTAAAATAATTAATTAATTAAAAAGATTTTTGAGAAAGTTGTTAGTGATTTTTGAAAATTGTAAGTGGAAAAGTGGTTAGGTGGTTTTGAAAAAGATAAGAAATAGTAATTAGTTGAAAAAGATTTGAGAATAAATTTTGAAAATATAAGAAGTTAGAAAAAGATTTTGAAATCAAACTTTTAAAAAGATATGATTGAAAAAAAAAAAAAGATTTGATTTTAAAAAGATTGATAACTTGACTAACAAGGAATTAGAAGATATGATTCTAAAATTTAAAGATTGATCCTTTCTTAACATGAAAGTAACAAACTTGCAATTTTTTGAATCAAAACATATGAGATAAGATTAAGAAAAAGATTTTTGAAAAAATTAGTTTGAAAATTTTCAAAAACATAAAAAAATGAAAAAATGAAGGTTAAAAATATGTTTGATGCAAAAAGTTATGAATTGAAACATGAAAATTTGAAAAAATTTGAATTGGAAACAAAATCACCTCCCTTATGTCATCCTGGCGTTAAACGCCCAGGATGCTATCCATTCTGGCGTTTTAACGCCCAGAATGCTACATCTTTGGGCGTTTAACGCCCAGCCAGGTATCCTGGCTGGCGTTAAATGCCAGAAATCCTTCTTTACTGGGCGTTTTTCAAAACGCCCAGAATGCTGCCTATTCTGGCATTAAACGCCCAAAACGCTGCCCATTCTGGCATTTAATGCCCAGAATGATACCAGGAAAATCATGAGATCGAACACATGAAATCATCAAGAACAACTTGAAGATCACAGAAGAACACAATGCATGAATATTTTATTTTATTTTTTTCAAAAATAAAAAATAAAAAATAAAAATTACCCAATCTAAGTAACAAGATAAACCGTCAGTTGTCCAAACTGGAACAAGCCCCGACAATGGCGAAAAAACTTGGTGTACGGAATTGTGATACACAACTCCGATACAACTAACCAGCAAGTGCACTGGGTCGTCCAAGTAATACCTTACGTGAGTAAGGGTCGATACCACGGAGATTGTCGGCTTGAAACAAGCTATGGTCATCTTGTAAATCTCAGTCGGGCGGATTCAGAATGTTATGAGAGTTTCGATAATTAAAAGATAAATAAAACATAAAATAAGATAGGGATACTTATGCAAATCATTGGTGGGAATTTCAGATAAGTGTATGGAGATGCTTTGTTGCTCCTGAACTTCTGCTTTCCTATTGCCTTCATCCAATCATTCATACTCCTTTCCATAGCAAGCTGTATGTTGGGGGATCACCGTTGTCAATGGCTACCGTCCGTCCTCTCAGTGAAAATGGTCTGGCTACAGGTTACGTAGGGCTAATCATCTGTCAGTTTTCACTTATGTTGGAATAAGATCCAATGATCCTTTTTCGTACTGTCACTGTGCCCAACAGTCATGAGTTTGAAGCTCATCACAGTCATCCTATCCCAGATCCTACTCGAAATACCACAAACAAGGTTTAGACTTTCCAGATCTCAAGAATGCTGCCAGTTGGTTCTAGCTTATACCACGAAGACTCTGATTTCACAGAATTGAAAGGCTCTATTGTCAGGAGAGGCAATCATGCATCGTGAACCAAGAACCCAAGAGATACACACTCAAGCTCTCGCAGATAGAACGGAAGTGGTTGTCAGGCACGCGTTCATAAGGGAGGATGATGATGAGTGTCACGGATCATCACATCCATCAGGTTGAAGTACGAGTGAATATCTTAGAATAAGAATAAGCGTGAATTGAATAGAAAAACAATAGTACTTTGCATTGATTCATGAGGAACAACAGAGTTCCACACCTTAATCTATGAGGTGTAGAAACTCCACCGTTGAAAATACAAAAATGATGAAGGTCTAGGCATGGCCGAATGGCCAGCCCCCAAAACGTGATCAAGAGATCAAAAGTGATCCAAAGATAGTCTTAAAAATGATCTAAAGATCTAAATACAATAGTAAAAAGTCCTATTTATACTAAACTAGTTACTAGAGTTTACAGAAATAAGTAGATAGTGCAAAAATCCATTTTCGGGGCCCACTTGGTGTGTGCTTGGGCTGAGCATTGAAGCTTTCATGTGCATAGGCTTTCCTTGGCGTTTTACTCCAGTTTTGGTGCCAGTTCTGGCATTTTACGCTAGAAATGGGTCTTTGACCGGCGTTTAGACACGAGTTTGGGCCATCAAATCTTGGACAAAGTATGGACTATTATTCATTGCTGGAAAACCAAGTTGTCTACTTTCCAACGCAATTGAGAGCGAGCCGATTAGGCTCTTGTAGCTCTAGAAAATCCATTTCGCGTACAGGAGGGTCAGAATCCAACAACATCTGTAGTCCTTTTTCAACCTCTGAATTAGATTTTTGCTCAGATCCCTCAATTTCAGCCAGAAAATACCTGAAATCACAGAAAAACACACAAACTCATAGTAAAGTCCAGAAATGTGAATTTTGCATAAAACTAATAAAAATATAATAAAAACTAACTAAAACATACTAAAAACTATGTAAAAACAATGTCAAAAAGCGTATAAATTATCCGCTCATCATAATATTAGTATTACAGTTATGGTTATGAATTGGTTATATTTTTATTCTTTGTTGCTGTTGTAGTTTGTCTCTTTAAAATAAAAAAAGAGTTGTCATCTGTGGGTTGTCTCTTTGCTGCTGCTGCTTCACTGCATCGGCCGTTTGTGGGTTGTCATCTGTGTTAAGTGTTCTTCTCTAATTTTCTGTTGCTTAGTCAGGACTTTGGCTGTTGGGTATTTTTGTTGGATTTAAGAAGAAGAAACGAAAATGGTGATGTTTGTGCATTGTTCAAAAACTATTTTATGGCTTTATTTGGCTAATAAGATAGAAAGGGAAATTTGTATTTGGCCGTTTGTGCATTGTTCAAATTTGTATTGTTCAAAAACTGTCTGTGCATTGTTCATTAATTTGTGTTCTAGTTAGCAAAACTCATCATTGTACTAATTGTTTTAGATTTTTTCTTGGGGATAGAGTGTAGTAGAAGAAACATATGATGATGCAGTCTATTTGAAGATGAACACGTTTTGTTAGTGCATTGTGTTCGGGATTTCTGTGTTGCTAAACTTGATAATTCTATTGTTTTTATTTTTTAGTTATATATCACTTTTGAAAATAAGATTTCTAAAAACTGGTTTTAAAAGTAAATTTTTTGTTAAAAAATCTGGTTATGAATTACTTATATTTTTATTCTTTGTTGCTGTTTTAGTTTGTCTCTTTAAAACCAGAAAAATAGAATCAAATAGCGGGTCTCTTTGTAGCTGCGACTACCTTAGACATTGAGCTACACTACTGGTAAATCTTTTAATATATTATCTTTTTAAATTTGTTTGAAGAAGTAATTGTTAAGAATATTTACTGATTAATTCATTGCTTAAGCTTTTTTGCATAGTTTGTAAGATACAAATTGTTAGTCTCATGATTAGTTGAGATGTTCTCTTTTGAATATGTGTGGTTGAATTCTAGAAATTCTTTAGATATAATAAGCTCTTGATTGAAAAAATCACTTATAGTTAGTCTAAAACATATGTCCATGTCTTTTATTTTAGTTGACAAAGTAATGGACAAAGGGTGGACTAGTTTACCAAGACATACTGAGGGTTACCAACATGGTGTTAATTCATTTTTGGATTTTGCCTTTTCTAAAGGTAGACCACAAGGACAAAAAATTCTTTATCCTTGTTCTATATGTAATAACTTTAGTTGGGGGCGAAGGGATGAAGTTTATGATTATTTAATAAGTAAGGGATTTCAAAAAGGTTACACTGTGTGGGTTCATCATGGTGAAAGGATAAGTCACATGGATAGTGAATCCAATGAGTGTGAAGCCCATGAAGAATTTGTCGATGACATTCATGGGCTGCTAAACGAGACGCTTCGGCATGTGCTTGAAGGAGATAAAGATGGTGATAGGCCAAACGAAGATGAGAATATAGGCACATGTGTATTTACTCCTATTTTATTACTATTATTTTTCTTCACATCAATATAGGCACATTTGCAAGCTGAGAATAAAAAGTCTAAAGAATAAGCAATTAGAGCTTTCCAATCCATATTTGGGAAAGAGAAGGCAGGGAGAGTGCGATGTCACGGAAAAGTTACCACACCAACTTTGTTGAAGAAAAATGAGAAATTGCCACCCTTAAGCAGCAACATACAACTGAGAAACCAACATTAGAGAATAAGGTTGATGTGATTCAAAAAGAAGTAGATGAACTAAAATCACTTGTTAAGATGATGCTGCAACAAAAAAGCTCAGGAGTGTACCTTGACATGTTAGCTGCTCAATTAGGAAGCACTTTAGGCAATCCGAACAATGATTAACATGAAGAGGTATTATTTGTTGTTAAAGTTTCTATATGTTATCATATCTTAAATAATGGTTGATTATGATGATGTTGATTCAATTGTTTTGTGTATCTAAATTGAAGAATGTTATGATATATATGTTTGTCCTCTCTCTCAAACATTTTTATTTAACATTATTAGTATTAAAGATGTGTAGTTTTATATTTGATTTATTTTTTTTGTTTACAGGAAAACTATGTTGAAGGGGAAATCGAACTTGATTAAGGTCAAATTTTTAAAAGCAAATGTTACAGAGTAAAAGTCATGAACTTGTGGACATGATGACTATTTGCTACTTAGCTATTTCAACTCTCTTTTATTATTATATTTTTTGCAAACTTAGATGATATTGTGGATCTTACAACAATTTTTATAAGTTAAATTTGATGGGAAATGTTCAATTATTTTTCTTTAGTGACTTGATTCAAATAGTTTAGATTGTTTATTAATACTAAATAATTAAAAAAACTGAAATTAATTTCATTCACGAGAAAAATATTTTAAATAAAAAATTATATATTACAAAAAAATCATTGTCAATAGTTACAAAAGACAATGATGTTAAAACCGTTGTCAAAGATGACTACATAATAAAACCGTTGCCAAAACACGACTCCAACGGTAACGCTTTAAAACTGTTGTCTTAGATGACTATAAAATGGAAATGGTATTAAAACCGTTGCCGAAAAATGACATCAATGGTAACGCTTTAAAACTGTTGTCCTAAATGACTATCAACTGGCAATGGTTTTAAAACCGTTGCCAAAACCTGGCACCAACAGTAACGGTTTAAAACTGTTGGCTATGTGAATAATAAAACCACAACAGTTTAAAACCATTGCCTATCCAGTTACGGTATTAAACCGTTGGATCATTAATAGGAATGGTTCTAAACCGTTGCTTATCGAGTAACTGTAAAGCCGTTGTTTAAAATTTTCTGTCAAAACCGTTGTCTATGCCACTAATTGTGGCAACGGTTTTTCTGCTACAGTTGCCTTGGGTAAAAAACCGTTGCCTTTGAGCATTGGTAATGGCCGCATATACCACAGGTCAAAAATGGTTGCCTAAAGTTTTGGAAACGGTTTTTCAATCTACGGCAATGGTTTTTGACCGTTGCGAAAAGCCTTGTTTGTTGTACTGAAAGTCTTTAAACTCACTTTCATCACGATTCAAAATCATACTTGGCCCATTTTCTTTCAAAAGCAATATACATTTAATTCACATCACACCAAGAATCACCTTTTCCTCAAATAATTTTCATTTAAAACCAATACCACTTTTTATAGCATTTTCCAAAATCCCCAAAACAATTTCACTTAAAACCAGTTTTTTCATAAAACTCAACTCGCACTCAACCAAGATTTTCCAAAACTAACTGGTGCGGATTTTTATAAAACCACAAATGATCGGCAAGTACACCGAGTCGTACCAAGTAATACCACAGGAGTGAGTTATCGTTCCCACGAGGATTAACGAATTAAGCAAGCAATAGTCAATTAATTATTCTAGTTAGACAAACACAAACTTAGGGTTTCAATAGCGAATAGCATGAAAATATAGAATTAAACAAGAGCAAACTAAAATTGGTTGAGAAAGTAATATGATTAAGATAGTTAAGGTTTTAGAGATGTTGAGACTTCTAGAAAAATACTTTTCACTCTCCACCTTGATCATGCAAAGATGTATATATGACAAATCATTAGTAATCAAACCCCATTTCCTTGGTAATTAAATTTCTCTTTAACCTAATCAATCGCTAATTCCTTAGTCAATTATTTAAGAAAAGCAGTGAAGCGCTTCTACTAATTTAAGAACCACACAATTCGCAAGAATTATTCCTAGTTGATTCGATGCCACTTTTCAAGTTTAGTTTTCAAACTTAAGAATTGTGAAAAGAAGTTTTGAAGCTTAATTCAATTAATTAACTTTTTCAAGATATTAAGAGAATTCATGTTAGAGAAGAATTGTTTCCCAACACATTAGTCCATTAGAATCAACAGAGCTCCTAACCTTAACCGAGGAGATTAGTGGCTCATGCTTCAAGAAAAAACCTAAAAGTATAAATTGTAAAAACTGCCAAAGAATAGAAGAAGGAAGAAGAAGAAGATGCCCACGTGTGTGGCTCCTATCCTGTTTATACTAACCTTAAAAGCTACATCAGAATTGAAACTAATTCAAAAAAATCTAAATCAAATTAAATTTCATTAGTTAAGTCTTAATGACTTAATTAGTTAATTATCTTTTTGTAATTGAAATTCAAATTTTGGAGCCTTTCTTAGTTGAAATTATGATTTGAAACTTCAATCTTGGGCCAACAAAACACTTGAAGTTGGAGAGATTAGTAAAAGATTAGGAAGGATTAGAGAAGCATTGAACGTTCTGGAAGGTGGCCCATTTATGGATGGAACGCATGGTCTTGGCCATGCAATGTGTGGCCAAGTTTTGGAGAGTGTGGTCTCTATTTTAAGCTAGTTGTCCTACGTATGCATTCCCACGTCCCATGGCCAAGTTTTTGGCCTCAATTGGCCCTCTGGTTGCTCTCAGGCATCCCACAGCTGGATCCCCGCATCCCACAGCTACTAAAATTGTGCATACGCATGCCAAACGCATACGTATGATGTTCCTTGTGGCGCTAGTCGTGCATACGCATGCTAGATGCATACGCATGACATCCTTTGATTGCTCTCAATTAGCTTCTATTTCTCTCTTCACGTTGTATAGCTAGGTTCCTGCATACAACGGCTGGTGTTATTGTGCATACGCATGCCAAATGTGTATGCACAAGGTCCCTAATGTCACTAGTTGTACGTACCCATGCCAGATGCGTACGCATTACACCTTCTTTGCATTTCTTGATTTTTGTTTTGTGCTTTTGTTTCTCTTTTCCTTTATGATCTTGTTTATTTTCAATACTTCCCTACACAAACTAAAGCTCAAAGCAACTCCAAGAAACATTGATTAAAAGCATGAGAATCTTAATAAAAACAAGGAATTCACTAACTTTATTCAAAGAAATAATAACTAAAAACAACTAAATATGCTCATGCATCATAACACCAAACTTAAGATCTTGCTTGTCCCTATGCAAAAAAAGAACAATGCATAAGGAGTCCTCTGAATTGGAGTGGGTTGAAGAATTGCTTGTCATTTCAGTGAGTGAAGTGATCAAGTAACAATAGGGTAAACGCCAAATTGTGTGATAATGTATGGATTCCAGTGCTTGTTAGGCTTATGATGCGTGAGCATCTTATACCAATTTTTTGCTTAATTTCTAGTTAAATTTAGCTAGAATTTAGTAAGTTTAATTACATTTTAGTGTTAACATCCTCTTTGGATGCTACTTTGAGTTGTTTTGGTGTTTTTATTATTTCAGGTGAAATTCAGATTAATTAGGCAGAGTTTTGAGCAAAAAGAAGAAGTTTTGAAGCAGTCCCCTTGAGCGCTTAGCGCCAGGAACGTCGCAAGACTAGAGGCGTTCTACCCCCCCCCCTTTGGGCGCTAAACGCCAAGCCAGGCAATCCGAATTCAAATATCGTCTTGGAGCATCTTTAGTTGGATTTAGCTTTAGTTGTTATCTTATCTTTTATCTTTGTAATTTTTATTCACAAACAAAATATTTTAGGTTTAGGATTTTTTATTTTATTTTATTTTTAAATCAAATTAAGTTAGATATAAAAGAAAAATGATTCACCCTTTAGGGGAGGATCTCACTTCCGCACGTTTCACGTTTCAGAACTCTTGTTTTCTCTATAAGTCATGAGCCACTAAACCTCCTCGGTTAAGGTTAGCAGCTTCATTTATTTCTATGGATTAAGATGATTGCCTTTCTATTTTAAGTAATGTATTGATTCAGTTTCAAAGATTGCTTTTGTTCTTCATCTTATGAATCTAGGAAGAACGACAGCATAACCCTTATTCTATATGTGTTCTTGTGATTCTCGACAGAGTTATCTCACTTGAACAACAGCTTGAAAGAAAATTCCTCCTAAATTTCTAATTACTTGAACTAATCGGGATATATGACATATAATCCTCTTAGCTTTGGGTAATTAGGGTTTCTGTGGCCATAAACTAGAATTTCTCTTTACCCTCTAATCTACATTAAGTGACCAAGACATTGGCGGTTGATGTGGGTTAGAGGAGACTAAATCAATAAGACATTAGGGTTTAGTCAATTACAGTTTGCTGTGAAACAAATCTTGCATGATTAAAATAGTTAGTAACAAAACTTAATTCGGAAGAATAAATAACTCCAAAGCCTTAACTGTTTTCCATCATATATTTCACACGAATTTTATTGTTTGCTTTCCAATTCTCTGAGTTTACTATTTAATGCATTTTAAAACCCTCAAAACACAACTTTCTACTTGCCTGACTAAGTGTGTCATTCGACCATTGTTGCTCAATCCATCAATCCTCGTGGGATTCGACCCTCACACACCTAAGGTATTACTTGGTACGACCTAGTGTATTTTCCAGTTACTTTGTCTGTATTCAAAATCCCGCATCAAGTTTTTGGCAACGTTGCCGGGTGATTCACTCAAAAACCGTCCCTCAACAAATTTCCTTCCGGCAAGTGCACTGGATTATTGTCAAGTAAAAACTCACAAAAGAGTGAGGTCGAATCCCACAGGGATTGGTTGGTTGATCAATGTTAATTGGTAAATTGTGCTACTTGAGCGAAATCAGATTTGGTTGAGAATCGCAGAAAATAAATTTGGCGGGAAACTTAAATTTGCAAGAAATTATATGATAGAAATTAAATTGCGTGAAATTAGATGAGAGAAGCTTAAATTGCAAGAATCTAAATAGGAATGGGGAATTCGCATGAAATTAAAGAGCAAAATATAAAAGAATGGGTAGCTCAGAGAATGGGGGGAATCATTGGGTTCAGGAGATGTATAATTCTCCGGATCAAATTTATTTTCATCTCTTCCGCAATCAATGCATTCATTGATCTCCTTGGCAATCTTAAGTGATTGGATCCCAATTCCTTGGCTCACCAATCTCTCTAAGCATGAACAATTGCCCAATTCCTTGATTTAAGTGCTTATGGGAAGAGATGAAGTTTGGTCACTGATTATACCACACAAATTCATAGATCAAAGTGTTGGTAGGATTACATGTCACTATATCCATCCAAACTCCAATCTAATCTGATGTGACATAACTATCTAATTATGAATAGCTTCTTTCCCAAGATAACTATCCAATTGGATGAAGACCGAAAGCTTTCTAGTAAAATCAAGAGAAAAGAAAGAGGAAGAAGAATGAAAACTAGTATGGATCCATTGAATTTACACAGAGCTCCCTAACCCAATGAAAGGGGTTTAGTTGTTCATAGCTCTCAAAATGGACAATGGAATTAAAAGATACATTCTGAATTCCCAATTGAAAAGTGTCGTAAGTGTAAAATTTGAAATAATGAAAAAAGGTCCTCTCTAACTCAAATTCTAAGCTATTTATACACTTTCTTCAATTCATCTTCAATCTCTGAATTTGGCTTTTGGCCTTGATGGAATTGGGTTGAAAATGGCTCCAATTGGTTTCTGTTGCTGTTGAGAAGAGATCTATTTGAATTGTGAGTTCTGATACTTCACATTGGAGTCAATGTTTGATGGCCAACGTTGACTCAAACGCCATTTAGAACAAAACCAGAAAAACCAGAAAGCTTGCTGTCATTGGCATTTGAGTCAACGTTGGAGGGCCAACGTTCTGCTAACCCACCAGTACGCGTGCTTCACGCTTAAGCGTGAAATCTGAGATTTTGCTTCTTCACGCGTACGCGTGCACCATGCTCACGCGTGAAGGTTGAGATTTTGATTCTTTACGCGTGTGCGTACACCATGCTTACGCGTGAGTTGCCCTTTTTCTTATTGACGCGTACGCGTCAATGACGTGTACGCTTGGATTCAAGTTTTTCAATTCCAAATTCTGGGCTTGGCATCACAGACGTTGGAGGCAACGTTTGAGGCAACGTTGGACCTCCAAAGTTCGCTTTGTGACGTGTACGCGATGGTTAATTTAGCCATTCCACGCATGTGCGTGACTCACGCTTGTGTGTGGATAAGAAAATTTTTCTTTTTCATACGGACGTCTGCGTCACTAAAAAATTCTTCAGCCCCAGAATTGATCATTTTCTCACAACGTTGGGGCAAACATTGGATGTCCAGCGCTCCCTCCAATGTGAGCAATCAGCAACTATGCAGATATTTGTTCTGCTTCTCTTCCAACGTTGCTCCTTCTACATCTTTTCTCTGCTCCTTCTTCAACTCTTTCCATGCCTTTCTTCACCTATCATCAACCAATATATGCATCAAAGCCTTGCTAAAGTCATGAGAATTCTCATCATTCTTATCACATAAATAATTATAGCAAAATTCTCATGAAATTGCATCAAATTAACCATAGTTGGATGAATCTAGGTATGCATGAATTTCTACCCAATTTGCTTACTTATAACTCAAGAAAGTGCATAAAACCTATTAAAAACAAAGAAAAAGGCTAGTAAAACTAGCCTAAGATGCCCTGGCATCACAACACCAAACTTAAATCTTGCTTGTCCCTAAGCAAGTACTGGATTATTAAGAAGAAAGAAAGAAACAAAAGGGGATGTTCATATCAGCAAGTCATTATTATTAGTTCATGGGGTTTTATGCAGAAAATGCAACAGCTCACTTCTTATTGATCTTTAGGCATAGAATGTCTCCTTCAAGAATCAATTATCACACTGCTATGACCTCTTATTATTCACTCATCCTTGGTAGTTGCTTTTCTTCATTTTCTTTTCCTGTAAACTTTAGCTCAGTGTCATGTGTTGTAGCAGTTTCTTAGCTTACTTGTACTCAACACATATTCACTACAGACACTTGGCTCACAATTCTTCTTAAGACATTGATGCCCAACACCTCTTTCTTCATTGTCTCTTCCACTCTGTTTTCAAGGCGTATTGCTTTGTCTATTTATATGTTGCTCTTTTCCTTGAAGTATTGATCATAAATTGGAAATGCTGGATCTATACTATGTAGATGTTCCGCAATGTAGTTGAGCTTGATTTGGCCATTTATGTTATAGTTAGCTTGAACTCCATATCTTCCATCTTGAAGGGTCGTGAACTCCTTGAAAACTCTCATGTTATCAACTTGAAGTTGGGTCAGCTAGTTGAAAGATTCCTGAAATTGTGAAGCTTGTTCTCTCTGCATAACTAGAGATCTTGACTAAAGATCTCTCTGCTGGCTAATCATTCTCAATTGAAGCTCCTCTTGTCTCTCTTGAGCTTTCATGTATTGTGAATGGAATTCTTCTTGTTTCTCTTGAACTCTCAGGTACTGTTCAGATAGCCTTTCAATTGCTTCTTGCATCCTGCCAATGTCCATGTTGGTTTGTGGTAGGAATTGCTACTCTTCTTCTTATTCTTCTTATGGTTCTTCTTGTTGCTCTTCTTCCTCCCGTGGTTCTTCTCTCCTTCTCTTTCTTTGTGGCCTTCGACTTTTTTGTGCCTCTGTGACATTCATCATCCTTTCGAGGGTCATAGGCATGCCTGGATACAGCCATGTTGGGTGTGCATCCTCTAGTGGCACTCTGACCTTCATGCATAACCTCATAATGGTGCTTGGATAATGGAGCCAGGCTTCAGCAGAATTTTTCTCTATAACCTTTTAAATGTCATTTGCAATGATCTCGTTGACCTTTATCTCTCCCCCCACCATTATGCAATGTAGCATGACAGCCCTTTGCTTGTTAACTTTCGAGGTGTTCATTGTGCCCAGAATTGATCTCTTTATCAGCTCATACCAACCTTTTGCTTCAGGGATGAGATCTCCCTTTTTCAAGTACTTGTGCCTTCCTTGATTGTCCCTCTCCCAGTCAGCATTCACCACACAGATATCACTAGAGATTTTATCATAATCTGGGTTTCCATTTACTCTTTCGTGGTACCCCGGCTCATAAAAATGTGCTGGCCTAAGTCCTAAGACCTTCATGATGGTCTTCGAACGAAAGTCCACTTCCACTCCACGTACATAACTCTTGTAAGTTGGGGCTTCAGTCATATTAAGCCTTGGGGTGTTAGCATAAAACTCCCTTATGATGTTTGTATTAATCGTGGTGATTGGTGAGTGGTGCACCGAATTGTGATACACAACTCCGATACAACTAACCAGCAAGTGCCCTGGGTCATCCAAGTAATACCTTACGTGAGTAAGGGTCGATCCTACGGAGATTGTCAGCTTGAAGCAAGCTATGGTCATCCTGTAAATCTCAGTCGGGCAGATTCAGAATGTTATGAGAGTTTAGATAATTAAACGATAAATAAAACATAAGATAAGATAGAGATACTTATGTAATTCATTGGTGGGAATTTCAAATAAGCGTATGGAGATGCTTTGTTGCTCCTAAACTTCTGCTTTCTTATTGCCTTCATCCAATCATTCATACTCCTTTCCATGGCAAGCTGTATGTTGGGGGATCACCGTTGTCAATGGCTACCATCCGTCCTTTCAGTGAAAATGGTCCGGCTACGGGTTACGTATGGCTAATCATCTGTCGGTTCTCACTTGAGTTGGAATAAGATCCAAGGATCCTTTTGTGCACTGTCACTACGCCCAACAGTCATGAGTTTGAAGCTCGTCACAGACATCCTATCCCAGATCTTACTCGGAATACCACAATCAAGGTTTAGAATTTTCGGATCTCATGAATGCTGCCAATTGGTTCTAGCTTATACCACGAAGACTCTGATTTCATGGAATTGAAAGGCTCTGTTGTTAGGAGAGGCAATCATGCATCGTGAACCAGGAACCCAAGAGATACACACTCAAGCTCTCGCAAATAGAACGGAAGTGGTTGTCAGGCACGTGTTCATAAGGGAGGATGATGACGAGTGTCACAGATCATCACATCCATCAGGTTGAAGTACGAGTGAATATCTTAGAATAAGAATAAGCGTGAATTGAATAGAAAAACAATAGTACTTTGCATTGATTCATGAGGAACAGCAGAGCTCTACACCTTAAGCTATGAGGTGTAGAAACTCCACCGTTGAAAATACAAAAGTGATGAAGTTCCAGGCATGGCCGAATGGTCAGCCTCCAAAACGTGATCAAGAGATCAAAAGTGATCCAAAGATAGTCTCAAAAATGATCTAAAGATCCAAATACAATAGCAAAAAGTCATATTTATTCTAAACTAGTTATTAGGGTTTACAGAAATAAGTAGATAGTGCAGAAATCAATTTCTGGGGCCCACTTAGTGTGTGCTTGGGCTGAGCATTGAAACTTTCATGTGCATAGGCTTTCTTTGGCGTTTTACTCCAGCTTTGGTGCTAGTTCTGGCGTTTTACGCCAGAAAAAGGTCTCTGACCGGCGTTTAGAAGCTAGTTTGGGCCATCAAATCTTGGGAAAAGTATGAACTATTATATATTGCTGGAAAGCCCAACATGTCTATTTTCCTACGTAATTAAAAGCGCGCTGATTGGGCTTCTATAGCTCCAGAAAATCCATTTCGTGTACAGGAGGGTCGAATCCAACAGCATCTGTAGTCCTTTTTCAGCCTCTGAATCAGATTTTTGCTCAGATCCCTCAATTTCAGCCAGAAAATACCTGAAATCATAGAAAAACACAAAAACTCATAGTAAAGTCCAGAAATGTGAATTTTGCATAAAAACTAATAAAAATATAATAAAAACTAACTAAAACATACTAAAAACTATGTAAAAACAATGTCAAAAGCGTATAAATTATCCGCTCATCACAACACCACACTTAAATTGTTGCTTGTCCCCACGCAACTAAAAATAAAATAAGATAAAAATAAGAGAATATACTATAAATCCCAAAATATGAATGAAGCTTAGTTCCAGTTAGATGAGCGGGCTAGTAGCTTTTTTGCTTCTGAATAGTTTCAGCATCTCACTTTATCCTGTGAAGTTCAGAATGATTGGCATCTATAGGAACTCAGAATTAAGATAGTGTTATTGACTCTCCTAGTTTAGTATGTTAGTTCTTTAACACAGCTACTTTATGAGTCTTGGCTGTGGCCCTAAGCACCTTGTTTTCTAGTATTACCACCGGATACATAAATGCCATAGACACATAACTGGGTGAACCTTTTCAAATTGTGACTCAACTTTGCTAAAGTCCCCAGTTAGAGGTGTCCAGAGTTCTTGAGCACACTCTTTTTGCTTTGGATCACGACTTTAGCTATTCAGTCTCAAGCTTTTCACTTGGACCTTCATGCCAAAAGCACATGGTTAGGGACAACTTAATTTAGCCGCTTAGGTCAGGATTTTGTTCCTTTGTGCCCTCTTATCCATTAATGCTCAAAGCCTTAGATCCTTTTTACCCTTACCTTTTGGTTTTAAGGGTTATTGACTTTTTCTGCTTGCTTTTTTTTTTAATTTTTGCCACTTTTTTTTGCAAGCTTTGTTATTCACTGCTTTTTCTTGCTTCAAGAATCAATTTTATTATTTTTTAGATCATCAATAACATTTCTCTTTTTTTTATCATTCTTTCAAGAGCCAACAAATTTAACATTCATAAGCTTCACTATCAAAAATATGCACTGTTCAAGCATTCAATTAGAAAACAAAAAGCATTGCCACCACATCAAAATAATTAAACTAATTTCAAGATAAAATTTGAAATTCATGTACTTCTTGTTCTTTTGTAATTAGAAACATTTTTCATTTAAGAAAGGTGATGGATTCATGGAATTATTCATATCTTTAAGACATAGACACTAGACACTAATGATCATGTAATGAAGCTAAACCCTAGTCAAATATAAAGCATAAAAATCGAAAAACATAAAAATAAGAACAAGAAAATTAAAGAACAGGTCCACCTTAGTGATGGTGTCTAGTTCTTCCTCTTAAAGATCTTATGGAGTGCTTGAGCTCCTCAATGTCTCTTCCTTGCCTTTGTTGCTCATCCCTCATGGCTCTTTGGTCCTCTCTAATTTCATGGAGGATAATGGAATGCTCTTGGTGCTCCATCCTTAGTTGCTCCATGTTGGAACTCAAATCTCCTAAGGAGGAGTTGAGTTGCTCCCAATAGTTGTGTAGAGGAAAATGCATCCCTTGAGGTATCTCAGGGATTTCTTGATGAGGAACTTCCTCATGCACTTGTTGAGGTCCATGAGTGGGCTCTCTTGTTTGCTCCATCCTATTTTTGGTATTGGGCTTGTCCTCTTCAATGAGGGTGTCTTCCTCTATGACAATTCCAGCTAAATTGCATAGGTGACAGATGAGATGAGGGAAGGCTAACCTTGCTAAAGTGGAAGGTTTGTTAGTAACCTTGTATAGTTCTAGAGGTATGATCTCATGAACTTCTACTTCCTCTCCAATCATGATACTATGGATCATGATAGCCCGATCCACAGTTACTTCGGACCGGTTGCTAGTAGGAATAATAGAGCATTGGATTAACTCTAACCATCCTCTAGCCATGGGTTTGAGGTCAAGTCTTCTTAGTTGAACCGGCTTGCCTTTGGAGTCTCTCTTCCATTGGGCTCTTTCCACACAGATATCCATGAGGACTTGGTCCAACCTTTGATCAAATTTGACCCTTCTTGTGAAAGGATGAAGATCTCCTTGCATAATTGGCATGTTGAACGCCAATCTCACATTTTTTGGACTGAAATCTAAGTATTTCTCCCGAACCATTGTGAGCCAATTCTTTAGGTTCGGGTTCATACTTTGATCATGTTTTCTAATGATCCATGCATTAGCATAGAACTCTTGAACCATTAAGATTCTGACTTGTTGAATGGGATTGGTGAGACCTTCCCTTACCTCTTTCTTGAGGTTTCTCCGGCCTTAAGTGCCATTAATGGTTATGGAAAAACAAAAAAAAGCAAGACTTTTTCCACACCAAACTTAAAAGGTTTGCTCGTCCTCGAGCAAAAGAAGAAAGAAAAGAGGAGAAGAAGAAGAAGAAATAGAGGAGATAGAAGTGTGTGAAGGGTTCGGCCAAGGGGGGTTTAGTGGGTTAAGATGTGTGAAATTGAAGGTGGTAAGGAGGGGCGGGTGGGTTTAGGAGGGAAGTGTTTTGAATTTGAATGGTAAGGTAGGTGGGGTTTGATGGTGGGGTTTTTGGGAAAGAGTGGATGGATTTGTAGGTGAATAGTGGTTTGGGAAGAGTGTAATAGAAATGTGTGAAGGGGAGAGAGAGTGAGTTGAGGTAAGTGGGGATCCTGCAGGGTCCACAGATCCTGAGGTGCCAAGGATTTCGCATCCGTGAACCTTGCTGCCGTTAAACGCCCCTTTGTGTGCCTTTCTGACATTTAAACGCCAGGCTGCTATCCTTTTCTGGCGTTTAAACGCCAATCTGCTGCCCTTTTATGATGTTTAAACGCCCAGAAAGGTGCCAGACTAGGCGTTTAAACGCCCATTTTTATACCTTTACTGGCGTTTAAACGCCAGTTTTCCTGCCAGTTCTGGCATTTAAACGCCAGACTGCTGCCCATTTTTAGCGTTTAAATTCCCAAAATGGTGTTAGGCTGGGCGTTAATCACTCATTTTGGTATACTTACTGGCATTTAAATGCCAGTAAGCTCGTCCTCCAGGATGTGCCATTTTTTATGCTGTTTTTTTATTTTCTTTAATTTTTGCAGTTGTTTTTGTGACTCCACATGATCATGATCCTAAAGAAAACATAAAATAACATAGATAAATAAAATAAAATTGGGTTGCCTCCCAATAAGCGCTTCTTTAATGTCAGTAGCTTGACAGTGAGCTCTTTTCAGAGCTTCACAGATGCTCAAAGCATGATTGTGGCCTCCGAACACCAAACTTAGAGTTTGAGTGTGGGGGCTCTGTCTGACTCTGTATTGAGAGAAGCTTTTCATGCTTCTTCTCCATGTTTACAAAAGAAGATCTTTGATCCTTAAACACAAGGTAGTCCTCATTCAATTGAAGGACTAACTCTCCCCTGTCCACATCAATCACAGCCCTTACTGTGGCTAGGAAGGGTCTTCTAATGATGATGGATTCATCCTCATCCTTCTCAATGTCTAGGATTATGAAGTCAGCAGGAATGTAAAGGACTTCAACCTTCACTAGGACATCCTCTTCAAGTCCATAAGCCTTTTTCATTGATTTGTCTGCCATCTCTAGTGAGATTCTTGCAGCTTGTACCTCAAAAATCCCTAGTTTCTCCATTACAGAGAGTGGCATGAGGTTGAAACCTAACCCCAGGTCACACAGAGCCTTTTCAAAGGTCATGGTGCCTATGATGCAAGGTATTAAGAACTTTCTGGGATCCGGTTTCTTTTGAGGCAATGTCTGCTGAATCCATGTATTCAGTTCATTGATGAGCAATGGAGGTTCATCTTCCCAAGTCTCATTACCAAATAACTTGGCATTCAGCTTCATGATTTCTCCTAGAGCAATTTTCTCTTCAGTAGTAACTTCATCTTCTTCAGAGCTCATGAATGGTAATAAGAAGTTCAGTGAAATCTCTATAGTCTCTGTATGAGCCTCAGATTTCTTTGGTTCCCCATTAGGGAACTTATTATTGGTCAGTGGACGTCCATTGAGGTCTTCCTCAATGGAAATCACGCCATCCTCCTCCTCTATAGGTTCGGCCATTTTGGTCATATTAATGGCCTTGCACTCTCTCTTTGGATTCTCTTCTGTATTGCTTGGGAGAGTACTAGGAGGAGTTTCAGTGACTCTTTTACTCAGCTGACTCACTTGTGCCTCTAAATTTTTGCTGGAGGACCTTGTTTCATTCATGAAACTGAGAGTGGCTTTAGATAGATGAGAGACTATGTTTGCTAAGCCAAAGAGGCTCTACTAAGAATTCTCTGTCTATTTCTAAGAAGATGATGGAAAAGGTTTGCTATTGCCAAACCTATTTCTACCACCATTATTATTATTGAAACCTGGTTGAGGCTTCTGTTGATCCTTCCATGAAAAATTTGGGTGATTTCTCCATGAAGGATTATAGGTGTTTCCATAGGCTTCTCCCATGTAATTCACCTCTTCCATTGCAGGATTCTCAGGGTCATAAGTTTCTCCTTCAGAGGAGGATTCTTTAGTACTTCCGGATGCAGTCTGCAATCCAATCAGATTCTGAGAAATCATATTGACTTGCAGAGTCAATATTTTATTTTGAGCCAATATGGCATTCAGAATGTCAATCTTAAGAACTCCTCTCTTTGAGGCATCCTATTATTCACAAGATTCCTTTCAGAAGTGTACATGAACTGGTTATTTGCAACCATCTCAATGAGTTCTTGGGCTTCTGCAGGGGTTTTCAGATGAAGAGATCCACCAGCAGAATTGTCCAATGACATCTTTGACAACTCAGACAGACCATCATAGAATATACATATGATGCTCCATTCTGGAAGCATGTCAGAAGGACACCTTTTGGTTAATTGCTTGTATCTTTCCCAAGCTTCATAGAGGGATTCTCCTTCCTTCTGTTTGAAGGTTTGGACTTCCACTCTAAGCTTGCTCATCCTTTGAGGTGGAAAGAATTTGGTCAAGAAAGCATTGACCAACTTGTCCCAAAAGTTCAGGGTTTCTCTAGGTTGTGAGCCCAACCATATTCTAGCTCTGTCTCTTACAGCAAAGGGGAAAAACATATGTTTGTAGACCTCGAGGTCAATCCCATTGGTCTTAACAGTATCACAGATTTGCAAGAATTTAGCTAAAAACTGATGAGGATCTTCCTATGGAGAATTCATATGAAAAAGAAGAGAACAGAAAAGAAGAGGATTCCTCTATATCACAGTATAGAGATTCTTTTATGTGAGTAGAAGAAGAAAAGAATAGAAGAATGAGGTAGAGGGAGAATGAGAATAATTCAAACACAGAAGGAGAGAGAGGGTTCGAATTATAAGTAGAAGAGAAGTGTTAGCAAATAAATAGAATGAGATGCGAGAGAGAGAGTTTTCGAAAATTAAAATTAAAATAATTAGTTAATTAAAAAGATTTTTGAGAAAGTGGTTAGTGATTTTTGAAAATTGTAAGTGGAAAAGTGGTTAGGTGGTTTTGAAAAAGATAAGAAATAGTAATTAGTTGAAAAAGATTTGAAAATAAATTTTGAAAAGATAAGAAGTTAGAAAAAGATTTTGAAATCAAAATTTTAAAAAGATATGATTAAAAAAAGATTTAATTTAAAAAAAAGATATGATTAAAAAGATATGATTGAAAAAAATTTGATTTTAAAAAGATTGATGACTTGACTAACAAGGAATTAGATGATATGATTAACCAGCAAATGCACTAGGTCGTCCAAGTAATACCTTACGTGAGTAAAGGTCGATCCCGCAGAGATTGTCGGCTTGAAGCAAGCTATGGTCATCCTGTAAATCTCAGTCGGGCGGATTCAGAATATTATGAGAGTTTAGATAATTAAAAGATAAATAAAACATAAAATAAGATAGGGATACTTATGCAATTCATTGGTGGAAATTTCAGATAAACGTATGAAGATGCTTTGTTGCTCCTGAACTTTTGCTTTCCTATTGCCTTCATCCAATCATTCATACTCCTTTCCATGGCAAGCTGTATGTTGGGGGATCACCGTTGTCAATGGCTACTGTTCGTCCTCTCAGTGAAAATTGTCTGGCTACAGGTTACGTAGGGCTAATCATATGTCGGTTCTCACTTGTGTTGGAATAAGATCCAATGATCCTTTTGCGCACTGTCACTACACCTAACAGTCATGAGTTTGAAGCTTGTCACAGTCATCCCATCCCAGATCCTACTCGAAATACCACAGACAAGGTTTAGACTTTCTGGATCTCAAGAATGCTGCCAATTGGTTCTATCTTATACCACGAAGACTCTGATTTCATGGAATTGAAAGGCTCTGTTGTCAGGAGAGACAATCATGCGTCGTCAACCAGGAACCCAAGAGATACACACTCAAGCTCTCGCAGATAGAACGGAAGTGGTTGTCAGGCACGCGTTCATAAAGGAGGATGATGATGAGTATCACGGATCAACATGACGGAGTCGGAAATTGACCAATTAAGAATTTAATGGAATAAATACGTTGCAAGTACAGTTCTTAACTAGTGAAAATTCGCTTATCAATTTAAAAAGGGTTGTCACAAAATTAGAATAAAAATACTGGGAGTAAGAATCCCAGGTCGTCTCCCAACGAGTTAACAGAGAGTGCAGCTTATTGGTTAGAGGTTTTTCCAAAAAAATTTTGATTTTGAGAAACAAGAAAATAAATAAGAGAAATTATAAAATTTAAATAAAGATCTTGACTGGGAAAAGATTAATTGGAAGTTCTATCCTTGTTGGATTTTTCTCAAGATCAATTGATAATTGGTAGTTGTTTCCACTTAGTTATCCTTTACTGAATAAAGGAAGGTCAAGTAAGTTGGAAGTCAACTTCTGTTCACAAGTTCTAATCCTCTCCCTTGGGAAGGATTAGCGTCAGTGACTAGAGATTCAACCAATAATAAACCCAATTACAATTTGACTCTTGAGTATTCCAACTCAAAGTTCTCCTTTTAATCAACTTCCAATCAAGTTGAGAAACTACTCCATTATCATAAATGTAGACTTCATAAAATTAAAAGGGAAAATAAAGAAAGATGATGAGCGGATAATTTATACGCTTTTTGGCATTTTTTTTAGGTAGTTTTTAGTAGGATCAAGCTACTTTTAGGGATTTTTTTATTAGTTTTTATGTAAAATTCACATTTCTAGACTTTACTATGAGTTTGTGTGTTTTTCTGTAATTTCAGGTATTTTCTGGTTGAAATTGAGGGATCTGAGCAAAACTCTGATAAGAAGGCTGACAAAGGACTGCTGATGCTGTTGGATTCTGACCTCCCTGCACTCAAAATAGATTTTCTGGAGCTACAGACCTTTAAATGGCGCGCTCTCAGTGGCATTGGAAAGTAGACATCCAGATCTTTCCAGCAATATATAATAGTTCATACTTTATTCGTGATTAGACGACGTAAACTGGCACTCAACGCCAATTTCATGCTGCATTCTGGAGTCAAACGCCAGAAACACGTCATGAACCAGAGTTGAACGCCAGAAACACGTTACAACTTGGCGTTCAACTCCAAAAGAAGCCTCAGCTCGTGTAAAGATCAAGCTCAGTCCAAACACACACCAAGTGGGCCCCGGAAGTGGATTTATGCATTAATTACTTACTTCTGTAAACCCTAGTAGCTAGTTTAGTATAAATAGAACTTTTTACTAGTGTATTAGAGATCTCTTGGACTATCTAGTTCTTTTGACCATTCGGTCTTCCATGGGGGCTGGCCATTCGGCCATGCCTGGACCTTCATCACTTATGTATTTTCAACGGTGGAGTTTTTACACACCATAGATTAAGGGTGTAAAGCTCTGCTGTACCTCAAGTTTCAATTCAATTACTACTATTTTCTATTCAATTCAATTTATTCATATTCTAAGATATTCATTGCACTTCAGCATGATGAATGTGATGATCCGTGACACTCATCATCATTCTCACCTATGAACGCGTGTCTGACAACCACTTCCGTTCTACCTTAGACCGGGCGCATATCTCTTGGATTCCTTAATCAGAATCTTTGTGGTATAAGCTAGAATTGATGGTGGCATTCATGAGAATCTGGAAAGTCTAAACCTTGTCTGTGGTATTCCGAGTAGGATTCAGGGATTGAATGACTGTGACGAGCTTCAAACTCGCGATTTTTGGGCGTGATGACAAACGCAAAAGAATCAAGGGATTCTATTCCGACATGATCGAGAACCGACAGATGATTAGCCGTGCTGTGACAGAGCATTTGGACCTTTTTCACTGAGAGGATGGGATGTAGCCATTGACAACGGTGATGCCCTACATATAGCTTGCCATAGAAAGGAGTAACAAAGATTGGATAAAAGTTGTAGGAAAGCAGAGATGCAGAAGGAACACAACACCTCCATACACTTATCTGAAATTCCTACCATTGAATTACATGAGTAACTCTATCTTTATTTTCTGCTTTATTATTTATTATTCGAAAACTCCATAACATTTATTATCCGCCTGACTGAGATTTACAAGATGACCATAGCTTGCTTCATACCAACAATCTCCGTGGAATCGGCCCTTACTCACGTAAGGTATTACTTGGACGACCCAGTGCACTTGCTGGTTAGTTGTGCGGAGTTGTGACAAAGTGTGATTCACGTTTGAGAGCGCTACCAAGTTTTTGGCGCCATTGTTGATGATCACAATTCCGTGCACCAAAAGACATGATAAACAATAATAAAAAAGAAGATCAATTAAAAATAAAATAGTTCTTGTATTGATAAACTCTAAAAATAATCCAATTGTAACTCTGGACAAATTAAGGATATGAAAAAGTAAGTAAAAAGTAAGAAAACAAACTAGAATGACGAAGTCTTGGCGGAGGTAACAACTCTTCTTAATATCTAAATCCAAAAGCAAATGAAAATTCTAAGAACTATCAATGTGTAGTGCGAAAACCTAGAGGAGGAGTAAAATCAGATCTAAAAACTAAAAATTATCCTAATGAGAATCCCCCTGAGTCTCTGCATGTTTCTCGGCTTTAGTCTGTGTTTTTGGGTCAAAAACTGGGTCAAAACGCAGCCCAAAATTGCTCCCAGTGTGTTTTGTTATTTCTGCATATCGCGCAGGTCACGCGTACGCGTTGACCACGCGATCGCGTCATCCAGCGTTTTTCCTTGCCACGCGTACACGTCGTCCGCGCGTTCGTGTCATTCGTGCAGATTTCTATCCGCGCGTTCGCGTCAGGCACGCAAACGCGTCGCTGGAATTTTCTCCATTTCGCGCGGTCGCGTGAGCCATACGTTCGCATCAGTGTTCACTGGTCATCTCCTTGATTTCTTGTGTTCCTTCCATTTTCGCAACCTTGCTCTCCATTCTCTAAGCCATTCCTGTCCTATGAAACCTGAAATACTTAACACACGGATCACGGCATCGAATGGTATAAAAGAGAATTAAAATACACAATAAAAAGATCTCTAGAAAGCAAGTTTTCAACCATGGAACAACTTTGGGAAGGAATTGTAATATCATGCTAATCATATGAATAAGTGGGTAAAGACTTGATAAAACCACTCAATTAAACACAATATATATCATAAAATAATGGTTTATCACATCATATCCATCAGATTGAAGTACGAGTGAATATCTTAGAATAAGAATTAGCGTGAATTGAAAAGAAAAACAATAGTACTTTGCATTGATTCATGAGGAACAGCAAAACTCCACACTTTAATCTATGAGGTGTAGAAACTCTACCGTTGAAAATACTAAAGTGATGAAGGTCTAGGCATGGCCGAATGGCCAGCCCCCAAAACGTGATCAAGAGATCAAAAGTGATCCAAAGATAGTCTCAAAAATGATCTAAAGATCCAAATACAATAGTAAAAAGTCCTATTTATACTAAACTAGTTACTAGGGTTTACAGAAATAAGTAGAGTGCAAAAATTAATTTTTGGGACCCACTTGGTGTGTTCTTGGGCTGAGCATTGAAGCTTTCATGTGCATAGGCTTTCCTTGGCGTTTTATTCCAGAGTTTTGGCGTTTTACGCCAGAAAAGGGTCTCTGACCGGCACTTAGACACCAGTTTGGGCCATCAAACCTTGGGCAAAATATGAACTATTAAACATTGCTGGAAAGCCCAAGATGTCTACTTTCCAATGCAATGGAGAGCGCCCCTATTGGGCTTCTGTAGCTCCAAAAAATCCATTTCGTGTACAGGAGGGTCAGAATCCAACAGCATTTGTAGTCCTTTTTCAGCCTCTGAATCAGATTTTTGCTCAGATCCTTCAATTTCAGCCAGAAAATACCTGAAATCACAGAAAAACACACAAACTCATAGTAAAGTCTAGAAATGTGAATTTTGCATAAAACTAATAAAAATATAATAAAAACTAACTAAAACATACTAAAAACTATGTAAAAATAATGTCAAAAAGCGTATAAATTATCCGCTCAGTGAGGTAAGCGCATTCCATTTTCTCTTTCTGATCTTGGCTTTTATTTTTAGGCACCCGTGGTCACGTAGCTGGAAAGGGACTTCTGGATATATCTTTTTATCATTCATCCACCCAAGTTGCATTTGATGGTACCATGATCTGAACTTCCGTCGATCATATTTGTTTTCACCTTCTTCAACCATGGGTTCCTTTCCTCTTCTTCTTTTGGAACTTGAAGAAGATGCCATACTTTCCTTGATGATTACCCGAATAGAAGTTGAGGGTTTATGAAGAGGTATGGTTAGTGTGATGCACTCTTGGTGAAAGGGTGGTTTGAAGGCAAGGTAGTGTTATGGAAGCAAGTGAACAAAGTTGATTTGTTCCACAAAGAACACGGTTGTTGGGTCTTACTTTTAGAGAATACAAGAAGTGAATTTCTAAAGTACAAGAAGTGTGAATCTTGGGTTCACGTGCACAGTCCAATTGAGGCTATTTATAGTAAACTTTAATGAAGAATGGATGGCTAGGATTCCTTGGGCAAGTTTATGAATGAAGGGTTTTCATGTAAAGATGAATGAGGACAAAAGTTGCCTCTTCATAAAGCATGTGGGGTCGGTCTTCTAAGAGCTTCTTCCAAGGTTGTGCAGATTTTCATTTCCAAGAAGAATCCTTCCAAACCATGTGGCTTACTTTTTTTCCTCATGCTATCTTCACCATCAATTTCCTTGTCCTTTCATCATGCTATTCTCCTGCATACCTATCCATTATATCAAAACAAAGAAAAGAATGTGAATAGGTGGCGGTAAATTCATGGCAAGCAAAGCTCAAATTTAAAACTAAAATTTTGACTAGTGTTCTTCATGATTGTTCATCCATCCATGACTCCTTTTGTGCTTTACATAGTTTTGGAGGACACCAAACTTAGTGTTTGGCTATATGGTTTAAAGTGTTTCTTCCTCCAAGTTTTATCATTGATATCTTAACGGGATTATTGTCACTTTCGGTTAAACCATCATGAGAAACACTTTATTTTTCTATTTTCTAAACATGAACTAAAAATTATAAACATGGTTGTACTTTCATGATTTTCAAAACTCAAAAGACCCTTGACTCTCATGACTTGTTCTTGCAATATATAGAACACCCAACTTAATGTTTGGCTATATATTCCAAGAACACATGTCAATATGGCAATATGATCATCATTTTTGAAAGGTGTCCTAGTGTGCCTGTAGGCACACTAAACTTAGAATTGGATCATATGCTCCTCATGTCATGAATAGTTGTCAAAATTGTCTAAGAGTACTTGAATTCATGTTAGAGCAACAATTATTATTCATACTGAAACATTAAAAAAAGGGAAACTAAATCATGGGCTACCTCCCATGGAGCGCTTCTTTAGCGTCATTAGCTTGACGGTTGGTCTACTATTAGGGTGGATTGTAATGCCTCAAATCTTCCACCTCACAGTGAAGCTTTCTCCACTTGATTCCTTGATGATTTTTGAATGCTCCAGGGAAAGAACCTTTCTGATGGTGAACACTTGAGGTAACTGAGATGGAATGGTGAGAAGACGGGGAGGGATTGGTGGATGGTAGATTGATATCACCTTGTCTCTAGGTGAGAAACCTTCTGTAAGAACCTTCTTGTTTCTCCATCCCCTTGGCAATTTCTTCACAACTCTTTTTTCTTCTTCCATTAGTGCTCCATTGACTCTTGTGTTAGGGAGATCCTTGTTAGCTGCTCTTCCTAATTCTTGTGGCTTCGGCTCTTCCTTGAACTCTATTGGTTGCTTCATCTCTTGAGTTTCTTGTTTATATATCAAGGGAAGCTCCAGATGCTTGTCTGGTGGTTCATTACTGTTTTCCTTCAGAAACTCTCCCTGTATTCTTCCTTTAATTTCTTGCTCTCTTGCTCAGATTCATGCACGTGCTTGAAGGCCTGGAAAGTGAGCTGCTCATCATGTATTCTCGTATCAACTCTCCTTGTTCTACATTAATGAGTGCTCGACCAGTGGCTAGAAATGGTCTCCTCAGGATAATGGGATGGAGGTAACTTTCTTCCATGTCTAGAACGACAAAGTCTGTTGGATGGAAGTAGTTTTCTACTTTCACCAACACATTTTCAACTACTCCTTCAGCCTACTTCTGAGTTTTATGAGCTAATTGTATGATGACATCAGTGGCTCTCAGCTCATTGATTTGCAACTTCTACATAAGGGACAGAGGCATCACATTTATGCTAGCTCCTAGATCACAAAATCCTCTGTTAATTTTTGTTTCCCCTATGACACAGGGAATATGAAAGCTCCCTAGATCTTTTTTCTTCAGGAGCACGTCCTTCTTGATGAGGGCGCTACATTCCTTGTTCATTGTCACTGTCTGTCCCCCTTTTAAGGTTCCTTTCTTGTTCAGCAGCTCTTTCATGCACTTGATGTATGTAGGCATTTGTTGGAGAGTTTTTGATAAAGGGGATGTTGACACTGAGAGATGCAAACATATATAGAAATCTTGAATATGACCTTTCTTTCTCACTTCCCATGAGTCTTATGGTGCCCTTGGCACATACGATTTCTGAATTTCATTCCCTGTTGATTCTTTTCTTTGTATAGATCCATATTCTTGTTCCTTTTTATCCAAGTTATTCTGGGAACTTCCTGGTCTGTGCTCTGTTAGCTTACTGGTATCTTCTTCCAAGACTTCTTCATTTGCAAGAGTAACTGCCTTACACTCTTCCCATCTCACCTTCTTCGTTTCCCCTTTTAGATTTTTCTCAGTGTCACTTGGAAAACTATTAGTGAACTTCAGAATCTGCTGTGAAAGATGTCCTACTTGAGATTCGAGATTCTTAATAACCTCTCCTTGGTTTTTTATACTCCCTCTTACTTCTTCCTTGAATTTTTTTATGTCTTCAACTTCTTTGCAAAAGTTTGCAAGCATAGTTTCCGTCTTAACCATTCTGTCAACATCATGTGGTGATGGTTGGTTAAAATTGGGGTGTTGAGAGTGGTTATTGTGGTTTTTGTATGGTGACTATGAATAGGTGTCTTGTGTGGTCTGGTATGGTCTTTGGTTGGAGTTTTGGTGAGTGGAGTTATTATACTGGGTTAGATTGTGTGGTCTATGGTCTTGGCCTTGGTTTTGTTGGTTCTCCCACCTAAAATTTGGATGGTTTCTCCAACCAGAATTACAAGTTTTAGAATACGGATCATTAGCTTGCTTAGATGAATTTCCAAGGTAATTAGCTTCCTCCCAGTTAACTCCTTCTTCTGTCTCCAACTCTTCTTGAGGTGATGGTTGAGTGCGGATTGCTGCGGCCTGATTCTTCTCCATTTGCTTCGTCAATTCAGCCAGTTGCTTGGTGATCATCTTGTTCTGAGCCAGGATTACATCCATATGGTTTAATTCTAGGACTCCCCTGTTGTTGCTTATGTCTGAGGCATAAAAGTATTCATTGCCAGCCACTATCTCTATAACATCGATGGCTTCTTCAATGGTCTTCTTTTTGTTGAGGGAACCTCCAGATGAGTGGTCTACAGCTTTCTTTGATTCATGATTCAGCCTTTAATAGAAGATATGAATTTGCACCCACTCATTAAACATATCAGGGGGGCATTTCCTTGTCAAATCCTTGAATCTCTCCCAAGCTTCATAAAGAGTCTCACCATCCTACTGTCTGAATGTTTGTACTTCTGTTCTTAGCATGTTTACTTTTTGTGGAGGATAGAACCTTGTCAAGAATCTGTTCATTACATCTTCCTAGGTGGTCAAGCTTTCCTTTGGAAATGATTATATCCATTTTGATGCTTTGTCCCTCAAAGAAAATGGAAACAGTAGCAATCTATAAGTGTCAGGATGAACACCATTAGATTTAACTGTGTCACATATCCTTTGGAATTTAGTGAGATGCTCATTAGGGTCTTCTTGGGCACTCCCTCCAAAAGAACAGTTGTTATATACTAGGGTTATGAGCTGGGGATTCAATTCGAAGTTATTAGCATGGATAGTTGGCTTTTGAATGCTGCTACCACAGTTTCCTGGGTTTGGATTGATGTATGATCCTAGAACTCTCCTCTCTTGTCCAGCAGGGTTAGCTCCACCTCTTCTGGCATGATTGTTCACCTCTCCTTCATGATGGTTTTCCATATCATCCTCCATGGTTTTATCCATGTCTTCCTCCTCTTCTTCTGCACCAATAACCCTCTTTCCTCTTGCTTCCCTCCTTAATCTCAGGAAGGTTCTTTCCGGTTCACTATCAAATGAGGTTGAGGCCTCTCTTCTACCTGTCATATAATGAACAAGTACAAGAAACAACAAATGTAGAGTCAATTAAAATAGAGTATAGTTAGCTTGGTTAGAGCAATTGAGGCAATTAATCAAACAGTTAATGAGTTAGTGGGTTAGTTTTGCTGAAAATAAAGCTATAAGGTAAAATTAAAGAAAAACAACTAAAAATTGCAGAGAACAAAAATGAACAACTAAAATTAAAATTCAATTAATCAAAAGAAATTTGCTCAATCTAGTTATCCTTTAATTTACTAATTGTCAATACAAAACCAATCCCCAGCAATGGCGTCATAAACTTGATTCACTCGGAAACTGTCTCTCAACAAATTTCCTTTCCGACAAGTGCACCGGATTGTTGTCAAGTAAAAACTAATAAAAGAGTGAGGTCGAATCCCACAGGAATTGGTTGGTTGATCAATGTTAATTGGTGAATTGTGCTAGTTCAGCGAAATCAGATTTGGTTGAGAATCGCAAAAAATAAATTTGGCAAAAAACTTAAATTTGCAAGAAATTAAATGACAGAAATTAAATTGCGTGAAATTAGATGACAGAAGCTTAAATTGCAAGAATCTAAATGGGAATGGGGAATTCGCATGAAATTAAAGAGTAGAATATAAAAGAATGGGTAGATCAGAGAATGGGGGAATCATTGGATTCAGGAGATGTATAATTCTCCGGATCAAATTTATTTTCATCTCTTCCACAATCAATGCATTCATTGATCTCCTTGGCAATCTTAAGTGATTGGATCCTAATTCCTTGGCTCACCAATCTCTCTAAGCAAGAATAATTGCCCAATTCTTTGATTTAAGTACTCATGGGAAGAGATGAAGTTTGGTAACTAATTATACCACACACATTCATAGATCAAAGTGTTGGTAGGATTACATGTCACTATATCCATCCAAACCCCAATCTAATTCAATGTGAGAAAGCAATTCTAGCATGATCTCCTCATTCCTCTTCCAAGGTTCTGAGGAGATCCAATTATGAATAGCTTATTTCCCAAGATAACTATCCAATTGGATGAAGACCGAAAGCTTTCTAGTAAAATCAAGAGAAAAGAAAGAGGAAGAAGAATGAAAACTAGTATTGATCCATTGAATTTATACAGAGCTCCCTAACCCAATGAAAGGGGTTTAGTTTTTTATAGCTCTCAAAATGGACAATGGAATTAAAAGATACATTCTGAATTCCCAATTGAAATGTGCCGGAAGTGTAAAATTCGAAATAATGAAAAAAAGGTCCTCTCTAACTCAAATTCTAAACAATTTATACACTTTCTTCCATTCATCTTCAATCTCTGAATTGGGCTTTTGGCCTTAATAGAATTGGGTTGAAAATGGCTCCAATTGGTTTCTGTTGCTGTTGAGAAGAGATCTGTTTGAATTGTGAGTTCTAATGCTTCACGTTGGAGTCAACGTTTGATGGCCAACGTTGACTCAAATACCATTTAGAACAAAACCAGAAAAACCAGAAAGCTTGCTGTCATTGACGTTTGACTCAACATTGGAGGGCCAACGTTCTGCTAACCCACGCGTACGTGTGCTTCACGCTTAAGCGTGAAATATGAGATTTTGCTTCTTCACGCGTACGCGTGCACCACGCTCACGCGTGAAGGCTGAGATTTTGCTTCTTCATGCGTGTGCGTACACTATGCTTACGCGTGAGTTGCCCTTTTTCTTATCGACGCGTACGCGTCAATGACGCATACGCATGGATTCAAGTTTTTCAATTCCAAATTCTGCGCTTGGCATCGCAGACGTTGGAGGCAACGTTTAAGGCAATGTTGGACCTCCAATGTTTGCTTTGTGACGCATACGCGTGACCCACGCATACGCGTGGATGGTCAATTTAGCCATTCCATGCGTGCGCGTGACTCACGCTTGCGCATGGATAAGAAAATTTTGCTTTTTCACGCAGACGCGTCATAGACGTGTACGCGTCACTCAAAAATTCTTCAGCTCTATAATTGATCATTTTCTCACAACGTTGGGGGCAACGTTGGATGTTCAATGCTCCCTCCAACGTGAGCAATCAACAACTATGCAGAGATTTGTTCTGCTTCTCTTCCAATGTTAGAGGTAACGTTGGTGGTCTAACTTAGCCACCAACATTGCTCCTTCTACATCTTTTCTCTGCTCCTTCTTCAAATCTTTCCATGCCTTTCTTCACCTGTCATCAACCAATATATCCATTAAAGCCTTGCTAAAGTCATGAGAATTCTCATCATTCTTAGCACACAAATAATTATAGCAAAATTCTCATGAAATTATATCAAATTAACCATAGTTTGATGAATCTAGGTATGCATGAATTTTTACTTAATTTGCTTACTTATAACTCAAGAAAATGCATAAAACCTATTAAAAACAAAGAAAAAGGCTAGTAAAACTAGCCTAAGATGCCCTGGCATCACCGGAGATTGACTGTGATTAACAACTACCAGTTGTCTGATTGCCTAGATTAGGCGTTTTTAGTTTTTTATTTGTTTTAATTTTGTGTTCTTTTCTTTTTATTTTTATTTTTATTTTTTTTATTTTCGAGAATTGAGTGCTAGTTTAGTTAAATTTTTTTTCTTTAATTTTGAAATTAAGTTTGGTGTTTTCAATTTTTTGTCTTATTTGTTTTTGTTCTTAAACTTTCGAATCCTTGGCTTTGTTTTGTTTAATTTTTTTTGTCTTTAATTTTCGAAATTAAGATTGGTGTCCTCCTTTAGTAATTTTAGTTTATTCTTCCTTATTAATTTTCTTTTCTTATTTTTTGGAATTAGTGGTTCATTTTTCTTTATTGATTTTCAAAATTCTAGTATTAATTATTTAGTTTGTTTTATTTTATTTCTTTTACACAGGATACCTCACTGGGAATTCTCTGAACTCTGACGTAGAAATTCCCACCTTTTCTTGTTTTTTATTTGTTTATGAGCAGGGAGAGGAACAAAGAACCCCTTCTTGATTTTGACCCTAAACTTGAGAGGACCTTGAGGCAGCGTTTGCAACAAACTAGAATTTATAAGGCTAGTGAAAATCTCAGATATACTTTTCAGAAGGAAATTGAAGAGGCTACTATGGATCCTAAGAACATAATTAATGCTAATGTTTAGAATCCAAATGGTAATGAGCAGCGTAGAAGGATGCTTGGCTCATACACTGCTCCCACCCCTAATTTCTATGGGAATAATATTGTGATGCCTCCTATAGGTGAAAACAACTTTGAGCTGAAACCTCAGTTGATCACTTTGGTGTAGCAGAACTGCCAGTTTCATGGACTCTCGTAAGAAGACCTAAACCTATTCATCTCTAACTCCCTGCAGATTTGTGATACTGTGAAGACTAATGGAGTGAATCCAGATATCTATAAACTGATGCTCTTCCCATTTGCTGTGAGGGACAGAGCAAAGTAGTGGCTTGACACTCAGCCTAAGAAAGGCTTGGACACTTAGGACAAGGTGGTCAACAGATTTCTGACCAAGCTCTTTCTTCCTCAGAAGCTAACTCTGCTGAAGACAGATGTTCAGACCTTTAGGTAGAGAGATGGTGAATTCCTATATGAATCCTGGGAGAGATAAAAGTTAATGATCAGAAGATGCCTCCTGACATATTCTCATACTAGATCAGGTTGTAGATCTTCTATGATGGACTTTCAGAGATGGCCAAGATGTCTCTGGACAATTCTGCAGTTGGCTATCTACATATGAAGAAGACTCTTGAAGAGGCAAATAAGTTAATTGAGATGGTTGCCAACAACCAATACCTGTACACTTCTGAGAGAAATCTTGTGAAGAAAGGAGTCATAGAGATAGATACTTTGGATGCCATTCTTGCTCAGAACAAGGCCATGTCTCAACTAATTAACATGATTACTCAACACTTGAGTGGGATGCAAGTCTCAGCTATTAAATACACAAAATGCATCTTATGACATGAGTAGTGATTTTAACCAAGGGGAAATCCATGGCTATGCTCAACCCACTCCTGAACAGGTTAATTATGTGGGAAATTCCTCTAGAAATCCCAATAATGATCCTTATTCTAACACATTTAATCAGGGATGGAGGAATCATCCAAATTTTGGATAGAGAGAGCAACTGATACAGAATTGATGAACAACAATATCCGCATAACTACCAGCAAGTGCACCAGGTCGTATCAAGTAATAAAACTCACTATGAGTGAGGTCGATCCCACGAGGATTAAAGGATTAAGCGAGTAATAGTTGATTGATTATTCTAGTTAGACGGTCATAATCGGGTGATGATCAAACAAGAAATGTAAATGACATGAATGTAAAGAACAAGAAGTAAAGTGTTGGAAATTAAATTGTAAGAAATATAAAATATGGAAAAGTAAAGTGCAAGAAAGTAAAGTGTAAGAAAATAAAATACTAGAATTAAGAATGAAAAAAATATTAGGATTAAGAGATATTGCATTCTCAGGATCAACAATTCTCATCTCCTCTTCAATCATGCAATCATTGATTAGTTGACAAATCATAAGTAATCAAACCCCAATCTCTTGGTAATTTGATTTCTTTTAACTTAATCAATTGCCAATCTCTTGATCCGATTTCTCATGAGAAGAGATGAAGTATAATTTCTGATTCAAAAGCCACATAATTCTCAATATCTTAATTCATAGTGACTATATCTCACATATCAAGCTATGAATTATTAATCAAGAGAAGTGTGAGAGAAGAGCCTAAAACTGAATATTATGAATCCTTTCTCAAGCTCATCATACCATTCTAATAGATCTAATCCCCCTCTCGATAGAATTAGATCTTTGAAGAAAAAAGACTCTCTCTAAAGAAGCAATGAAAAAAGAATTGAAGATGAAGAATGAAAACAAATCAATCCATCAAATTGCAATAGAGCTCTCTTTCCCAATGTTGGAAATTAGAGACTCATAACTAAATATTTATAAAATGGATATGAAAGAAAGTGGACGAGGAGAAGACAATGAGAGTGAGGAGAGAAGATTCTGAATACCTCCTCCTAGTGGTTCTCCTCAATGATGAAACTATAAGCGCATTAATGAATTGAATTGACTTCTTTGTTCATCATGATTTTTAAATCATTCCAATTGCATAACAAAAGTGCTTCTTCTTGATGTTTTGAAGTTGTTGAATCAACTTGACATGGTCTTACCTGAAAATGAACTTGCTCCAAATCAAGTACTTTGTTCATGTGATTATTGTATTGTTTGGGGATGAATAAATGGTCTTTTCCTTGATTGAATTGGTTATTGTTTGTTTGTGCAAACTTTATATAATCTTACGCATTCAATTGCACAACATCAATATCCATTCTTCTCAGCAAATTCGATTCCCTTTTTTGTTGTGTTTGCTTAAGCTTGCTAGTGCTTCGCTCTTTGCTTATCATGTGGCTGGCAACTTAAGCCACTTAATTTAGAAACTTGGGCTTTATTTTCTGATTGTATGGTTTCCATTTCAATTGGCTAATGTGTAAGTTCTAATCACGCGCACATTTAGAATGCACACATTGTCTTTTCTTGAACCACACCCTTAAACAATTTTCCTCAATTAAGTGTTTATTAATTGATTACATCGTGTTTGCTTCCTCATTGGTCTTCCTGTAACACTTATCTTGTGATCTTGAATTCCATTCTTTTGTTCCTTTTCAAGATGTGCTGTAAAGGCAAAGAGCCGGCTACATCATCCTCGACCCCTCAAGGCATTCTTCCTTGTCCTTCTGATCACCGGAGCGATAAGCCAGATAATTTCGCAAATAAAAAGCCGACATTCAATATGGAAAGCTTGAGCAAAGAGCTATACATTGGAAGCAAAAACTCAATGTACCAAAAACATATGCGGCTGCTATCCATGACCATATTGCCTCCTTTCAGTGGGGATTTCTTAAGCAGGATCCAATGGAAATCAATGAATCAATGGTGCAGGAATTCTATAGAAATCTCTTGGCTTGGGAAGCAGAGACGGTATTCCTCTGAGGGAAGCGAATGGATTCATCCAATCAAGCTTTTGAAACCCTCCTGAAGATTCTTCATATCCCATCTAGCCGAGATGCCTATCAGAAAACTAAGGCAGATGTGATTAAGGGCAAGATCTCTTTGGATCCTATTTTGAAGAAGATTGGCTGTCCTGAGGCTTTTTGGGAGTATAGTGCGAGGAAAAAAGCTGCCCCTATCAGCATTGCAAGCTCTGATCTCACTCCCAAGGTGCGGATATGGGAGCAGATAGTGGTTGATTATCTACTACCTAGCACCCACGCCACCCACATCTAAGTCCGAGTTACTATGCTTATTTGGGCTATTCTAGAGGGTAAGAAGATAGCTATCTTGCCTCTAATTCATGAGTCGATGTGTAAGGTGAACCAAAATCAGAAGTTCAACATTCCCTTCACATCGCTGATTTTGAGATTTGCCACAGCAGTCGGAGTGGAGAAGAGGTCGGACGATGTTATGCTCAAGATCCTGAACGGCCACCGGTTTCTCCAATGTGGGGAATGGGAGGAGTTGACAAAGAAAGCAACCAAGAAGAGGAAGACATTTGAACTAGCATTATCATTAAGACCACCATCCTCATCGGCACCTACACCTTCTGCCCGACCTTTACATGAGATGGTCTAGGAGCTCCTACAAGAAGTCCGCCACAATGAATACCTTACTATAAGGTTGATAAGACCCAAATTTAGGGTTTATCTTGTGTTGAATTTAGTGATTTTTATCAACTTATCCCACATTTATTCAATAAAATATCATGATTTTGTGAATATCTCCTAAATTGTACTTTAGAGGAAAAACATGCTTTTTAACCTCTTAATTTGCTAAATTTAATTCACTTTAATTCTATTCGATGCCTTGATGTGTTTGATGAAGTGATTTCAGGTTTAGACGGCGAAGATTGGGTTAAAGAAATGAAGAAAAATAATGCAAAAATGGAGAATTCATAAAGAAATGAGGTTTTGGTAATTTGCCCAGTTCCGCGTACACGTGACCAGAACTTTGTCAAGTGACGCGTACGCATGACACTGATCACATGACCAACTTAAAGAAGCACACTGGGGGCAATTTCTGAGCTCATTCAGGCTCAAATCTAACTCATTTCTGAAGTATTTGAAGCCAAATTCCAAGAGAAACAAGGGGGAGCAATTAAGTTAGGTCAGAAACATGTTTTAGGGTAGTTTTCTAGAAAGAGAAGCTCCCTCTTCTCTCTAAAATTATGGTTCTTAGTTTAATTTTCTCATAGATTTAGGTTTAATTACTTGTTTTGATTTAGTTTCCTTTATTTTTCCTTGTTTCATTACTCTAATTATCTTAGTTCTTCTTGTTAATTTCTCATTTTGGTTACTTTTTATGTTGATAAACTCTTGTTAATTTCCATTTCATTTAATGCAATTTTATGTTTTCATGTTTATTGTTGCTTAATTGAGTTATTGTTATAATTTTCTTGCTTTTGGTAGCCTTAGATTTTATATTTCTTGCAATTTGATATGATTTTCTTTCTATGCACATCAAGTGTTTGATAAAATATTTGGATTAGTTTTAGAGTAGATTTTGAGCATTCTTAGCTTGGAAAGAGAAATTAGGTAATATTGAGTCATTAATACCCAACTTATGTTGGTGATCTGGAGTTGTTAGTTAATCTTGTTTCCATTGACATTATTTATGGATTGAGGTTAATGTGAAGATAATGTAATAGGCTTAACTCTTGTTAATTATTGTGTTATGATTAATGATTAGAATAGAAAACCTTGATTCTTAATCCTTTCCATGAATGCTTCTTTTTAGTAATTGTTATCTTTAGTTTTTTTATTTACTTTCTTGTCATTCAAATTCTTGCCTTTTTATCAACCCACTTTCGTGAATCTCATAACCAATAATTGAGCACTTGATTATAATTCCCAGGGAGAACGACCCGGGAGTAATACTCTCGATTATTTTTGTTACGTTGAACTTGTGACAACCAAAACTAAAATTTGATGGAGAATCCATTGTCGGTTTAGTCTATGCTTACAACGAAGTGATTCTTTTTTATTGAGAAGAAATTCTAGACCGGCATAAATTCTCTCATCAAAGGCGTTTCAACTGGTTGGCGGCAAAGCTCGAGGAAAGAGTCCCTGGCTAAGTTCCTGCTGCTTCACCTGAGACGATAGTAGAGAAGGATGAAGAGGCCGAGCCTATTTTGGACATGATCATCTATCAGAAACTGGTGCACGAAATTGCAATCACACTTTTGCAACTCCGCACAACTAACCAGCAAGTGCACTGGGTCGTCCAAGTAATACCTTGCGTGAGCAAGGGTCGATCCCACGGAGATTGTCGGCTTGAAGCAAGCTATGGTTATCTTGTAAATCTTAGTCAGGATATCAGAAATTATCAGGATTGTTTGTGAAAAGCAAAAGAACATGAAATGATTACTTGTTTTGCAGTAATGGGGAATAGGTTGAGGTTTGGAGATGCTCCATCTTCTGAATCTCTGCTTTCCTACTGTCTTCTTCTTCAAACACGCAAGTCTCCTTCCATGGCAAGCTGTATGTAGGGTTTCACCGTTGTCAATGGCTACCTCCCATCCTCTCAGTGAAAACGATTGCATATGCTCTGTCACAGCACGCGGAATTCATCTGTCGGTTCTCAATCAGGCCGGAATAGAATCCAGTGATTCTTTTGCGTCTGTCACTAACGCCCCGCCTTCAGGAGTTTGAAGCTCGTCACAGTCATTCAATCATTGAATCCTACTCAGAATACCACAGACAAGGTTTAGACCTTCCGGATCCTCTTGAATGCCGCCATCAATTCTAGCTTATACCACGAAGATTCCGATTAAAGAATCCAAGAGATAACTACTTAATCTAAGGTAGAACGGAGGTGGTTGTTAGGCACACGTTCATAGTTGAGAACGATGATGATTGTCACGGATCATCACATTCATCCGGATTAAGAACAAGTATTATCTTAGAATGGAAGCAAGCATGATTGAATGAGAAACAGTAGTAATTGCATTAATCCATCAAGACACAGCAGAGCTCCTCACCCCCAACCATGGGGTTTAGAGACTCATGCCGTGGAAAGTACACAAAGAAAACGTGTAAAGTGTCATGAGGTACCAGATACAATGTCAAATGATCCTATTAATAGTAAACTAGTAGCCTAGGGTATACAGAGATGAGTAAATGACTTAAAAATCCACTTCCGGGCCCACTTGGTGTGTGCTTGGGTTGAGCAATGAAGCATTTTCGTGTAGAGACCTTTTCTGGAGTTAAACGCCAGCTTTCATGCCAGTTTGGGCGTTTAACTCCAAGTTTCATGCCAGTTCCAGCGTTAAACGCTGGAATTTCTGAGGCCGAATTGCTACGCCGGTTAGGGCCATCAAATCTTGGGCAAAGTATGGACTATCATATATTGCTGGAAAGCCCAGAATGTCTACTTTCCAACGCCGTTGAGAGCGCGCCAATTAGGCTTCTGTAGCTCCAGAAAATCTACTTCGAGTGCAGGGAGGTCAGAATCCAACAGCATCTGCAGTCCTTTTTGGTCTCGGAATCAGATTTTTGCTCAGGACCCTCAATTTCAGCCAGAAAATACCTGAAATCACAGAAAAACACACAAACTCATAGTAAAGTCCAGAAAAGTGAATTTTAGCTAAAAACTAATAAAAATATACTAAAAACTAACTAGATTATACTAAAAACATACTAAAAACAATGCCAAAAAGCGTATAAATTATCCGCTCATCACAACACCAAACTTAAATTGTTGCTTGTCCTCAAGCAACTGAAAATCAAAATAGGATAAAAAGAAGAGAATATACTATAGACTCCAAAATATCAAGGAAACATAGCTCCAATTAGATGAGCGGGACTAGTAGCTTTTTGCCTCCGAACAGTTTTGGCATCTCACTCTATCCTTTGAAGTTCAGAATGATTGGCATCTATAAGAACTCAGAACTCAGATAGTGTTATTGATTCTCCTAGTTAAGTACAATGATTCTTGAACATAGTCAGTGTATGAGTCTTGGCTGTGGCCCAAAGCACTCTGTCTTCCAGTATTACCACCGGATACATACATGCCACAGACACATAATTGGGTGAACCCTTTCAGATTGTGACTTAGCTTTGCTAAAGTCCCCAATTAGAGGTGTCCAGGGTTCTTAAGCACACTCTTGTTGCCTTGGATCACAACTTTATTTCTTTCCTTTTTTTTTGAAATATTTTTTTTCACTGCTTTTTCTTGCTTCAAGAATCAATCTGATGATTTTTTTTCAGATCCTCAATAACAGTTCTCTTTCTCCTCATCCTTTCAAGAGCCAACAATTTTAACATTCTCAAAACAACAAATTCAAAAGACATATGCACTGTTCAAGCATTCATTCAGAAAACAAAAAATATTGTCACCACATCAAACTAATTCAACTAGTTTCAAGGATAAATTTCGAAATCCTGTACTTCTTGTTCTTTTGTGATTAAAGCATTTTTCATTTAAGAGAGGTGATGGATTCATAGGACATTCATAGCTTTAAGGCATAAAATTTCAATTTTATTAATTATGAATTAAGAACAAGACTCAAAGATAGATATAAGATGAGACTAAAAATTAAAAATAGAAAACAAAACAAAAGAAAAAGAAAACGTAAAAACATAGGCTCCTAATGATAGAGATTTTCACAGAGTTAGGACTCAACAACCTTGATTTTGAGAAGTGGATGCTCCCTCAGCTTGAGAGGAGAGCTTTTGGCGTTTCAACTCTTGGAGTTCACACCCCTGCTTCTCTTGTTCCTTCAGCAATTTGCAGAGCATGCAGTTCTGATTCTGCTGTTCTTCCTTTAGTTGCTCCATAGTCTCTTGCAACTTGGAGATAGATGCTTCTAGGATGGTCCAGTAGTCAATTCTTGGGAATTCAGGGAGGAATTCCTGCGCCCTCTTCTTAATGGAGTTGTCTTGCACTTGTCCTTCCATTGACTTCTTGGTAATTGGGTGTTCAATGGGTATGAACTCATCTACTCCCATCTTCACCCCAGCCTCTTTACAGAGCAAGGAGATCAAGCTTGGGTAAGCCAATTTGGCTTCAGTGGAATTCTTATTTGCAATTGTGTAGATCTCACAAGCAATCACATGATGGACCTCCACTTCTTTTCCAAGCATAATGCAATGAATCATCACTGCTCTCTTGATGGTGACCTCAGAACGGTTGCTAGTGCGCAATATGGAGCGCCCAATAAAGTCTAGCCACCCTCTTGCAATTGGCTTGAGGTCTGCCCTCTTGAGTTGGTTTGGGACACCCTTTGAATTGGTTATCCACTTAGTCCCAGGGAGGCATATGTCCTCTAGAACTTGATCCAACCCTTTATCTACTCTCACCATCCTCCTATTAAAGGAATCAGGATCATCTTGCAGTTGAGGTAGTTTGAAGATTTCTCTTATTTTGTCCAGATGGAAGTACATAACTTTCCCTCTGACCATGGTTCTGTAGGTATGGTAAGCAGTTCCAGTCATTCTCTGCTTATCTGTTAGCCACAGATTTGAGTAGAATTCCTGAACCATGTTCCTTCCAACCTTTATTTCAGGATTGGTTAGAACTTCCCATCCTCTATTTCGAATTTGCTCTTGGATCCCCGGATATTCATCTTCTTTCAGATCAAATTTGACTTCCGGGATCACTGACCTCAGACCCATTATTTTGTGATAATGGTCTTCATGTTCTTTGGTTAAGAACTTCTCTTGATTCCAAAGATTCTTTGGATTAGTCTCTTTCTTTCCTCTTAAATTGGTTTGTTTTCCCTTAGGAGCCATGATCTTGATAAATCTTGGCTTAGTGATCACGGAAAAGCACACCAAACTTAGAGGTTTTGCTTGTCCTCAAGCAAAAAGAAAAGAAAGAAGAGAAGAGAGAGAGAGAGGAAGAGGAAATTCGAATGGTGTGGGGAATGAGGGGTGAGAAAACGTTTATGTATAGAGTGGGGGGAAGAGATTTTCGAAAAAAAAGAAAAATTTGAAAGGGGATTTGAGGAGATATGGAAAGAAATTGAAAGAAGAGTGAGTTTTTGAACAAAATTTGGGAATGATTTGAAGAATGATTTTTAATTTTAAAAATTTGAAAGTGAATAATGAGAGATTGAAATGTATTTTTGTAGGAAAATATGGGTGAGAAAAGGAAAGTTTGAAAAAAATCTGATTTGAAGACAAAATTGTGGTCCCCCCACCTTTCTGGCGTTAAACGCCCAGAATGGCACTCATTCTGGCGTTTAATGCCCAATTGGCACCCCTTTTGGGCGTTTAACGCCCAGCCAGGTGCCCTGGCTGGCGTTAAACGCCAGAAATCCTTTAGCACTGGGCGTTTTTCTAAACGCCCAGGATGCTGCACACCTGGCGTTAAACGCCCAGAATGGTGCCCATTCTGGCATTTAACGCCCAAAATGGCACCATTCCTGGCGTTAAACGCCCAGAATGGTACCCATTCTGGCGTTTAACGCCCAAAATGCCCCTTCCTGGCGTTTTTTCGCCAGTAAGCTCTTTTTCTCTGCTTTTTGAGCTGAATCCTTCTGTAACTCTGTGAATTCCTTCATTTTTGGGTTGCCTCCCAGCAAGCGCTTCTTTACTGTCTTTAGCTGGACTTTCACTGAGAATCACTCAAGTCTCAGTTTTGAGCATTCCTGCTCAAAGTTACCTTCAAGATAATGCTTGATTCTCTGTCCATTAACAATGAACTTCTTGTCGGAATCAGTATCCTGAAGCTCAACATATCCATATGGTGACACTCCTGTAATCACATACGGACCCCTCCACCGGGATTTGAGTTTTCCTTGAAACAGTCTGAGCCTAGAGTTGAAGAGCAGAACTTTTTGTCCTGGCTCAAAGACTCTGGTTGACAACTTCTTGTCATGCCATTTCTTTGCCTTTTCCTTATAAATTTTTGCATTTTCAAAGGCATTGAGTCTGAACTCCTCTAGCTCATTTAGCTGGAGCAGTCTTTTTTCACCAGCTAACTGTGCATCCATGTTTAGGAATCTGGTTGCCCAGTAGGCTTTATGTTCCAGTTCCACAGGCAAATGACAGGCCTTCCCATACACCAGTTGGTATGGAGAGGTTCCTATAGGAGTCTTGAATGCTGTTCTGTATGCCCACAGAGCATCATCCAAGCTCTTTGCCCAATCCTTTCTTCGGGCTATCACAGTCCGTTCCAGGATTCTCTTTAGCTCTCTGTTAGAGACTTCAGCTTGCCCATTTGTCTGTGGATGATACGGAGTTGCCACTTTGTGGCTAATTCCATATCTAACCATAGCAGAGTATAGCTGTTTGTTGCAGAAATGAGTGCCCCCATCACTGATTAGTATTCTGGGAACGCCAAACCTGCTGAAAATATTTTTCTGGAGGAATTTCAGTACGGTCTTGGTATCATTAGTGGGTGTAGCAATCGCTTCTACCCACTTAGACACATAGTCCACTGCCACCAGAATGTAAGTGTTTGAGTATGATGGTGGGAATGGCCCCATGAAGTCAATTCCCCATACATCAAACAATTCTATCTCTAATATCCCTTGTTGAGGCATGGCATATCCATGAGGCAGGTTACCAGCTCTTTGGCAACTGTCACAGTTACGCACAAACTCTCGGGAATCTTTATAGAGAGTAGGCCAGTAGAAGCCACATTGGAGGACTTTAGTGGCTGTTCGCTCACTTCCAAAATGTCCTCCATATTGTGATCCATGGCAGTGCCATAGGATCCTTTGTGCTTCTTCTCTGGGTACACATCTGCGGATCACTCCGTCAGCACATCTCTTAAAGAGATATGGTTCATCCCAGAGGTAGTACTTGGCATCTGAGATTAATTTCTTTCTCTGCACGTAGCTGTACTCTTTGGGAATGAACCTCACAGCTTTAAAATTTGCAATATCTGCAAACCATGGAGTTTCCTGAATGGCAAAGAGTTGCTCATCTGGGAAAGTCTCAGAGATCTCAGTAGAAGGGAGGGACGCCCCTGCTACTGGTTCTATTCGGGACAGATGATCAGCTACTTGGTTCTCTGTCCCTTTTCTGTCTCTTATTTCTATATCAAACTCTTGCAGAAGCAACACCCATCTTATAAGCCTGGGTTTTGAATCCTGCTTTGTGAGTAAGTATTTAAGAGCAGCATGGTCAGTGTACACAACCACTTTGGATCCCACTAGATAGGATCTAAACTTGTCAATGGCATAGACCACTGCAAGTAACTCTTTTTCTGTGGTTGTGTAGTTCTTCTGTGCGTCATTTAGAACACGGCTGGCATAGTAAATGACGTGCAGAAGCTTGTTATGCCTCTGTCCCAACACTGCACCAATGGCATGGTCACTGGCATCACACATTAATTCAAATGGCAATGTCCAATCTGGTGCAGAGATGAGTGGTGCTGTGACCAGCTTAGCTTTCAGGGTCTCAAATGCCTGCAGACACTGTGTGTCAAACACAAATGGTGTGTCAGCAGCTAACAGGTTACTCAAAGGTTTTGCAATTTTCGAAAAATCCTTTATAAACCTTCTGTAGAATCCTGCATGCCCCAGAAAGCTTCTGATTGCCTTAACATTGGCAGGTGGTGGTAATTTTTCAATTACCTCTACCTTTGCCTTATCCACCTCTATTCCCCTGCTTGAAATTTTGTGCCCAAGGACAATTCCTTCAGTCACCATAAAGTGACATTTCTCCCAGTTTAAAACCAGGTTAGTCTCTTGGCACCTTTTCAATACAAGTGCTAGGTGATTAAGACAGGAGTTAAATGAGTCTCCATATACTGAAAAGTCATCCATGAAGACTTCCATAAATTTCTCTACCATATCTGAGAAGATAGAGAGCATGCATCTCTGAAAGGTTGCAGGTGCATTGCACAAACCAAAAGGCATCCTCCTATAGGCAAACACGCCAGAAGGGCAAGTGAATGCTGTTTTCTCTTGGTCCTGAGGGTCTACTGCAATTTGGTTGTAGCCTAAATAGCCATCCAAAAAGCAGTAATAATCATGGCCAACTAGTCTTTCTAGCATTTGGTCTATGAATGGTAAAGGAAAATGATCCTTTCTGGTGGCTGCATTGAGCCTTCTGTAGTCAATACACATGCGCCACCCTGTGACTGTCCTTGTAGGAACCAGTTCATTTTTTTCATTATGAACCACTGTCATGCCTCCCTTTTTGGGAACAACTTAGACAGGGCTCACCCAGGGGCTATCAGAAATAGGATAAATAATCCCAGCCTCTAGTAATTTAGTGACCTCTTTCTGCACCACCTCCTTCATGGCAGGATTTAGCCTCCTCTGTGGTTGGACCACTGGTTTGGCATTATCCTCCAATAGGATCTTGTGCATGCATCTAGCTGGGCTAATGCCCTTAAGATCACTTATGGACCACCCAAGAGCTGTCTTGTGTGTCCTTAGCACTTGAATCAGTGCTTCCTCTTCCTGTGAATTTAAAGCAGAGCTTATAATCACTGGAAAAGTTTCACCCCCTCCCAGAAATGCATATTTTAGGGATGGTGGTAGTGGTTTGAGTTCAGGTTTGGGAGGCTTATCCTCCTCCTGAGGAATTTTCGAAAATTCCTTTGCTTCCTCTGGTTCTTCTTGATCAGGTTGAGCATCTTTGAAGATGTCCTCAAGCTCTGATTCTAGGCTTTCAGCCATATTGATCTCTTCTACCAGAGAGTCAATAATGTCAGCGCCCATGCAGTCATTTGGTGTGTCTGGATGCTGCATAGCTTTTACAGCATTCAACTTGAACTCATCCTCATTGACTCTCAAGGTTACTTCCCCTTTTTGTACATCAATGAGAGTTCGTCCAGTTGCTAGGAAGGGTCTTCCTAGAATGAGAGTTGCACTCTTGTGCTCCTCCATTTCCAGCACCACAAAGTCAGTTGGAAAGGCAAATGGCCCAACCTTGACAATCATGTCCTCAATTATGCCTGATGGATATTTAATGGAGCCATCAGCAAGTTGGAGGCATATCCGGGTTGGTTTGACTTCTCCAGTCAGCCCAAGCTTTCTGATAGTGGATGCAGGTATTAGATTGATGCTTGCTCCAAGATCACATAGGGCTGTCTTGGTGCAAGCACCTTCTAATGTGCATGGTATCATAAAGCTTCCTGGATCTTGAAGCTTTTCTGGTAAGCTTTTTAATATGACTGCACTGCATTCTTCAGTGAGAAACACCTTTTCAGTTTCTCTCCAATCCTTCTTATGACTTAAGATTTCTTTCATGAACTTAGCATAAGAAGGTATTTGCTCAAGTGCCTCTGCAAACGGAATCTTTATTTCAAGAGTCCTTAGATAGTCTGCAAAGCGGGCAAATTGCTTATCCTGCTCCGCTTGGCGGAGTTTTTGAGGATAAGGCATCTTGGCTTTATATTCTTCAACCTTAGATGCTGCAGGTTTATCCCTTACAGAAGTGGTTGAAGAAGCCTTGTTAGAGGGATTACTGTCAGCACTCTCAGGTGTCTGATCCCCTTTAGGCGTCTGAACGCCAGGATTGGGTGGAAATTGGGCGTTTAACGCCAACTTTTCCCCCTTTTCTGGCGTTTGAACGCCAGAACTGGGCAAGGAATGGGCGTTTAACGCCAGCTTTCCTTCCCTTTCTGGCGTTTGAACGCCAATGACATTCCTCTCTGGGCTCTTACTGTCCTCAGAGGGATTTTGAACAGTGGTTTGGTTGTCCTCTGTCAATTGTTCCTTGTTTGGCTTTTTACTCTTTTGAGCAGTGTTATTCAGGGTCTTCCCACTCCTCAATTGAACTGCTTGACATTCCTCTGTTATCTGTTTAGATATTTGCTGTTTTGCTTGATTTAACTGCAGTTCTATGCTCTTGTTAGCAACTTTAGTTTCATGGAGCATTTCTTTAAAGTCTGCTAACTGTTCTGTTATCAGGAGCAATTGTTGATTAAGCTCAATTATCTGTTCTCGAGGACTAGGGTCAGTGACTACTGCCATGACTTCCTCTTTTGGAGAGAACTCATTGCTAGAGTACAAATGTTGGTTTCTAGCAACAGTGTCTATAAGCTCTTGAGCTTCTTCAATTGTTTTCCTCATGTGTATAGATCCACCAGCTGAGTGGTCTAAAGACATCTGAGCTTTTTCTGTAAGCCCATAGTATAAAATGTCTAACTGTACCCACTCTGAAAACATTTCAGAGGGACATTTCCTTAGCATACCTCTATACCTCTCCCAGGCATTATAAAGGGATTCATTATCCTCTTGTTTAAAGCCTTGGATGTCCAGCCTTAACTGTATCATCCTTTTTGGAGGGTAAAAATGATTCAGGAATTTGTCTGATAACTGTTTCCATGTCTTTATGCTTGCTGTAGGTTGATTATTCAACCACCTTTTAGCTTGATCTTTTACAGCAAATGGAAACAGTAATAGTCTGTAGACATCCTGATCTACCTCTTTATCATGTACTGTGTCAGCAATTTGTAAGAATTGTGCCAGAAACTCAGTAGGCTCTTCCTGTGGAAGACCGGAATACTGGCAATTTTGCTGCACTATGATAATGAGTTGAGGATTTAGCTCAAAGCTACTTGCTTTGATGGGAGGTGTACAGATGCTACTCCCATATGCAGCTGTAATGGGGTTAGCATATGACCCCAGAGTCCTCTTGGACTGATTGACCCCACTTAAGTCCATAATGGACAAAAGGGAAAAGATAATGATTGCAAAGAGATAAATTTTGTTTTTTTTTTTTTTTGAATTAACGAAAAAAATAGAATAAAACAAAATAAAATTAAAATAAAAATTCGAAAATCAAAAAGAAAATAAGATCAAAGCAAATTGAGAACTGAATCAATTAGTTAATTAAAAAGATTTTGAAAATAGCAATTAGAAAGATATGATTGAAAAATTTTTATGAAAAAGATTTGATTTTTGAAAAGAGGAAAGAGAAAAACACAAAAAGACACCAAACTTAAAATTTTAGAAAATCAAACTCAAATTTTTCGAAAATTTTTAAGGGAAAAACACAAAGAGGACACCAAACTTAGAATTTTTATGAATCAAAAAGGGACTAAGAACATGCAAAAATCGAAAATTAAAAGAAAGGCAAAAGCATGCAATGGACACCAAACTTAAAATATGAAACTAGACTCAACTAAAAGACTCTAAACCAACAAAAAAAAAATAAAACAGTCCTAATCTAAGCAACAAGATAAGCCGTCAGTTGTCCAAACTCAACACTCCCCGGCAACGGCGCCAAAAACTTGGTGCACGAAATTGCAATCACACTTTTGCAACTCCGCACAACTAACCAGCAAGTGCACTGGGTCGTCCAAGTAATACCTTGCGTGAGCAAGGGTCGATCCCACGGAGATTGTCGGCTTGAAGCAAGCTATGGTTATCTTGTAAATCTTAGTCAGGATATCAGAAATTATCAGGATTGTTTGTGAAAAGCAAAAGAACATGAAATGATTACTTGTTTTGCAGTAATGGGGAATAGGTTGAGGTTTGGAGATGCTCCATCTTCTGAATCTCTGCTTTCCTACTGTCTTCTTCTTCAAACACGCAAGTCTCCTTCCATGGCAAGCTGTATGTAGGGTTTCACCGTTGTCAATGGCTACCTCCCATCCTCTCAGTGAAAACGATTGCATATGCTCTGTCACAGCACGCGGAATTCATCTGTCGGTTCTCAATCAGGCCGGAATAGAATCCAGTGATTCTTTTGCGTCTGTCACTAACACCCTGCCTTCAGGAGTTTGAAGCTCGTCACAGTCATTCAATCATTGAATCCTACTCAGAATACCACAGACAAGGTTTAGACCTTCCGGATCCTCTTGAATGCCGCCATCAATTCTAGCTTATACCACGAAGATTTCGATTAAAGAATCCAAGAGATAACTACTTAATCTAAGGTAGAACGGAGGTGGTTGTCAGGCACACGTTCATAGTTGAGAACGATGATGATTGTCACGGATCATCACATTCATCCGGATTAAGAACAAGTATTATCTTAGAATGGAAGCAAGCATGATTGAATGAGAAACAGTAGTAATTGCATTAATCCATCAAGACACAGCAGAGCTCCTCACCCCCAACCATGGGGTTTAGAGACTCATGCCGTGGAAAGTACACAAAGAAAACGTGTAAGGTGTCATGAGGTACCAGATACAATGTCAAATGATCCTATTAATAGTAAACTAGTAGCCTAGGGTATACAGAGATGAGTAAATGACTTAAAAATCCACTTCCGGGCCCACTTGGTGTGTGCTTGGGTTGAGCAATGAAGCATTTTCGTGTAGAGACCTTTTCTGGAGTTAAATGCCAGCTTTCATGCCAGTTTGGGCGTTTAACTCCAAGTTTCATGCCAGTTCCAGCGTTAAACGTTGGAATTTCTGAGGCCGAATTGCTACGCCGGTTTGGGCCATCAAATCTTGGGCAAAGTATGGACTATCATATATTGCTAGAAAGCCCAGAATGTCTACTTTCCAACGCCGTTGAGAGCGCGCCAATTGGGCTTCTGTAGCTCCAGAAAATCCACTTCGAGTTCAGGGAGGTCAGAATCCAACAGCATCTGCAGTCCTTTTTGGTCTCGGAATCAGATTTTTGCTCAGGACCCTCAATTTCAGCCAGAAAATACCTGAAATCACAGAAAAACACACAAACTCATAGTAAAGTCCAGAAAAGTGAATTTTAGCTAAAAACTAATAAAAATATACTAAAAACTAACTAGATTATACTAAAAACATACTAAAAATAATGCCAAAAAGCGTATAAATTATCCGCTCATCAGCAACCTGAGTCCTTCCCTCCACCAGGTGAAGATGGAACTTCATAGCCTCTATGCCCTTCGAATTGTGTGCACGTGATAAACCCCAATTTTTTGGTTTATCTTGTGTTCAATTGAGGGGATTTTATCAACTTATCTCACATTTATTCAATGAAATAGTATGGTTTTGTAATTATCCCTAATTTATGATTAAGAGTAACAAACATGCTTTTTAGGCCTTTAAATAGCTAAATTTAATTCACTTCAATTCCATTCGATGCCTTGATAGGTTTGTTGAGTGATTTCAGGTTCATAAGGCAAGTATTTGATGGAAGAAGTGAAGAGAAAAGCATGCAAAGTGGAGAATTCATGAGGAAATGAGGATTTGCTGAATTGAAGGCTACACGCACGCGTCACCCACGCATACGCGTGAGGAGGGAATCTACCAGCAACGTGTATGCATCGTCTACACGCACGCGTGACACTGATCACGTGACCTCATTAAAGTGAAAACATTGGGGTGATTTTTGAGCTTTCCAAGCCCAAATCCAACTCATTTTTAAGGCTATTTGAAGTAGAATTCAAGAAGAAGAAAGGGGGGAGCAATTAGGCTAGCTTACGACCGTGTTTTAGGTAGTTTTCTAGAGAGAGAATCTCCCTCTTCTCTCTAGAATTAGGGTAGATTTAGGGTAATTTCTCTTAGATTCAAGTTTTAATTCTTGTTTTCATTTAATTTTTCTTACAATTTCTTGTTATTACATCTTTGCTCTCTTAGTTCTTCTTGTTAATTTCGCATTTATGCCTCTATTTAGTTTATGAACACTCTTGTTAATTTTAATTTCATTTAATAGAATTTGAGGTTTTATATTCTTTTCTTGCTTATTTGAGTTGTTATTGTTAATTTCTTACATTGGGTAGTTGTAAATTTTATTATTATTGTAATTTTATGATGCTTTCCTTTTATGCGTTCCAAGTATTTGACAAAATGCTTGGTTGGATGTTAGACTAGCTTTTTCAGCATTCTTGGCTTGGAAAGAGAAATTAGGTGCTCTTGAGTCATTAACACCCAACTTATGTTGGTGATCTAAAGTTGTTAGTTAATATTGTTTCCATTGACTCTAATCTCTTGCTAACTCAATTAGTAAGTTGATTAGGACTTTTGGATTGAGATTAACTAGTCCTATTTGACTTTCTTCATATGTTGAAGATAACATTTTACCTTCTTCCGATGTTGAAGATGACTTAATAGGATTAGCTCTTGTTAATCATTGTATGATAATTAATGACTAGGATAAAAAGCCTATATTCTCAATCCTTGCCATGAGTGTCTCTCTTTAGTAATTGCTTTCCTTAATTGTTGTCTTTATTTATTGTCATTTAAATTCTCGCTTCTTTATCAACCCAACCGGTGAAACTCATAACCAATAATTGAGCACTCGATTGTAATTCCTAGGGAGAATGACCCGGGACTAATACTCTCGATTATCTTTATTGGGTTGGACTTGTGACAACCAAAATTAAACTTTGATTGAGTGTTATCTGTCGGTTTGGAACTATACTTGCAACGAAGTTATTTGTGTGAAATTCTTAACCGACGATAATGCTCTTTCAACATGCACGGAGGACCATACAATTCGTAAGTGTGGGGGAGAATTCGTAATTTTAGGGCGTAAATCTTTCTTTCTGAACACTTTGCATTCTATTTTGTTTTTAGCTACTATATTTTTTGTGGATATTTGTTGATACTTTTGACTATTTCACCGTACTTTTCTTATTTTTCTTATATATATCTTAGTCTATTTCTAGTCTTATTGTAGTTATTGCATTTGCATTCTCTTTTGCTTAGTACATATGCTATTGATGGTAGATGTGATTGGATATTGTGAATAGTAAATAGTATTTAGTTCATGTTTTTTCTAAATGTTCTTGATGATTTTTTGGATAGTGAAATTAGGAAATGAGCTAGAAATTTTGAGGTGCATCCAACACATCACGCACATATACATAGGAAATAATTTTAGTGAAAACAACAACAAAAATTTCCAAGAAATCTCTTTTTTGGGCGTTCCATTGATTTGATTTGGCAAATTGTTTTTAAAATTTTTTTAATTGTTTTGTGGAGCATAGGAAAGAGATGGAACAAACAACCTTGTGAGTTGTTGGGCTTATAATATGTTATTGCATATTTCAACCACAATCTTTATTCATTGTCTGCTATGTTCCTTCTATGATTGTGGTCTTGAATTTTCTTAATTCTTTATGTCCGATATTTAATGATTTGAGTATATTTAGCATGATTGAGGCTATTTTTGAATTAAAGCTTACTAACCCATATAGCCATACCCTTATATCTACCATTGTGAACCACTTTTGAGCCTTTTAATCCCCCTTTTGTTCTAATTGTTACCACATTACTAACTTTAAGCGGAAAACCAAAAATGACCTTGAATTGCATCTTTGATAAACTTAAGTTAAGGTGTGTGTGTCGTTTAAGTGTGGAGAAAGTTTTTGGAAAACATTGGTAGAGGAAATGAAAAAGTTTCTTTTGAATACTTTATTGAAAATTTTGAAAAATGGGTAGCCATTCATGTGTAAATTGCTTTAACCATATGCATTTGTCATACAAAAAGGAAAAAAAGAAATAAAAAAATGAAAAAAAATAAAATAAAATAACAAAAAGGGGACAAAGGTAGCCCCAAAGAAAAGAAAAATGAATAAGAAATGCATATGTGATTTGAATGAGAACCAATGCATGAATATGTGTAAAAAGAAAGTAACGGGTAGTTAGAATGCACTTTAGTGATTAGGTTGATCTAGGTTGGGTGGGATATTTAAGCTAATCAAAGATTCAATTTATTAGTACACTTGACCATATCATCCTACCTTAACCTTAACCGCATTACAACCCTAAGAAGCCCTCATGATATTTGCATACATGCATCAAGTACTTGTTGATTGTTAGATGAAGAGAAAATCATAGAAAGCATGATTAGAGGAGACTTGAGAGATTAAACCCTAAACACTGAGCGATTAGAGTGTATACACATCCGGTGAGGGATTCGATTGCTCAATTCTATGTCTCCACCTCCTATTTTGTGTTTTCATGCAAGTGGCTTCATTTTGAAATTTGAATCAATTCTTTGGATTTTTTTATCACATTGGACTATTTATTTGTTTTAGCGCTAATTATCTATTTTTTTATTGGAAATTATTTGCTTGTTTTGCCAAATCAATAGGAAATTGTAGCATAGATAGAAGTTGGTAGCATTTAGTGTAGTTGCATGCATATAGGTAACTTCATTCAATAAGTTGCTTACCCTTGTATCCTTCTCCTTTGATTGTAGTTAGCATGAGGACATGCTATTGTTTAAGTGTGGGAGAATTGATGAATCCATACTTGATGATAAAATTTGGCTTAAATTGAATGGATTTCATCATATAAACTCATACTTACTCACTTAAATAGCATACTTTTGTGATATCTCTCTAAATTGCACCTAAATGTGAAAATATGCATTTTTATGCCTTAATTGATCAATTTAATTTCACTTTTTATTCCATTCGATGTATTGATATGTTTTGTTAAGTCATTAATGCCGTAAAGCTCATTTTAATTAAATGCCTGCATGATATTTCATGATAATAAGGCCAAGGCTTCATGGTCATGTGCCACGCTTTTAAAAGCGTGGCCTAAGGTTCCAAAGCGTGTTCCACTTCAAAGTGTGCCCCAAAATTCTTTTTTTTTCCTTTTTAGCTTATTTTGTGCTCTTTTGCTTCTTTTTCTTCTTATTTCCTACAAAATTTACAAAATCAAAAGATCAAGAAAATATACCATTTAAGCACAAAAGCATTCAATATTTAAGCACAAATCATCAATTTCTAGTATGAAAAAGCATAGAAAAATATGACATGATGACATGTCATCAAGCAACAAAGGCAAGAAAGAGACATAAAAGAGCTCAAACACTCCAAAGGATCTTCAAGAGGAAGAACTAGCCGCCATCACTAAGGTGGATCCGTTCTTTAATCTCCTTGTTTATTTTATTTTTTGTTTTTTGATTTTTATGCTTTATGTCTTGTCTATGTTTGTGTCTTTATTATATGATCATTAGTGTCTAGTATCCATGTCTTAAAGCTATGAACAATTCCGTGAATCCTTCACCTTTCTTAAATAAAAAATGCTTTTAATAACAAAAGAACAAGAAGTGCATAATTTTGAAATTTATCTTGAAAATTAGTTTAATTATTTTGATGTGGTGACAATATTTTTTGCTTTCTGAATGAATGCTTGAACAGTGCATATTTTTTATAGTGAAGTTTATGAATGTTAAAATTGTTGGCTCTTGAAAGAATAATGAAAAAAGAGAAATGTTATTGATAATCTGAAAAATCATAAAATTGATTCTTGAAGCAAGAAAAAACAGTGAAAAACAAAGCTTGTGAAAAAAAAAGAAGAAAAAAATGGCAAAAAAGAAAAAGAAAGAAAAAGAAAAAGCAAGCAGAAAAAGCCAATAGCCCTTTAAACTAAAAGGCAAGGGTAAAAAGGATCCAAGGCTTTGAGCATTAATGGATAGGAGGGCCCAAAGGAATAAAATCCTGGTCTAAGCGGCTAAATCAAGCTGTCCCTAACCATGTGCTTGTGTCATGAAGGTCCAAGTGAAAAGCTTGAGACTGAGTGGTTAAAGTCGTGATCCAAAGCAAAAAGAGTGTGCTTAAGAACTCTGGACACCTCTAACTGAGGACTTTAGCAAAGCTGAGTCACAATCTGAAAATGTTCACCTAGTTATGTGTCTGTGGCATTTATGTATCCGATGGTAATACTAGAAAACAAGATGCTTAGGGCCATGGCCAAGACTCATAAAGTAACTGCATTCATGAATCAACATACTAAACTAGGAGAATCAATAACACTATCTTAATTCGGAATTCCTATAGATGCCAATCATTCTGAACTTCACAGGATAAAATGAGATGCCAAAATTGTTCAGAAGCAAAACGCTACTAGTCCCGCTCATCTAATTTGAGCTAAGCTTCATTGATATTTTGGAATTTATTGTATATTCTCTTCTTTTTATTCTATTTTATTTTCAGTTGCTTGGGGACAAGCAACAATTTAAGTTTGGTGTTGTGATGAGCGGATAATTTATACACTTTTTGGCATTGTATTTAGGTAGCTTTTAATAGGTTTTAGTTACTTTTTAGTATATTATTATTAGTTTTTATGCAAAAATCACATTTCTGGACTTTACTATGAGTTTGTGTGTTTTTCTGTGATTTCAGGTATTTTCTAGCTGAAATTGAGGGACCTGAGCAAAAATCTGATTCAAAGGCTAAAAAAAGGACTGCTGACACTGTTGGATTCTGACCTCCCTAAACTCGAAGTGGATTTTCTAGAGCTATAGAAGCCCAATTGGAGCGCTCTCAATTGCGTTAGAAAGTAGACATCCTGGGCTTTCCAGCAATGTATAATAGTTCATGCTTTGCCTGAGATTTGATGGCCCAAACTGGCGTCCAAACGCCACCTAGAGACCCTTTTCTGGAGTAAAACGCCAGAACTGGCACCCAAATTGGCGTTTAACTCCAGGAATAGCACAAGCACGTGAAAGCTAGGAAGCTCAGCCCAAATACTCACCAAGTGGGCCCCGAAAGTGGATTTCTGCACTCTCTGCATCTAGTTACTCATTCTTTGTAAACCTAGGTTACTAGTCTAGTATAAAAACTACTTTTAGAGATTCATTTTGTAACTTATGACATTTTTGACAAATCCTATTGTATCTTCTACAGTATGAATCTCTAAACCCCATAGGTGGGGGTGAGGAGCTCTGTTGTGTTTCCATGGATTAATGCAATTACTACTGTTTTCTATTCAATCACGTTTGTTTCTATTATAAGATACTCACTCGTATTTCAACATGGAGAATGTGATGATCTGTGACACTCATCATCATTCCCCAACTTATGAACGCGTGCCTAACAACCACTTCCGTTCTACATGAGCTCAACATAGTCATTGGGCGACAGCTTGAGTGTGTATCTCTTGGGTTTCTAATCCACAAGTTTGACCTGCATCTCCTGACAATAGACCACTCAAACTCGTGGGATCTGAACCTTCGTGGTAGAGGCTAGAATCAATTGGCGGCATTCCTGAGATCCGAAAAGTCTAAACCTTGTCTGTGGTATTCCGAGTAGGATCTGGGAAGGGATGATTGTGATGAGCTTCAAACTCGCGACTGTTGGGGGCAATGATAGTGTGCAAAAGGATCAATGGATCTTATTCCAACACAAGTGAGAACCGACAGATGATTAGCCCTGTGGTGAGAACCGTAGCCGGACCATTTTCACTGAGAGAACGGATGGTAGCCATTGACAACGATGATCCACCACCATAAAGCCTGCCATAGAAAGAGCCATGCGCGTTTGGAGAAGAAGACAGTAGGAGAGCAGCAATTCAGAAGACATAGCATCTCCGGAACCTCAACCTATTCCTCATCACTGAATCACAAGTATCATTTATTTAATGTTATTTTACTTTTTACAAATAAAACTAAGAATTGTTATTGATATCCTGACTAAGAATAATAAGATAACCATAGCTTGCTTCAAGTCGGCAATCTCCGTGGGATCGACCCTTACTCATGTAAGGTATTACTTGGACGACCCAGTGCACTTGCTGGTTAGTTGTGCGGAGTTGCAAAAGTGTGACTGCAATTTTGTGCACCAGTACACACAAGACAAGATTCAGCCAGTGTGCGTACGCACTAGTCCTGACGCGTGACTTCATTAAAAAGTCATGTGGCTCGCGCTTTTGGGGGCCTTTTGGTCCAATTTTGCAAGGTCTGAAGCTGAAATAGAAGAGCTAACAAGGTAGCAACATACCATATCATACATACACCATATTATACAGTTTTTAGAGAGCTTTAGAATTAGTTTTCTTAGGATTTTCTCTTAACTCTCGTAGGGTTTAGTTAGCATTTATATTAGAAGTTTACATTTGCCATTTTGTTCTTGGATTCTAGCTGACCTCCATTGTAAGCAATACTCAATTTTCCATTTGATTATACTACTTTTGTTACACTTTCTTATAGTCAAAATTACAATTTAAATATATATACCTTTTGAATCTTTGAGTTCTTGGTGATGAAATTGATGCATATTGATTATTATATGTTTGGTTGAGTTGCCATTGTTGATTTTGTTCATTGGTTGATTATAGTTTCAAGTATTTTTGCAATTTCACTATGTTTGATCATTATGCCCACAAAGTGTTTGTGAAAATGTCAATTTTGAATATGGAGTAGATTTTCACTCCTTGACTTGGAAAAATGGATACATATAATGTCTAATAGTTAGTGGTGATTTTGGATTGTTAGTTGCTCTTGTTTCTACTAATGCTAGCTTTCACTAAGTTAATTAGTAAGTTAGCTAGTATTTGTGGATTAAGGACAGTTATGCTCACTTGACTTGCTCTTGATGCTAAGGGTTGACTAAGTGAGATTAACTCATTGTAATTGGCATAGTTGTGGTTATGACAAGGAAAGGATTCCTTAATCCACAACCCCAAGCCAAGGTTCTTCTTATGCATTGAACCACATTTTTACTAGTTTTGATCTTGTTCTCTATTATTGCTAAGTGAGATTAACTCATTTTTATTGCTAAGGATTGACTAAGTGAGATTAACTCATTTGTACTATTATTTCTTAGTTACTATTATTCACTTGCTTGCTTGTTTTTTTGGTTCCTATTAATTCATTTTTTGAGCTATTGATTCGTTAATTCCTTTAATTTTCGCTATATGCTTGGAAACCCAATTTCACAATCAAACTTGTGTGTTTGTAATTGCTAGTTCCATGGGAAGACGAACCAAGAAGTGAAACTCCTATTTATTTGAATTGAATTTTGACAATCTTTACTCTAAACTTTGATTTGGGTCAATTGTTAGTTTGGAACTATACTTGCAACGCTATTTTTATTCCTAAGAAATTCTAAACTGACATTCAATCTGCATCACACCACTTGGGTGTCTGTGGCAAAGCCAATCACAGCTAGAAAGATGCAAAGGCTTGTGCTAAGCCTAGGACAGAGGAGACCACCAAGGAGAAGAGAGCCAGAGCAATTAACACTTCAAGAAGGAGGGAAGGAGCAAACCATAACCAAATCCTATAGCAACAACCACAACAAATGTATCAATTTGACATGAGCTAGATTCAAAGTGTCCTAGAAAGTATCTCTCAATAACACATGCAATTTCAGGAACAACAAGCTCAGCAGCAAAAGGAGTTCCAACAAATGATGCAGGAACAACAAGCTTGCTATCAAAGAGAGAAGCAAGCACAACTACAACAAATGCTTGAGCTGCAAAAGCAACATCATAGAGAGTTCCTGGAGCATAAGGAAAAGGCAGAGAAATGCTTTACTAAGAATTTTTGGTATAGAGTTAATGTGCAACAAAAGTTAAACTATGTCTTTGAAGGATTAAGGAATTTGAACCCAAGTTTCAAGTCATATGAACAGATAGCAAGAGAAATTAAAGCAGGCATAGCAAAGCTAAATAGCCAATTCTAGAGGAATTTGATAAGGGTGAAACCTTCACAAAGTGTCCAGTCTACGCAAAAGGACAAAGAACCAATGCAAGATGATAATGAAGAGGAGGAAGAGGATCATGATGAGGATGGCCCATGAATAAATTAAGGTGGTGAAATTCTTTTCTTTATGTTATGCTTTATGAATTTCAATAAAGAATGTATGTATGAGATATCTGTGTGAGTATGCATGTTGTTGACTTTATGTTATCCTTTATGTTTTAGAGTCTTGTTCTTCTTTCTAAACTCAATAAAAATAGTTGTTTGTCACAAGTGTGAGTCTGTACTAGAAGTTGTTTAAAATAAAAGAATTTAAGGAAGTCTTAAGTATCAAAAGCAAGTGTGGTTAAGAGGAAGATAAAATTTGATGATGGACCATACAATTAAGCTTTAAGATTGAGAAGTCTTGCTTGAAACACTAAGACAAAGGAGGACCTTTGGAGAAATGTTATAGAGACTCTCAAACATCTATACAACAAGAAGTAGTAGCATAAACAAGTAAAAGAAATCGTGGCCCAAAGCTCTAAGTGTCAATTACTAGGAAATCTAAGAAAGAAACAAAAGAAACTCAAAGAGTATGATCATAGTAAATGCTTGTGGTGAACTTGTGTCAAAGAGAGAAGCTTGAGTAGGTAAATTATTAGGGTGTTTCAATACCTATCACCTTAGACCAACTGGTTTAGGAGTGTTAATTGAAAGCTTATCTAAAGAGCCGCTTTGAGACAAAACATCTAGACTTGTGGTCAAGCAAAAAGAGAATCAAGAAAAGAAAAAAAAAAGATGCAAGAGAAAGTGCAATGCTACTTCAAGGTGACAACAAATAAAGAGGACTCTATGACATCATTTAAAAGGAATTCTCAAGTTCTAAGGATTTCAATGTAGGAATTAACAATTGAGGAATTTCATGCATGGTTGCATAAGTAAATTATCTCATCATCTCTTGATTACCTTACATAGGTCTTAAACTTCCTTCACTCAAGTTTGCTTAAGAATAACATTTGTGCATAGCTCTAGCATGCTTGAGGACAAGCAATGTTTAAGTTTGGTGTTGTGATGCATGTGCATCTTAACTAGATAGCTTAGGATTCTTTTTCATCAAATAAATACTGAATCTTGTTACTAATCAAGTGTTTTTGTGGTTAAGTCTCAATTATGTTTGCATGTAAAGAATCGTTAAAAATTAGTGAATTTATGTTTATTCATAAATATATGAGCTAAGATTGATGCACTTGTGTACATGAGGTGATTTTGTGACTATAAGAACTAACCTTGTTGCACTTATGTACAATAGTTCATTTTGTGATTATTCATGATATCATAAACCAAGCTTTGATGCACTTATATTTAATTATTTTTGGGAGAATGATGATGAAAAATGGTATAGGATTCAAGGTGTTCAAAGATGAAATTAATGAAATACAAGGAGTGACATTGAAGATTAGGTTGTGCATGCAAGCCATGCATGAGCACACTTTGATGCACATCAAATATGAAGCAACACACCAAAGAATGGCATTGGCAACACTTTATTCGTGAAGTGCCACCTCCAACAATGCCTTCACCAAGTCCTCAACTCAAGAATGCAAGGCGTTGGTAACACTGCATTTGTGAAGCACCACCTGCAATAATGCATGCAACAAAGCTTCCAGCTACACTTCCATCACCCTACCAAAAAAGTAGCGTAAGTAATGCTAAAGCAAGGAAGCGTTGCTTCCAAAACAATACCAGTACCCTCTAATTCTATGATGCAAGCTTAGGCGTTAGTAAAGCGCCATCCAAGGGGGGCACCAGCAACAATAAAGGACTAAGGAATGGGCGTTAGTAACACCATTGAAGCCAAAGCATTACTTAGGGGGGCGCCAACAATGAAGAATGACACTGGAGCATGGCGTTAGTAACACCAACGAAGCCAAAGTGTTAGTTATGGAGGCACCAGCAATGCATAGAAGATGGTTGAAATCAAGCACTCATGTGTATGCATCAATCCGGCCGCATGATGAGAGGATCGTGCGCACGCATTAATCTTGCGTACGCAGGATAAAGAAGCTTGTGCATACGCGGCATCTTTCTGTACGCAAAAAAAAAGATACTTGTGCGTATGCGGCACTCATGCATATGCACAACACTATTATCTTGCATGGATAATAAAAAGTGTTAGTAACGCTAGTAAAGTGAAGCATTGCCTTCACTAACGCCTTTGACAAGTTATGGGTCTGGAGAGCTTCAAATTGGTACATTTTAGGGCGTTAGTAACGCCAACCTTGAAGGAGCACTATTTTCACTAATGCCGTCAATTATTTTGTACTTCCTGGAAGTTGCATTTGGACCAAAGCCAAAGTGTTAGTAACACTGTCAATCACAAAGCGTTAATTGCACTAATGCCAAAGCTAAAAGCCCATCCTAAAGTCTTCAATTCAAAGCCTAAAAAGAGGTCCAACTCAGAAGAGCAAGCCTTATGGGTAGTAAAATGAAATGTAAATTTGTAATTTGAGTTAAATTTGAATTTAGGAGGCTAGAGTAGTATATAAGTGCAGAGTGAAGACTAAGGGGGTACTTCTTCTTTTAGCTTTTCTTCATCTTCTTTCTATTTTGTAATTCTCTCAGCTATGAGTCACCAACTCCTCTCTATTAGGGGGAGGAGCTCTGTTGAATAATAATGAAATGATGTTCTCTTTCTTTTCTTTTTGACTCAAGCTTTGTTAATCTAAGAGAGAGTTTTTGCTCTTCACAGATTCAATTCTATCGGCAGAGGAATTGAATCTATTTGAATTCTATGAAAACTTGGAAAAGGGATCATAGTAATTTGGTTTAAGACTCTACTCTCATAAGTCTTTTGATTTTTTATTCAGAATCTGATATGTGACATATAATCAATCTAAATCAAGATCTTAAGAATTGTGTGGCTTGGGATCAGAATTTATGCGTCACCTCTTCACATGAGCAATAGATCAAGGAATTGGCAATTGATCAGGTTTAGAGAAATTGAATTACTAAGAAATTGGAATTCAGTTGCTTATGATCTGCCAGAGATCTAACTTTGCATAGTTAAGAGGGAAGTGAGAATCATTAATTCAGGAAGATTCAGCATCTCCAATCCCTAAAGGCTTTAATTCATCTCAATTCCTAATCATTTGCTGCTTTCTTATATTACAAGTTATCTATTTGCTTTCTTTTTATTCTCTTTAATCACAGCTTATCTTTACTTCTAGTCATTTGAATGTCTTTAATTCTCTATTTTTAATCTTTTGAATCAATTAATTGCCATTTAATTTTTGCCATTTTAGTGCTTTCAATTACTGCTTTCATCTACATTCTGTTATTTACAGTCTTCGCTTATTATTTTCTTACTTTGTTTATTTACTTTTGTACATTTACTGCTTCTAATTAATTCTAAATCTCTTGATCACAACAAACAATATTTCTGAATAGTTTAACTAGAGAAATCAATTAATCACGATTGTTTAATCCCTAAATCTCGTGGGAACGATTACCCACTCACCAGTGGTATTACTTGATATGATCTAGTGCACTTGTCGGTAACTTGTGGAGGGAGGAACATCTTTTGGTGAAACTAATGAATCATAACACCTTGATCAGAATCATGTAGAACAAGTGAACTTCATGGGAAATTCACCCAGACCACAATAGAATGATCAATTCTCTAAAATGAATTCTATATCAAAATTGTCCATAAATCCGTCGGTAAAGCCGACAGTAATGTGCGACACTAAATTAGACGACAAATTCGACTGTACTTGATGCATTTCTTGTAATGTTCGACAACAACAATAACAATAATTAATTTATTTAATTAAGATATCCGAAAAAAATAGAAGTACTGTTTTGCCACTACTATCGTTATTAACGAAAGAAAAAAAATTATCCTTTCAAAATTTATCTTTTTATCTTTTTATTAACGAAAAGATAATTTTAAAAATAATTTTAACGTTGAGGACGATTTCAAAGGAAAAAAAGTTAAAGACGATTCGATTCTAATTTTTAGGGACTAAAAAAATACACAAATCATTAATGTTAAAAGTTTAAGTTGTTATAAAAGTGTATAAAATATTATATATTTTAAAAATAAAAAATATTTGGTAACAAAAAATTAGTAAAAAACAACCAATATTTGTTTTAGATAAGTTTTGGCTGTTTCTTTTTATTTCCTGGCATTACTGCTAAAAAATATAGGCAAATGGAAATGTTTGTTAACCAAAAAGAATAGTCTTACTACACATCAAGTCTTTTTGACAACCAAGTCTAACCAAATCGGTCCCAATCCAACAAAAAGCAGTTTCATTAGTGAAAGCATGAATACACGCTCCAACTCTCCAGCCACTAACATGAATGTAAATGTTCATATCCTTCTTCTTCGCGCTCTTCCATCGTCTTCTTCGTATTCCTCCATCTTTTTCACGTATTTTTTCTCCATCATCGTTCTTTTATTGCTACCGTTGTTGCTGCATTTTTGTCTTTTCATCCTTTTCTTTTTAGTAATTTTGAAGTATTGATTTTTTTGTTTTATTCCTCTTAAGAGAGTAAAATAAGAAGAATTATAAGAAAATAAAATAAGACGAAGATGAAGAAGAAAAAATAAAAAAGAATAAGAAGAATCAACAGAAGATGAGGAAGAAGAAGAGATAGAGTTTTGAATTATGCAGGATTTATCAAAACAAATAACACTGAAATGTCTTAACAATAACACATAAATTTCTTAGTTTTTACACCGAAATTTTGCTATAAAAGCACAAAAATATCTTCTTTAATGCTGTATTTTTTTCCTTCTTCTTTTTTCCTTCTTTCTTTCTTTCTTCTTTTTTTTTGTTGCTCTTATTTCTTCTTCTAGGAGCATTGCTTCTCATATTAGACTTAAATGAACTTGTTTGTAATTGGTGCGCGAAATTGTGAACAATACTTTTTCACAACTCTCATAATCCCCGGTCATGAACTCCAAAAACTTGGTAGCTCAATACCATGGCATTACACAACTTCGCACAACTAACCAGCAAGTGCACTGGGTCGTCCAAGTAATAAACCTTACGCGAGTAAGGGTCGATCCCACGGAGATTGTTAGTATTGAAGCAAGCTATGGTCATCTTGTAAATCTTAGTCAGGCAAGCTCAAATGGTAATGGTGATGAACGAAAATAACAAAAAGGTAAAGATAGAGATACTTATGTAATTCATTGGTAGGAACTTCAGATAAGCGCATGAAGATGCCTTCCCTTCCGTCTCTCTGCTTTCCTACTGTCTTCATCCAATCCTTCTCATTCCTTTCCATGGCAAGCTTGTGTAGGGTTTCACCGTTGTCAATGGCTACCTCCCATCCTCTCAGTGAAAGCGATTGCATATGCTCTGTCACAGCATAGCGGAATTCAGCTATCGGTTCTCGGTCAGGCCGGAATAGAATCCATTGATTCTTTTGCGTCTGTCACTAACGCCCCGCCTGCTAGGAGTTTGAAGCACGTCACAGTCATTCAGTCATTGAATCCTACTCAGAATACCACAGACAAGGTTAGACCTTCCGGATTCTCTTGAATGCTGCCATCAGTTCTCGCCTATACCACGAAGACTCTGATCTCACGGAATGGTTGGCTCGTTTGTCAGACGAGCACTCGGTTGTCAGGCGATCAACCATGCATCGTGCAATCAGGAATCCAAGATATATTCACTAGAGCCTTGATCGCTTGTAGAACAAGAGTGGTTGTCAGTCACCTTGTTCATGGGTGAGAATGATGATGAGTGTCACAGATCATCACATTCATCAAGTTGAAGAACGAGTGATATCTTAGAACAAGAACAAGCGAAATTGAATGGAAGAACAATAGTAATTGCATTAATACTCGAGGTACAGCAGAGCTCCACACCTTAATCTATGGTGTGTAGAAACTCCACCGTTGAAAATACATAAGCATAAGGTCTAGGCATGGCCGAATGGCCAGCCTCCCAAAGAGGGTTCAATCATAAAAACATGATCAAAAGATCCAAAGATCGAAAAAGACTCTCTAATACAATAGTCACAGGTCCTACTTATAGAAAACTAGTAGCCTAAGGTGTACAGAAATGAGTAAATGACATAAAAATCCACTTCCGGGCCCACTTGGTGTGTGCTTGGGCTGAGCAATGAAGCATTTTCGTGCAGAGACTCTTCTTGGAGTTAAACGCCAGCTTTAGTGCCAGTTTGGGCGTTTAACTCCCATTTGGGTGCCAGTTCCAGCGTTTAACGCTGGGATTCCTGAGGGTGACTTTGAACGCCGGTTTGGGCCATCAAATCTTGGGCAAAGTATGGACTATCATATATTGCTGGAAAGCCCAGGATGTCTACTTTCCAACGCCGCTGAGAGCGCGCCAATTGGGCTTCTGTAGCTCCAGAAAATCCACTTCGAGTGCAGGGAGGTCAGAATCCAACAGCATCTGCAGTCCTTTTTTGGTCTCAGAATCAGATTTTTGCTCAGGTCCCTCAATTTCAGCCAGAAAATACCTGAAATCACAGAAAAACACACAAACTCATAGTAAAGTCCAGAAAAGTGAATTTTAACTAAAAACTAATAAAAATATACTAAAAACGAACTATATCATACCAAAAACATACTAAAAACAATGCCAAAAAGCATACAAATTATCCGCTCATCAGTAATGTATTGCAATCTTATTTAGTTGAATGAATATATGTTCATCCTCTTCCTAGTAATTTTACAGCATTATGTGTTTCTTCTTCTTCTTTGTTTGATTTTTTCTTATTTTTATTCTTTTTAAGAGAGTAAAACAAGAAGAATAATGAGAATGTAAAACAAGAAGGAAAAGATCAATAAGAAAAGAAGAAGATGATGATGATAATGAAGAAGAAGGAGGAGGAGGAGTTTTGAGTTATCATTAAGTAATTTTGGTGCATTATGGATTTGAATAATAAGGTGCACTTTTAGTCTGTGCTTGTTTTGAATTGAGTTTGTTTGTGTGTCATCATCATCAAGTAATTTTGGTGTATTTTGGATTTAAATAAGGTGCACTTGGTCTATACTTATTTTGAACTAAGTTTGTTCGTGTATTGTCATCATTAAATAATTTCGGAGCATTTTGGATTTAATTTTGGTGCATTCTAAATTTAAATAAGGTGCACTTTTAGTCTGAACTTGTTTTGAACTGAGTTTGTTTGTGTTTCGCCATCATTAAAGAATTTTAATGCATTTTGGATTTGAACTTTATGCATATAAGAAGAAAATAATGATGATGATGATAATGATGACGGGGGAGGAGGAGGAGGAGGAGGAGAAGGAGGAGAAAAAGAAAGGAGGAGATCAAGGAAATTAAAATGAGAAAAGAAAGAGAAGGATCAGATGGAGGTGGTGGTGACGATGACGGTAATGAAAGAGAAAGATGAGGGAAAAAGAGGAGAAGAAGACGATGGCGATGACGATGATGACAATAACAATAACGAAGATGATAACAATAATGATGATGAAGATGGAAGAGAAGGAGGAGGAAAAGGAAGGAGAAGAAGAAATTTAAATAAAAAAAGAAGGAGGATGAGGAGGAGGAGAAGGGGGAGGAGATGTGGTGGTGATGGTAATGGTGATGGCGATGGTAGTGGTGACGGCGACGATGGTAACTGGTGCGCGAAATTATAACTCGCACAACTGAACCGGTAAGCGCATCGGGTCGTCCAAGTAATACCTCAGGTGAGTGAGGGTCGAATCCCACGAGGATTATCGGATTGATCAAGTTGTGATTATCCTGCAGATCTTAGTCAGACGAATAGAAAGTTGGTTGTTGTTTGTTGTAGGCGCATAAACAATCAATAATAATAAAATGTAGAAATAGTAGTAAAAGATCTGTTAAGGCTTCGGAGATGCTTATTCTTCTGGATCAACACGTCATACTAAATACTCCAATGATGAATGATTCCTTCAATGGCAAGGCTGTAAGTGATTAAGCCACTGGTCGTGGTCATTAATCTCCTCAGGTCCAAACCAAACACCCGAATAGGCTAGATCAATCTGGGAGAGGGTGAAGCGCACGAAATTCAATCTCTTGATGATCCTATTCAAAACGCTACAGACAAGGTCGGATCTTTCGGATCAGAGAATGACGCTCTATGATTCTAGCCCTTAGAGCCACAGGAACCTCAATTACCCCTGACTAACGGGATTTCATGTTACATATCCCAATTAGCCCAAGTAACTTGTTGGAACCCGTGATACACTCTCAAGCTATAGCTCAATACTATCCGGATCAGGACTCGTAAAGAACTCATGTAGAACAGCGGGTCATAATTTCGTTCCACTCCAAGTTCATAAGGATGAAGGACAACAATGCATCATAGAATAGAAACAAACACAGATTGAAGTAGAAAAGTAATTGCATTAATCCATAGGAATCAGCAGAGCTCCTAACCTTAACCTAGGAGGTTTAGTTGCTTATACTATACAGAAAATAATGTGTGATATGTTCTGAGGGGCTTAAAATCTTAAACATGGGTGATCTTTGCCTATATATACTAACCTAATAAATAAAAATTAGAAAAGTGAAATAAACTAATCAGAAAGGTACAAAAATCCACTTCTGGGCCCACTTAGGTGAGTGTCTTGAGCTGAGCTTGGCGTCTAACTTGAGGAATGGGCATTGAACGCCCATTAGAGGAATGTCCATGCTACCTTGAGCTCTCTTGGTGGTGTTGAACGCCAGGTTTGAGCGTTCAACGCTAGCCTTAGTCCTCTTGGGGCGTTGAACGCCCACTAGGGGGTAGTTTGGGCGTTCAACGCCCATTTTGGGCTGTCCAATCCAAAAAACAAGTATAGACCATTATATATTGGTAGAAAGCTCTAGAAGTTAGATTTCCAATGCCGTTACGAACGCATTATTTTAACCTATGTAGCTCCAGAAATGCTCGTTTGAGTGCATGGAGGTCAGAATCTAACAACATCTGTTATATTTTCTTTGCCTCTGAATCAGACTTTGCTAAAACTTGCCAATTCATCCAAATATCACCTAAAATCATAAGAAAAACACAAAAGCTCAAAGTAGTATCCAAAAAGTGAATTTTGCATTAAAACCTACTAAAATTAAACATAATAAAACTTAACAAAATATACTAAAAACACTAAAAAAATAGGATCAAGAAACATATAAAATATCCGCTCATCAGTAATAAAAGAGAAAGATCTAAAAAGGAAGAGGCAAATAAAAAGAAGCAACAATAACATAGATAAAAATAAAAATAAAAATGCAGCAGTAACATGAGTGAAGAAGAGACACGCGTAAATTTAAAATTTCTGATAACAATTTAATTAAATTTTGTTAGATATTTTACTTAATTATAAATTTTTTTAAATAAATTAATCAAATTAGTCAAAATTTACCTTATTCAATATTCATTAATTATTATAATAATTAATAAATATTAAATAAAATAAATTCTGACTATTTTTTTTTTAGTTTCTTTAACATTATCGATATACAGAATAATAAGATTACCGAAACTCCTCAATTTCATTTTTCTTATAATCATAAATATGGCATTGCCCGATAGGAAGTCATTTCATAATTCATATATTGATGTTTCTCACATACCAACTTGAATCGGAATGACTCTTCGTACCAAACGTAGTTACATCACTTACATGAACGGAGAAGAACATCGATTATTAATCCTACAAGAAATCATGAATACGATAATGATTACTTTATTACAAAATAATTAACACTTGTATAATAAGTTATCAAATAATCACTGTCCCTAAAATAATTGGATGAAAGGAATTTTTGGAATCATTTGATTTTCCTTAATGCACGTGCTTTTTGGTTTTTTTCCTTCACCCCGAGTCCCTTATTAGACTAGATACAACAAAAGCTTGTAGCTGCCACCAGGCACCAGCACACCTTATTTGTTACAATAATTTGGAACAAAACCAATGAATGAAAATTACGGAAGTATAAGCTAATAAGAGTCCAATCATATGAATCTTCACTATTAATTAACTTTATATGATACCTATTTGGGCCAATCTCTGGTGGCATAACTAATAGTGCCCAATGGTGGTCAAGTGGATATGTGAAACTTGGCAAAAGAATTATGAAGGAAATGTTAGTTAATTAGTGTGAGACGGTAACACATAGAATTTTACTGCAAGGATAAATTAGAAAACTAGGTACCAAAATAAACTATGGAAATAAATTTTAGGTTAGTTAATAATTAATAATGACATAATAAATTTTAATAATATCTTAAAAAATTAACAATAATATAACAATAGAAATAAAATTCTAGATTAGTTAAAATAAATAAATAAATAATATTTTAAACATAAAATATTTATTAAAAAATAATAATACATGAATAATATAAAAATATATAACAAATTGAACATGTTATAAGTATAATTTTAAATATAACAATAAAATAATAATATTATAATACATTGTGCGGTTTAGATTGGATTGGACCGGTTATGAAAAGTTGATGCGAAATCCGATTCGATCCAACGGTTTGCAAAAAAATATAATCTAATCAAATCCAAATTAGTACGATTTTAGTCGGTTTTCGATTTGGGAGAATTAAATGAGCAGTTTAATTTAAATCGTTTTAGATTTGAACACTCCTATTTCCAAGTTCTAGTAAATCGTTCTTGTTTAAAATAATGTATTGTGCATGTAAACTAATTTATTTTAAGTCATATCGATTTACACAAAGATATTTCGAAAATAATATTTTTTATTTTAATAGATAATAATATATAATATTTTTAAATTTATTTTAAGAATATAGGTTAAGAATAAAGATAGCAGACACACTGATATATGATAATATTTGGGTGTGTCCAAACGTATTTAAAAACGTATTTTTATATTTTATTAAGATACGAGTGTCGAACAAGTGTCAAAGATTAATATTTTTATATTTTACGATTTATATTTAACTACAAAGATTAAAATTTATTTTGGTCAAACAAAAAAATAATTGTAAATATGGAGAATATATAATTCTCGTATTTATTAATTAATTTATAATCAATTGAATATTAAGTAATTTAAAAAGCCAAATGTTTATATTTAATTGGTAACTTGCTTGTAGTTACCATAACCATAGTAACATAATAGGTACCACAGAAAGCACCTACCTATTTACCTTATGTTGTGTGGTGGCTATCTTATTGTTACTACTATTATTATTTTCTATTATCAATACTCTTAATACGTATTTCAAATATTTATAATATAAAAAAATTAAGCATTATTTAAAAATTAAAATGTATTAATTTATATTTTTCAAATATTTAATTTAATATAATTTAATTTTTTTAATTTTATTTATGTTATTACTAAATTAAATTTTATATTATAAATTTAGAATTTTTTTATTTTAACTTAATAAAAGATTATAACTATCTCATAATTTATTATAGTTATTATTAAGTGATTTAGAAGTTTTAAAATTCCTTTTTAATTTTGTGATAAAACCATGCATAGTGTACAAGTGAAGTTGAGTTTTTCTCTTATTACATGGAAGAATTAGGTAGAAAGTTGAGTGAATCTATCTCTTTCATTCAATTTCCAAACTATAGCGTGAACAATTTAGGTTGAGAAATTTCTTTTTTATTACATTAAGAAATTGGATAGAAAGTAGAGTGATTCTCTTTGTACTTAACATATCCCTTTTATTTTCTATTTTAATTTCAATATATCTTTTTATTCAGTTGTGTAACATCCTACCACACAAACTCTTATGCTATAGTCGTAAATTAGAGGCGGTATGGTATTACGACACTTAAAAGAATATATATATTAAAAAATATCATTTAACTAGAAGCTTGAAAAGAACGGTAACAAAACAATAATCGCATCGCTCTCGAAAGGTTGAATATATAAAGCGTCGATATATATATATATATATATATATATATATATATATATATATATATATATACATAGTAAATACTAGTATCGACCTGCAAAGATAAGGTCGGCTAGAAAGTATAATATAATACCAGAAACTAAACAAAATATAGTTCTGTTTCTCCAAAGATCAACCTCTAAGAGGGATATACATATACATATACAAAAGTGGAGAAATAAACAACACTAAGATCAGAATACAAAATATAAAGGAGTCTTTGCTTTCCAAAGAGAGTTATGCATGCTCAAGAAGAGCGTCCATGTCCTATTTCTGTAAATAACGAAATTCGACAACGGGTGAGAACCCAAAGGTTTTCAGTAGGATAATAATTCCAAATAGAGATTATATAAAAAGATATGAACCCGCTAGGCACTCCTTGTTGAGCGGATATTTTGTACGTTTGTTGGCATAGTTTTCATAAAGTTTTCAGTATGTTTTGTTTAATTTTTATTTAAGTTTTCATAGGTTTTAGTGTTAAATTCACATTTTCGGATTCTACTATGAGTTTGTGTATTTTTATACAATTTCAGTTATTTTCTGGCTGAAATTGAGGAGTTGGAGCAAAAGGCTGATTTAGAGACAGAGAAAGCACTGTAGATACTATCCAAATCTGACCTCCTTGCACTCGGAGGAGCTTTTCTATAGCAATAGATGTCCAAAAGGAGCGTTCTCAATGGCTATGAAAAGCTAACTTCTAGAGCTTTCCAAAAATGTATAATAGTTTATACTTTGCTTCATATTTGAAGGCCCAAAACTGGCATTCAATGCCAGCCTCCTGCCCCCTTTTAGGCGTCCAGCGCCCAAGGAGAAGAGACCAGCATCCAAATGCCCAAAGAGGACCCCCTAGCCAGTGTTCAACAACCTAAAGGCCTCATAGCACGTGGATCTCATCAAAGCTCAGTCTAAATACTCACCAAGTGGGCCCTAGAAGTAGATTTTAGCACTAAAAAGACTATTTTACCCCTACTAGTCATTAGTTTAGTATTTAAAGAACTTTTACATTCTCCATTAAGGAGGGCGCACACCATATTTCATTTACCACTGTATTTTCTATCAGTATGAGTTTCTAAACCTCCTAGGTTGAGGGGAGGAGCTCTACTGAGTCCTATGAATTAATAAAAGTATTACTGTTTCTCTTTTATTCGTGTTTGATTTAATTCTAAGATGTATACTCGTTCTTCAACATGGTGAATGGGATGATTCATGAGAATCAGTTCCGTTCAACATACTAAGACCGCGTACTTGACAACCACCCGTGTCTACTTGGGTTCGTGTGAATACGTGACTGGAAAGTGCGAACCGCCAACTTGAATATACATCTCTCAAACAGCTAATCCACGACTTCGTTGGGGACTTCTCCAGACACCAGTTTAGCCTATTTACGGGGAGATTAGGGTCTCTGTGGTATAGGCTAGAATCCAAAAGAGCAGCATTCTCTAATCCGGAAGATTTGATGTTGTCTGTGGTGTTTTGAGTAGGATCACCAAAGAGAATGAACTGCTAGAGCTTCACCCTCATTCAGATTGGATGACCATGGCCATACAGTGTTTGATCTGAAGCAGAAGAAATTAATGACCGCGGCCATACAGCGTTGATCACATACAGCCTACCATAGAAGAAATCATTCACAAGCAAAGGAGATAGTAATACCAGAGTTAGTTCAGAAAGACAAAGCAACTCCAATCTTTAACCATATTCCTCTTACTGATTCCATTCAAATTTACAAAGTATTTTATACACTATTCCTCATATGCATTCAAACTAATAACTTCTTGATTTCGCCTGACTAAGACCTACAAGATAACCATAGCTTGCTTCAAACCACAATCCTCGTGGGATCGACCCTAACTCGCTCAGGTATTACTTAGACGACTCAGTGCACTTGCTGGTATAGCTGTACGGAGTGTGGGGATTCGTGCACCACTCCTAAACTCCAATCATTCATGGTTGAAGCCTAGGGTCCTTTCTAATCTAAACAAGTTAAATAGACCAAGTCTCAGTTATACTAGTGATCTCAAAATTTTAGTTCTTTCCAATACAAGTCATCATCTCTCTCTTTATCATAATTGTCCAAATTTCATAATTTTATATCAAAACTCAGTCCCAATGGTATCGATTTATTCTCAATATTATTTAGTCTCAACCCAGAACAAGTGGAACAAACCACAACCCTTGCATCTACCCAAGGATTTCCAATCTCAACCCGGAGCAAGTGTGGCAAATCACAACCCTTACATCTATCCAAGGAGTTCCAATATTAATCAAATTCACTTCCATTATCCAATCATTCAATCATTAACATCGCATCATGAACAACCCTCAGCGTCACTATCGCCAACATAAAAGATCTCTTTCAAGCACATATAAAACAATACAAAAAATACACAAGTAGAGAGAACAGATAAGGCGATTATCTCAAATAGCATATAGATACAATTATTCAACAAGACAAGCCAAAAACAAGATGTACACCCAATCCATACACACAAATGCAAATGTTGCATGCCTGTCTTATTGGCCAAGAGCTCATGTGATGGTTAAACTGCCAAAATCTGACACATTTGGTAGCTAACTCGGATATCATCTCTCAACCCAAAGGAAATTCTCAACCTTTCAGAAGGGAATCCTTAACCTTGCAATCAGAGAAAGACTATGATATAACGATAGAGAATCATCAACCTAACTCGCTCATACCACAGCCAAAAATTGAATCGAATAGAATCCTCAACCTTTTCTATTCAATTTTCTGATGTGACAAGAGAGGGAATCCTCAACCCTACTTGCCCACCAAAACAAGAGAGAAAATCTTTAACTTTAGCTTGTCTATCACAGCAAGAGAGAGAATCCTTAATCTCAACTTGCCTTTACGTGAGCGAGACAAAGCCACCGTCCTAACAACGTCAATCATAATGTCTTCTCAATTATAATCACAACACGAGAGAGGGAATCCTCCAGCTCAACTCACCTATTCATTCTGGGATATAGTGCTCATCACACTCTTAGGATATAGTGTCTGTCACACTTTTCAATCATAATCTCGTCATAATCCCCATTCACATATATAAACGTTCCAAAGGATATCCTCAACCTCCCCAATTCGTTATCAATTTGTCAAGTTTAAGTTCATTAATCTCTATCTTGCGTCAATTATCAACTCTTTTAACTCGTGAGTGGGATAATATCACTATCCTCACTGTGGACAGGATAATCCACCATCCTGGCAACAAAGTCATCTGGTTTAACAAAACGTTTATCCAGAAATAATTCAATTTAATTTATTTTATATACTCACACTCATTCCAGAGCCCAAAAACTAGGTATTGGACCTTAATTGGGGGTTACGAAAGGTTATAAGCTTGTCGAAAAAGTTAAACAGTAAAAAAAGAGTTTAATTGAGAAAACAGGACTTGTGAGCACGCATCACCCTTATGCGCACGCATGAATCATAGACATCTCCCAACTTGCGCGTACGCATGACTAGTTGTAACAAGGTGCTCTGCGTCCTACATCTGTAAAACAAATAAACCCCTAAACGGGTAAGAACATCATCCTTTCGGGTTCTCAGTAAGGGTAACAGTTCCAAATAGAGATAAAGTAAAACTACACGAACTCACTAGGCAATCCTATACTCCAATCAACCTAAAGTTCAAGCCTAATGTCCTTCTAAACCAAACAGAATAATCAGAAACTAAGTCTCAAGTTATACATGCTCTTAGGTTTTCGATTCCTCTCAATTGCAGTCATTCATGTTCTCTTTTATCACAATGGTTCTAACTCAGTATTTTAGTGTCATAACTCCAATCATTACCTCAAAACAAGAACAAACCCTCCACGTCACCACCGCCAGCATGAGGGATCTCTCAATTATGCAAACACAGAAAAATCAAAACAAGAAATACACATATAGAGGTAACAAATAAGGCATTTAGATCAAGTAGCACATAGATACATATAATCAAGAAGGCAAACCATTTACAAGATGCACACCAAAATAATACATATAAATACAAATGATGCATGCCTGTGCTACTGGCCATGAGCTCACGTGTTGGTTAAATTGCCAGAACCCGACACACCCGTAACTAACCCGGATATCGTCTCTCCGACTTGCATCCACACTCTTGGGGTATAGTGCCTGTCACACTCTTAGGATATAATTCCCACCACACTCTTAGGATATAGTGTCTGCCGCATTTTCTGGGATAAAGTGCTCTCACACTCTTGGGATATAGTACTGATGCACCACTATTTTGTGGTACATTTTGTGCTTAATCTAGGTGGATTTCATCCACTTTTCCCTAATTTATCCAATGAAATAACATGATTTTATGATTGTCTCCTAATTTGTGCTTAAGTGTCAAAACATACTTTTTAAGCCTTTAATTGGCTAAATTTAATTCACCTTTGATTCCAATAGATGCCTTGATATGTTTGTTAGTGATTTCAGGTTGAAAAGCCTAGCAATGCATCAAAGGGGTAAAGAGGAAAAGCATGCAAGTGGAGAACTCATGGAAAGATAAGGATTTGGGATGCTGAGATCGAAGTGAATCTGCTAGGGGCAATTTCAAGGCTTCCCAGGCCCAAATCCAACTCGCTTCTGATGCTATTAAACCCAAGGATTGAAGGAGAAGTTAGGATCTTAGTTATCAATGAGTCATAGTGTAGTTTTAACTTTAGTTTAGAGTTAGTTTCTAGAGAGAAAAGCTCTCTCTTCTCTCTAGAATTAGGATTAAGTTAGATCTAGATCTACTTTCTCTCTCTTGCTTTAATCTTCCTTCTTCATCTTTAATTGTTCTCTTGTAGTTATAGCTATCTACTCCTCTTGTTATTCTCTTGTATTTTTAGTTGTAGTTTATGAATTCTTTCGTAGATCTACATTTTCTTTCAATGCAATTTATTATTTTCATGTCTTTTTTAATGCTTGCTTTAGTCGTTTATTGTTGATCTCTTGCCTTGATTAGTTGTAGTTCCTTTAATTCTTGCAATTTATGATGTTTGCCTTTATTGCCTTTTATGTGTTTGATGAAATGCTTCTTCTAGTTATGAGTTAGGTTTTTCTTTTCTTGGCCTAGGTTGAGTAATTGGAGACACTTGAATTATCAAACTCTCTTGTTGATTGATAATTGGAAGTTGCTAGTTGACTTGAATTATCACTAAAGCTAGTCTTTCATCATGATTAGACTAGGACTTGTGGTCTCAAGTTGATATCCACTTGAATTTCCTTCATAGTTAGAGGTTAAGTAAGTGGAGCAATAGACAATTCTTCTTGTCACATTTGAAGATGATAATTAGGATAGGATCTCTAATTCTTACACCTTGCCAAGAGCTTTCTCAATTGTTAGTTCATTTCCTTTGCCATTTACATTTCTTGTCTCTTACTACAAAAACCCCAAAATATACTTCATAGCCAATAACAAGAACATCTTACTATAATTCCTAGAGAGAACGACCTGAGGTTTGAATACTTCAGTTATTTTTATTGGGGTTTGTTACTTGTGACAACCAAATGTTTGCATGAAAGGATTTTTTGTTGGTCTGGAAACTATACTTACAACGAGATTTCATTTGTGAAATTCTTTACCACACAAAAATTCGATCATCAAAATGGCGCCGTTGTCGGGAAATTACAATGGTGTTATGTTATTGGTTATTGTATATATATGAATATTGTGAGTAGCTTGATTTTTGGATTGCTTGTTAGTTTTTGCTAGTTTTAGGGCTTTGCTTCATTGTTTCTTGTTAGCTTTTGTTTCTTATTTTCCCTTTTCATCATGAATTCTCACTTTGGGTATGAGTTTGGTTCTAACTATGTTGTAGGCAATGGAAGTTTCAATGAGGATGCGTATCAAGGATGGGACAATTAAAGGTGGGAGGAGCCATATGTACATGATCAATCCTCATAGCAACAACCTCCACCAATACACTATGAACAAGAACCATTCCATGATGCATATCAATCTAATGGTTATGGTGAATCTCCTTGTGACTTTCAAGAACTACCACCATATGCCGATGAGCCATGTTCTCAACATAACCCTCAACCATACTCACAAGTCTCTTTTCACCAAACACCTCCATATGACCCTAATCCATATCCATCCTACCAACTACCTTTTGAACCATATGAGCCACATATAGAACCACCACCACTCCAACCTCAATAATTTCAAGAACCGCCCCCACCATACCATGACCAAGATGAACCACCTCCAATGTGTGCAAATTTTTATCCTCAAGATGAATTCTACTTTTCACTACCATCCTCTATGGAAGAATATCCTTGATATGTGTGTTAAGTGTTTTCAGATATTATAGGGCATGAATAGCTTGGAAGATGGAAAGGAAGCATGCAAAAGTGGAAGGAATACAAAAAGTTGGAGAAACTGCAAAGCTGTCAGCCTGACCCTCTCGCACTAAAACAACCATAACTTGAGCTACAGAGGTCCAAATGATGCAGTTCTACTTGCGTTGGAAAGCTGACATCCGGGGCTTCGATTTGATATATAATTTGCCATAGTGTCCATACAGATTAAAGGCTGCAAAGTGGAGGAATGAAGGGGACTTCAGATTAGGCTCTCATAATTCACAATTTTTAGTTTAGATGTAGTTTTAGAGAGAGAGGCTCTCTCCTCTCTCTTAGGATTTAGGATTAAGATTTTTAGGAATTAGGAATTTATTTCATCTTCACATCAGGTTCAATATTTCTTTATTTTGACTTCTCTTCTACTTTGAGATACTTAAATGCTTTCATTTGTATTTGATTTATGTTGCCCAATTGGCTTATGAACTTTTCCATGTTAGATTTTATTGCTTTGAATGTATTGTTATTTGAGGTATTTCAGATATTGATGATTTTAATTTAGCTTTCTACACCTTTTGGACTTGGTTAAGAAATCAGTAACTCAGGAGTTATCTTAGCTCAACATAATTGATAACGGTTATCTTCGCTAATTGAATTGAACTTCAATAATCCCAACCTTTTCTTAGGAAATAAATAGGATTCGAAGGTCAAACTAATTAGTCTCTTGACTTTCCTTTGCTTTAGCAAAGGTTAACTAAGTAGAATTAAGATTCAACTTTCATTAATATTGATAAGAATAACTAAGTCTGGACTTCCAATTTCGCATACCTTGCCAAAAGGTTTGCTTTACAGTATTTATTTATTTTAATTGTCATTTGAATTACTTGTCATACTTCTTCCTTATTTCCAAAACCCCCCAATTTTACCTTTTTCATAGCCAATAATAAGAACATACCTCCCTGCAATTCCTTGAGAAGACGACCCGAGGTTTAAATACTCGGTTATCAGTTTTAAGGGGTTTGTTACTTGTGACAACAAAAATTTTTGTACGAAGGGGTTTCTGTTAGTTTAGAAGCTATATCTACAACGCGAATATTTTTATAAATTCTTTACTAGCAAAAATCCTAACGTCAGCCGCCTTGGACGAGGTGGTAAACCAGTTAGCATCCCAATGCTTGAATACTCAAGGAACTCCCATGGCTACATGTGAAGAATCCAAGAAAGAGCATAACATGAAGGAGAAATTGAAAACTTCGGTGGGAAATGAGGGAAGTTGCTTTGGGTTGGAACAATTGGAGGAAGCTATGATTGTTGAAGAAAAGGAAGAAGTAGTTGAAGACTTAGGAGATGCGGAACCCCCATGGGAACTTAGAGTTGAAGAAAACCCTTCCAAAAAGATTGAACTTGATGCTAAGGAGGAATGTGCACAACCTCCAATGCATATTCCATATGAAGAATTAGACGGGATAGAGCAAGAATTGTGTTCCCTTGGCAATGAAGATCATGCATCCAATCTTAGTGGTGAAGAATCCTTTGAGCTTGAAGAACCTTCTCTCGGTAAATTTGAAAGTATTGTGGAGTTAGACCTTTCTCATCCTCCCAATTATGATTTGAGTAAGGGAAAAGGCTTAGATAAAATTGTTGAACAAAGGATTAAATTTGAAGAATATTGTGAAGAAGTGGAAGTCTTTAGAAAAAAAGGATAGGAGTTGAATACGCTTTGTTAAGATCCTTGGAAGCTTCTTTACCTAGGTTGTCATCTACTCCCTCATTCGAGTGGGTAAATTCATCTCTATTAGCTTTATTATCCCACTTGAGTATGGCTTGCATGAAACGGATGGTCAACTTAGGATGCTTTGCAGGATGAAGCGTAAGAGAAAGATGTTTCGTGGCTGGCATTGCAAATCGAGGCTCATTATGGTTGATACATCAAAGATAAAATATAAAGGTTGGAATAGAGCTCAACTAGATGGATCTAGAAGGATTGTTGGGCATTTTATTGAGAATTCATTTTGCTTGCCACCCGGATGGATTAATAATGATCAACTTCAAGATGGGTGTGAAAATAAAATGTGGGATCCCGGATTACAAGAAGAGGAGAAACTTTGGGAGCCCCAAGCTTGTGAAGAACCCCATCAAGATTTGGTGCAACTCATGAGAAATCTTGGAGCACAATGGAGAACCAAGCATTGGTGAGAGTTCCAAGAAGAATTTAAGCACAAGTCACCTTGAAAGGAGCTCCCCATAAGTCCAACTTAAGGACAATAAACAAAAGTGTTAGGTGGGAGACACCCTACCATGGTAAACTCTTTTAATTTTTCTCTTTTGTAAATATTAGTAGAAATTAGTTTGATTTCGTGTTTCTTTTAGTTTGCTGAGTTTATTTGGTAGTTTGGTATGTTAAATAAGGTTTCATGGTGTTTTGGTAGCTGCTTGGAGGTTTGAAATGCTTGGTTTGGTGCAAGAACTTGAAAAATTTTGAAAAATAAAGCATCGACCTACGGGTGCGCGTGCCCCACGCGTACGCTTGCCTCAAGCATTTTCGACTATCCACGCGCATGCGTCAACTACGCGTACACGTGGATGCAAAATTTCCACCTTCCATACTTGAACCCAAGAGTTGTGCCTACTTTGCGCCTACTTTGTGCCAGGCAACCCACGCGTAAGTGTGAAGGACGCATACGCGTCAACTCTCGCGAATAACACACCACGTGTATGCTTGATATACGCGTACGCGTCGCTTGCATTTCGCCACCACCCACGCGCACGCGTCACTCTACGCATACGCGTGGATCGCCCTCTTCAACCACCTTTTTTTCTTCTCTTCTTTCCATTTCTTCCCTTCTTCTCTCTTCGTCTCTTTTCTTGCCGCCTCTTACTCCTCATCCACTACTACCAAACACCATCCATAACCATTTCTTTTAGTTAGTTAGTTAATTGGTTGTTTAGTTATTTTAATTTTCATTAATTTTCTATTCGTTATTATAAGTGTCGGATTGTTAATCTTGGTTACCGTTAACTACTGCTACTTACTGCTGAGATGTTAGTTTAACATCATTTTTTGTTAATTTCTATTGATTGGATTTTATTGTTGAGGTTACAATTCATTACTTGGTTTGAACCTTTCATGCTTAACTTTTGTGAACACCATATACACGTTACATTGCCTTCAAGCTTGTTAATTATTTTTGAATTGCATGATTTGGCCACCATGTGATTTGAATCCTTTACTTTGATTGGGTGATTTATTGATGGATGTTGTGCACTTATCTTAATGCATTGTATTTCTTGATCATATGCATCCACATGTTATTCTTGGCTTGAATGCTTTCATGCTTCTTTATTTCTTGTTCGGTTGTCTTAACCTACAAGTTTAGAGTACTGCAAGCACACTAGAATGAGTGAAGTGCATGCTTCTCTTGTGACATAGCTTTTTATGCTAGTATGTGTTCTACACCGCATGTATCTTAGAACTCACACACTCCTTTATTCATGTCACACTAATTCACTCACTCAATTCTAGTGATTTTTACCTCATTCTAACAATGTATGCTTCCTTACTTTTTGTAACGACCCACATTTTTAAAAATATAAATATAAATAAGTTAAAATTTATTTTTATAAATTGGAGTTCCTTATTTTTAGAAATTACTTTATTATAACTAATTAAATTAATTTCATAATTATTTGAACTTAATCAAATTCATATATATATATATTATGTAATTAAAACTTTAATTCTAGTAACTCATAAGTAATAAAAATTATATATATATTTTAATTTAAGTAATTGATATTTTTAATTTAAAAATAGAATTTAATTAATATTATTATTATTATCAAATTTTAAATTTGTCGCGATACAGGTAAATATAACGGTATTCTTCGGTGAGCTTAGCTTCGCTAATGCTTTATCAAATATCTTTTATCGTTAAATTACTAATGTCATTTATATTAGTAACTCATATATATTTAATCTTATATATAATACTATTATTTTATATTATTTAGCTCATCAAATATCTTTCAATTAGCATCAATATTTAATATATTCACCTTGATTCCTTCTCTTGGCTGAATGCCATAAGGAAACCAAAGGAAATAAAGCCAAACGTGGCTTATGCACATATATATATATATATATATATATATATATATATATATATATATATATATATATAAACGTGACACCTATTCCTTTATTTCAATAAGCATTTCATCATCCTTCATTTGCTTCCTGGAACTACCAAACCAAAAGAAAGAAAAACAAGAGAAAGAAAATCCGAGAGAGTGAAACGTGAGGCCATGGGACCGTGAAGCTTCCTTTTCCGATTTATTCGTAATTCTAATAAAAAATCTAATACAGTAAAAATATTTGTATTTTCCTCCTTTATACGTTGTTATTATTTTTTTTTTTGTAAAAGTTGACGGTGACGTAGTCCTTCTTCCTTTCGAGTTCGGCCAATTGGAGTTCTAGGAGATACAGACGATTTCTGACGCTTTCTCCTTCAGCAGCTCGGTCAAAAAGCTTTTCTGGAGTTTTCGATGATTTTGATTTCATACGAAAGTAGGAGATTTTATTTTGAAATTAACTGTTTTAAATTATGAATGCCACAGAAGTCTAGTGGATATTTGCAAATAATTTATGATTGCTTGAAATGACTGAATGATGAGTTTGAATTGACGCTGTGATTGATATTGGTTTTGTGATTGATATTGGTTTTCTGATTTTGATGGAGTTGTTGAAATTCTGATTTTGTGTGATTATGATGAATTGGTTGAGTTGTGGCTGTGAAAGGTAATTAAATTAGTGTTACTTGTTAAATTGTAATATGATGAGTTAATTATTGAAGAAATTGTCGTATTGATAATTGTTGAATGGAGTTGGATTTGAGTTTGGTTTGGAAAGTGATGAATTTGAGGGAGCCCGCATGGGTGGTGAAGTCTAATTTTTACGAGGAGATTCTGCCCAATTTTATGTAAAAGTAACCGAAAACGTGGTTTTATTTTGAAAATCTAATTTATGAATATTGTTTGATTTTGAATTATTACAGAAAAAGTTATTTTCAATCCTATTTATTAAGAAAAGTATAATTTTTTAAATTTACTCTTTTGAGAAGAAATTTTGTTTTAAGTTATGATATGAACTCGGTTTGTTAAGAAAAAGAAAGAATGAGAAAAGAACATGGCACGTGTAATTATGAAATGTTTAAAAGGTCACGAGATGGTGACGAAAAGTAAATGGTTATGGTGCCGATGGAAAAATGTTAAGCTGTGGGCTTTAGATGTGAATGATTGTGCGGGGACGCCCGTGTGCATAGAATGGCTTCCAGGAGAAAGTGGCACATGCTTCAGCTGGAGAATCAGCAACTGCAAGTACTTGCAGAGGTCATGTTCGACATACTTCAGCTGGAGAATCAGCGCCTAAAAGAAGTGGAAACTATCAGAGGTTATGCCGTTGGAATGCCTTATCTGACTTGCGAGTTGGATTGCGTCGGGTGCAGGTCGAAACCGACAAATGAGCTCATTACCTGCGATAGGACTAGACATGCATCATCATTTGTTGAGTTAAGAAATTAACCAAATTAATTAGTGATGACAAACATTATTTTTGGGCAAAATAAATAATTAGTGTTGATTAATTATAATTACTTATTGCTAATTACTTATTGTTGCAGGCCAAAATTTAACAGTCCAAATGGAATGAAAAGTAATTAGCAAGACTGGTGGGCTGGTCAAACAAATAAAGCCCAAAAGAAACAAAGCCAAAAAAATGGGTTGCTTAATAGATGTCTGATCCAAGCCCGAGTTGATTTTATTTCCCTCCAAACTTGATCTCACATCACAAGAAACGTTCTTCTCCTCTCTGACCAGGTCAAATCACAAATTCAGAAAAGTGAAAAAGAGAAAGAGAAAGCTTCTTCCATAATCTTATCACCATAGAAGCAAGAAAGAAAAAGATTAAGCTTGAAAGGCGGATATCAAATCACCCAATTCAAACCAAATCAAGCTTAGGTTAAAGGTAACTCATTTCCTCTTGCATGCATCAGATCTTCTTCTCTTCTTCCCAACTCTCTGCTCTATCCAAAATGGGATACAAAGGAAAGATAGTTTCTGCTCTTCTCTGTTGTGTATCCACGGTCTTAAACATGACTTGGTGACCAAGTTGGTTTTCAAGGGCTAAGATTAAGTTGACCATTGGAAGATTTCTATGGTTAGTTACTGTTTTATGGCTTTCGGTCAAGATGAAGAAGTCAGAGGCAAAATTTCTAATCTGGGGATTAAGGAGAAAAAATGAATCTGTGGGTTAGTGAAGCTCAAGGCTCAAGGTGTTGACCTTGGAAGAAGAACCAAGAAAATGCAAGGAGATAAAAGAAGCTTGCTGTTCATTCAGAAGGCAAGGAGAGAAAACTAGAGTATTGATGTTTTGTTCTGAGAAGTGTTCTTTGAGAAAGTTCAACTAACTAGACAGTGTAACCAAACCAAAGGTGCATTCCGCCAGTATGAAGAACTGAATCAGAGGCTTGCTAATCTGGTTTTCACATAGCACAAAGGCTGTTGATGAATTCAATCTCCTTCATGTTTTACTGATTGTAGTGTACTTTTCTATGTTTATCTTTCTGTAATTTCTTGTGAGAAAAGGCATTGTAAGAAAGCTCAAGTAAAAGCCATAAGTGAAAAAAGGTTGAGTGATACACTTGAGAGAAAAGCCTAGAGTTATTTTCTGATTTCTTTAGGTTGGTTAAGTGTCTTGTATCTTGTACCTGTTTGGTATCCCTTTCTTAGTTGGGTTAGCACTAAGAGTGAATAGTTAGGTGTTAGCATAGCCAATGTCAAGTTAGGTTAGAACTTGAGTGTGAAATTGGTGTATGTAATACTTTTAACTATAGTGGAAATTCCTCCATTGTTGTAGAGGAGACTGGACGTAGGTTGCATAGCACAAAGCAACCGAACCAGGATATATGCTGGTGTTAGCGTTTCTCTTCTCTGCTGTGTTCTGTTTTTCTGATATTCATGAGATAAAAATAAATTGTCTCATAAATTTCCGCTGCTGAGTACAAATAGAATCAGATTTAAAAATTTTGTTTAAAAAGGTTATAACAGCTACAAAAAGGAAGGCATAGATTCAACTCCCCTTCTCTAAACCTACCACAACCTTCAATTGGTATCAAGAACTAAGGTCTCAAGAATCAAGCTTAACCGCTTAGAGCAAAGATCCAATGGCAAACAACTTGGGCACAACCACAGTTGCCTACACCCTCACTGAAGGCCAATCAAACAACCGGCCACCTTTCTTCAACGGGAAGAACTATTCCTACTGGAAAGAAAGGATAAGGATCTTCATCCAATCCATTGACTACAACATATGGAAAATTGTTGTGAGCGGTCCCAAGATTCCAACAAAAATAAGTGCTGATGGAGTGGTTACTCCAAAAGAAGAAGCTGAGTGGAACAAAGATGACAAGAAGAAGATAGAGCTGAATGCTAAAGCAATCAACCTTCTTCACTGTGCTATCAGCTTTGAAGAGTACCGGAAGGTGTCTAGATGCAAGATAGCCAAAGAAATCTGGAAAAAACTCCAGTTTACACACGAAGGCACTAAACAAGTCAAAGAAATGAGGATTGATATGCTGTGAAAAGAGTACGAGATGTTCAGCATGAAGGATGGAGAAAGCATTGATGAAGCATTTGAGAGATTCTCAATCATAATCAACAACCTTGATGCTATGGGTACAAACTATGCAGAACAAACCTTAGTGAGAAAACTCCTTAGAAGCCTCACAAAAGAATGGAAAAACACTGCTACTATCCTAACCGAGAGCAACAACATAAGTCCCATAACCTATGATGAGCTGAGAGGAAAACTCCTTGCCTATGACGCCACACACACAAACACAGATTCAAAGAAAAAGGGAATAGCCCTCAAGTCTCAAATAGAACCGAAAGAGAGTAAGTCTAGTGATGGTATTTCAGATGATGAGCTTTTGTTTTTTGCTAGGAGATTTAGAAGGATGATGAAGAACAAGGGCAAATACAAGGGTTCAAGTTCAAAGGACCACAAGTTCGACCTGAGCAAGGTGACGTGCCATCACTGCAAGGAGGCTGGACACTTCAAGCTAAACTGTCCAAAGCTCAAGAAGGAGGACAAAGGAAAGAAGCAAAGGAAGAGAGTACTCATGGCAGCTTGGGAGGATCTTGAAAATGACTCAAATGAAGAAGAAGAATCTGAAGGTAAAGACAAAGATTGTTTCATGGCTGGAAACAACAATCTTGATGAGGTAAATTACTATGATTTAACCGTAGATGATTTACATGCTATTATTGATGATCTCACCTTAAATACATCAAAACTGCTAGATAAATACAATGAGTGCAGATCTGAAAGAGATGTGTTAAGAGCTGAAAATGATTTTTTGAAAGAAAAAGTAAAGGAAACTGAATGTACTTTGGACATTATTGAAGAAAATAGATTTTTAAAATCTAAACATGAAAAATTAAAAGGAAAGCACATCATGGATCCTTCACATGAGTTAATTACTGAAAATGAAAGATTAAATGATATGATTAAAAGGCTGAATGGTGACTTAGCAAAATTTGCTCAAGGTTTAAGTAATTTGGACAAATTACTTGCAAGTCAAAGACCATTGTTTGAAAAATCTGGTTTAGGCTACATAGCCAAGGAAGATGCAGTTTTAAATATTTCCTCTATAAAGTTTGTGGCTTCTTCATCAAATACAAAAACCACATCTAACAAATCTGGTATTGGGTATGTTCCCACACTTGAGGAGAAATTTGATGAAGCTCACACAAGCTAAACTGAACCTTCAACAAGAACCGAACCTACTTCAAACAGGCCAGGTTTGGGTTACATTTCGACAAATGAAGCTGCTTTCAAGAAACCAATTTTCTATAACAAAACCTCATTTTCGAAAAATACAAAGAGTTTCAAAAATTCTAGTGAAAATATTTTTGCAAAGAGGAATAATTATAACAAAAATCAGTTTGTCAAAAGAAATCCATTTCCTCCAAAAACCAGAAAATTTAAACCATTTAATCACTTCAAGCAATATAACTCACCTCAATTTCAGCAACACACATCAAAAAATCATTGTGTTAATTGCAAGAAATTTGGTCACTCATATGCACAATGCTTCATTGAAAAGAGAGTTGTAGGAAACAAAGTTTACAATGTTGTTTGTGATTTCAATGCACTTTGGCAACCAAGATGGATTAACTTCAAAGGATCCAAATTAATTTGGATACCTAAGGCTACTTGAAACTCTTCATGCAGATTTGCCTAGCATCCAAGAACAAAAAGGACATGTGGTACATGGATAGTGGATGTTCAAGGCGCATGACTGGAAGGTCAACCTATTTCATCAAACTAAACAAGTATGATGGAGGTTTTGTAACCTTTGGAGATGATGGTAAAGGTAAAATCATTGCTGTTGGGAAAGTAGGTAATGAGCAATCTACTTTCATTGATGATGTACTTTTGGTATGTGCTTTGAAACATAATCTTTTGAGTATAAGTCAGCTGTGTGATTTAGGATATTTAGTCACTGTCAAAAAATTTGAATGCTGTGTTGTAAATGAAAAGACAAATGAAGTAATGTTTTTTGCCAAGCGTTTTAATAATATGTATGGACTTACTCTTGATGAACTAAAGGATCAAAATATAGCTTGCCTTCACTCTAAAGAATCTAAAAAGTGGTTATGGCACAAGAGATTGGGCCATGCAAGTATATTTCAAATAAACAAACTTGTAAAGAAAGAATTAGTAAGAGGTCTTCCGTTGATAAAGTTTGACAAAGACATCACTTGTGATGCTTGCCAAATGGGAAAACAAACAAAAAGTTCTTTTAAACTAAAGGAAGACATCTCTACTAAAAGACCACTTGAGTTGCTACATATTGATTTATTTGGTCCAACAAGAACTCAAAGCCTAGGTGGTAAATATTATGGTTTAGTAATTATGGATGACTATACAAGGTTTGGTTGGGTTTTATTTCTTGCACATAAAAATGAAGCCTTTTCGGCCTTTGAACCTTTTTGCAAGAAAATTCAAAATGAAAAGGATTTAAAAATCTCCTCTATAAGGAGTGATCATGGAACTGAATTTGAAAATAATTTATTTGAATCCTTTTGTGAGGAATGTGGAATATCTCACAAATTCTCTTGTCCAAGAAAACCACAACAAAATGGTGTTGTGGAAAGAAGAAATAAAAGCATACAAGAGATGACAAGAGTTATGCTTTGTGAGAGTAATGTTCCAAAATTTCTTTGGGCTGAAGCAGTTAACACGGCTTGCCACATTTTGAATAGAACAATCATAAGAAAATTTTTGAAGAAAACCCCTTATAAACTTTGGAAAGGCTACCCACTAAACTTAGACTACTTACACATCTTTGGATGCAAATATTTTATTTTAAATAACAAGGATAATTTGGGTAAATTTGATCCAAAGGCTTTTGAGTGTTTGTTTGTAGGATATTCCACAACTAGTAAAGTATATAGGGTTTATCATCAAGATGCTAGGATTATTGAGGAGTCCATACATGTTACATTTTATGATACTAACTTGGTGCAAAACATTTTGGAAGATTGTGATGCAAAAAATCAAGCTCAAAAGGAAGTTGAAACTGGGCAAAATCAAGAAAATAGAAATTCTGCTCAATCTGACCCAGAAACTGCAGCTGCTAAAACTTCGAGAGACAATTCCATTTTGTCTCATGAATCTGAGGGAGATCCTGAAGACAGCAGCACCTAAAATCCCTTGGTAACTGAATCTACCTCCAAGTCCACCAGACCTCATGAATGAAAATTCTTGAAGAATTATCCAGAGGAATTTGTCATTGGGGACGTCTCTCAAGGTGTTAGAACTCGGTCATCCACAAAAAAAAGCAAATGAAGGTTCAAACATTGTCCTTCTCTCACAAATAGAGCCTCAAAATGTCAAGGAAGCCCTTAGTGACCCTTCTTGGGTTAAAGCAATAGAGGATGAGCTTCTTGAGTTTCAGAAGAACCAAGTGTGGACTTTGGTTCCAAGGCCGAGTGGAAAGAAAGTGACCGGCACCAAGTGGATATTTCGGAACAAGTTAGGAAAAGATGGCAGCATTGCAAGAAATAAGGCAAGGCTTGTGGCACAAGGATATAACCAAGAAGAAGAAATAGACTTTGATGAATCCTTTGCCCCTGTTGCCCGAATGGAAGCCATAAGACTTCTCTTAGCCTATGCTGCATTTTGTGGTTTTAAATTATATCAAATGGATGTGAAATGTGCATTTTTGAATGGTGTGATAGATAGAGAAGTGTATGTGGAGCAGCCACCTGGTTTTGAAAATAAAGAGCATTCTGATCATGTTTTCAAATTATCTAAAGCTCTCTATGGCTTAAGACAAGCTCCTAGAGCTTGGTATGAGAGACTTAGCTCTTTTCTTTTGAAAAATGGTTTTCAAAGAGGCACCACAGACACAACTCTATTTATCAAAAATTCTAATGAGTCTTTTATTCTAGTCCAAATATATGTTGATGACATTATTTTTGGATCAGCAAATAAATCCCTTTGTTTTGAATTTGGAAAACTCATGACAAGTGAATTTGACATGAGTATGATGGGTGAACTTAATTTTTTCCTTGGGCTGCAAATTAAACAAACTGAAAATGGTATTTTCATTCATCAAGAGAAGTATGCCAAGGAATTAGTTAAGAAGTTTGGTATGGAAAATGCCAAACCCATGGGAACTCCCATGCACCCTAATTCTAAATTCGATAAGGGAGAAACTGAGAAAGATGTAGATGAAACTAGGTATAGAGGAATGATTGGGTCTCTTATGTACTTAACATCCTCTAGACCCGACATTGTGCAAAGTGTTGGATTGTGTTCAAGGTTCCAATCCAAACCTAAAGAGTCACATCTTTCAGCAGTTAAAAGAATCATTAGATATGTTCATGGCACATCCAATTTTGGTCTTTGGTATCCTAAGATTGATAATTTTTCTGCAGTTGGTTATTGTGACGCAGATTTTGCTGGTGATAGAGTTGATAGAAGGAGCACTTCAGGCCTATGTTGTTTTCTTGGAAAGTCCTTAAATGTTTGGTCAAGTAAGAAGCAACCGACAGTGGCCTTATCCACTGCAAAGGCTGAATATATAGCTACTTCTTCTTGTTGTTCTCAGCTTTTATGGTTAAAAACACAGCTTGCTGATTACAAATTAAATGCTAAAAATATTTCCTTGATGCGTGATAATATGAGTGCCATCAATATTTCTAAAAATTCAGTTTTGCACTCTAGGACTAAGCATATTGAAGTGAAATTTCACTCAATAAGAGAACATGTCCAAAAAGAGGATATTAGTATTCAATTTGTTAAATCTGAGGAGCAATTAGCAGACATTTTCACAAAACCATTAGCTAAGGATAGATTCTGCATGCTTAGGACTAGTCTAGGAATTTTGAGTTATGATTCCTTATTTGAAAAATGCTGATGTATTTGCTGGAGCTTTTTGTCTCATAAACAGGTATGAGACAATTTTGGGCAGGTGATGAACGTTTCCTTCAAATCAGCGTGTTCTGGGCTTGTTTCAAGTGAAAGTCAATTTGGGCCAACCTCAAAACCAGATCTAGAGTGGTCCAATGTGTTTCCTTAAAACCAACCATCTCTGGGCCCATATATGAATGTTACAATTTTTGTTTGGTTGTTGTGATTGTTGGGCTGAGTGCTTAATCTTTTTTAAAAGGAATTTTTCATTCAATGTTCTTGACCCAAAAAGATTTTCAGTTTGAGTCAATTTTTTAAAAGTTTTTAAAATTTAAAAATTAATTTCCTGTTTTATTTTTAAATCAAATAAAATCTTTCTTTTATGAGGTCAGGTCTTTTCATGTCATTTCAAAAGGTGATGCAGTTGCATTGTTTTGGAAATCCACTTTTGGGTATGGTTACCAACACTCCCTCTCTTCCCTCCATAACTTCTCCTCAAACCCTTCGGTTTCTTTCCTCTTACTCAACTGCTTCTCTTCCCTCAAAAGCCTAAATCTAACCAAATGGGGAAGAAAGTAATTGCTAAAAGAGCACTGCGTGAAAATATCCATAAGCTTCCTAGACCATCAACTCGCTTTCAAGACCATACTTTCACTCCTTCACCTTCTCCTCCTACCTCCTCGCACTACCCCCATGGCACGAACCAAGACCACGCCAAGGTACCCTGCTCCTGCCAAGCCGACACCACCACCAAAGGTCACAACTTCCAAGCCAGGCTCCTCAAAACCTGGTTCTGTGAAGCCTAGCTCCTCCAAGAGCAAACGTCCGGCGGCTGAGGAACCTGCTCCTGAACTAACACAACTAAAATCCAGGTCGGTTCCTGTGCGCTCTCAACGAGGTAATACTCGAGTCCCTCTCAGAAATGTTAAAGAACCAGACATTGGACATTTTGATCACAAAGCTCACTTTTTGACCTCTCACTCGAACTATAACCCTTATAGATTCAAATCTGCCATGAATAATGACTTTTATGATGGGGTTATCAAGTATCGCACCCTATGTCCATCTTTTCTCGCTGATCTGCCATCTTTGAAAAGAAAAGGTTTTTCATTTGTTGATAACTTGATTTTTCTGGACTGGAATCATCTTTTTGACATCAAAAAGCCTGTTTATCCTGTATTGGTCAAAGAATTTTATGCAAACATGACTTATCATGAAGGCACTGCGTATTCGTATGTAAAGGGCCGAGACATAATTTTAAACAATAAAACTATCAGTGATGCTTTGAAGTATACTGATGTTGGACCTTGTGCTTACACTTCGGTTAAGTAGGATGAAGGAGTTGAAATTTCTTTTCATGATGCATTGGCTCACATTTGTGAACATGTTTCTTTAATTGATGGTATTACACCCACTCACAAAGCCCTAGGATATGAGTGTGCTCAGTTGCACCGAATGGTCAACCACATTATTTTGCCTGAAAGCGGCTCATATCAAAGGGTTTCCTACACTGATACTCTTGTTTTATATGCCCTTCTCACCAAAACTGAAATTTCATTTGCATACTTGATGGTTAGATATATGTTTGACTCTGTTAGGAGTGAAAAGAACAAAGCACTACCTTATGGCATGTTTTTAACTTGCATATTTGAGTATTTTGGTGTTGACTTGACCAATGAGGAATATGAAAATAGACATTCATACCTAAAAGGGGGTGGTTCAGTGAAACAGAACAAAGAACCTACTCGATCTGAAAGGGTGGTCTTAGATGAGGAAGATGATGACTTTGTTCCTGAGGATTCTCCGTCTCTCTCCACTGAGGGTACATCCATCTCTACTGGGAAGAAATCTGCTTTGCTGAATGTGGTTAAAGATGTTGTTCAGGAGTTCGTTTCCCAATCAAATCACATGATTGCGATGAGCAAAGAGCAAAGGAAATTAGCTAGCAAACATGAGAATTTCCTAAAGAAATCAAGGGATAGAGTGGCTGTGTTCATGACCTTCATTGATAACCTTCAAAAGGATGAAGACTTTGCCACTGATGTTGACGAGGAAGCTGATTCGGAGGGGAATGGTTCTGATGCCTAAGATTTGTCTCATAAAAACTGCTGCTGCTGCTCTCTTTTTGTCTCATGAATTATGTTTCTTTAGCTACTTTTGAATATTGTTGCACTTTTGTTAGTTCAGTTAGTACTTTGGACTATGGTCTAACTCTTTTCTGCAAGTTCAATATGTTGCCTTTGTTGATCTTGCTTGTTGTCTGTCCTTGATGACAAAAGGAGGAGTAGGACAATAGGATGGTAAAATGTGTTAGGATAAGTTTTTGGCTTTGCTGCATTAAAACTTGATTTCACATGCTGCTTTTGCTGCTAACATCAGCTTAATGATTGGGCTGATTATGTGGTGCTGCCTATTTGATGTGTATAGCTCTTCACTGTACTCTCTTTAAGCGTAATGTAAAAAGGGAACAAAAGAGAAAAGCATAAATTCAGGGGGAGCTAACCTTGAATAGGAAAGGGGGAGCAACACAAGAGCAAATAACAAAAATCAAAGGGAGTTTCTAAAACCTACTCAAATTCATTTCCTTTTGATTATTGCTTAAAACCATGTTTGTCATCAAGGGAGAGATTGTTGAGTTAAGAAATTAACCAAATTAATTAGTGATGACAAATATTATTTTTGGGCAAAATAAATAATTAGTGTTGATTAATTATAATTACTTATTGCTAATTACTTATTGTTGCAGGCCAAAATTCAACAGCCCAAATGGAATGAAAAGCAATTAGCAAGACTGGTGGGCTGGTCAAACAAACAAAGCCCAAAAGAAACAAAGCCAAAATCAAACGGGTTGCTTAATAGATGTCTGATCCAAGCCCGAGTTGATTTCATTTCCCTCCAAACTTGATCTCACATCACAAGAAATATTCTTCTCCTCTCTGACCAGGTCAAATCACAAATTCAAAAAAGTGAAAAAGAGAAAGAGAAAGCTTCTTCCATAAGCTTATCACCAAAGAAGCAAGAAAGAGAAAGATTAAGCTTGAAAGGCGGATATCAAATCACCCAGTTCAAACCAAATCAAGCTTAGGTTAAAGGTAACCCATTTCCTCTTGCATGCATCAGATCTTCTTCTGTTCTTCCCAACTCTCTGCTCTATCCGAAATGGAATACAAAAGAAAGATAGTTTCTACTCTTCTCTACTGTGTATCCACGGTCTTAAACATGACTTGGGGACTAAGTTGGTTTTCAAGGGCTAAGATTAAGTTGACCGTTGGAAGATTTCTATGGTTGCTATTTTATGGATCTTAGTCAAGATGAAGAAGTCAAAGGCAAAGTTTCTAATCTGGGGATTAAGGAGAAAAAGTGAATACGTGGGTTAGTGAAGCTCAAGGCTCAAGGTGTTGACCTTGGAAGAAGAACCAAGAAAATGCAAGGAGATAAAAGAAGCTTGATGTTCATTCAGAAGGCAAGGAGAGAAAACTAGAGTATTGAGGTTTTGTTCTGAGAAGTGTTCTTTGAGAAAGTTCAACTAACTGGATAGTGTAACCAAACCAAAGGTGCATTCCGCCAGTATGAAGAACTGAATCAGAGGCTTGCTAATCTGGTTTTTGCATAGCACAAAGGCTGTTGATGAATTCAATCTCCTTCATGTTTTACTGATTGTAATGTACTTTTCTATATTTATCTTTCTGTAATTTCTTGTGAGAAAAGGCATTGCGAGAAAGCTCAAGTAAAAGCCATGAGTGATACACTTGAGAGAAAAGCCTAGAGTTATTTTCTGATTTTTTTAGGTTGGTTAAGTGTCTTGTATCTTGTACCTGTTTGGTATCCCTTTCTTAGTTGGGTTAGCACTAAGAGTGAATAGTTAGGTGTTAGCATAGCCAATGTCAAGTTAGGTTAGAACTTGAGTGTGAAATTGTTGTATGTAATACTTTTAACTGTAGTGGAAATTCTTCCATTGTTGTGGAGGAGACTGTATGTAGGTTGCATAGCACAAAGCAACCGAACCAGGATATATGCTGGTGTTAGCTTTTTTCTTCTCTGTTGTGTTCTGTTTTTCTGATATTCATGAGACAAAAATAAATTGTCTCATAAATTTCCGCTGCTGAGTACAAACAGCATCAGATTTGAAAGTTTTGTTTAAAAGGGTTATAACAGCTACAAAAAGGAAGGCATAGATTCAACTCCCCTTCTCTAAGCCTACCACAACCTTCATCATTGTTTGCACCTTTTCATTTGGTTGTGTTTGCTTGTATTACTTCTCTGTGATTGTGCTGTTTGAGTTGTTTATATGTTTGTCTGGATCTCTTTCTTGAGCTATTAGTTTGCGAATGTATTGAGGTGTTTAAGAATTGATGTTGTGATTGTTGAGGATTAATTATGTGGCTGAGAAATAGTTAATATGACAAGTTTTGTGAATGGGATTTTGTTTTAAACTCGGAAATTTAAAAGAAAGTAGTTAGTTATCTAAAGTAAAATTTAAAAGTATTTTCAGGGGTTGGTAAAAATATAGTTCTCTTGAGTAAATGGATTATTTGCATTTTAATCTCTACTTTTACGGAATTCCTGTTCCCTACTGAGAACGTGTAGTTTGTTCTCAGCCCAAAATATTCTACCCTTTCAGTGACAGGTTCAAAGGTTCAATATGAAGCTGCAGACGAGTAGTAGATTTACTTGTGATTCCTGTTATTTTTATAGAGTTTTCTCCCCCTTGTTGCTTTAAGTTTTATTTTATCTAGAGGGATAGGTATTGTATTCAAGTTTTATATTGAATTTATTTGTATAGCACTTATTATTAATAATAATTATGTGATTATTTATATTTGAAGATCTTTTATATGTAATTTTAATTACTAAAAATAATTTCCTGGAGTTTTCTATAAACTGAAACCTGATACCGAACTAAAGGCTCAATATTAAATAGTTAATAAGGAAAACAGGTTAGTAATGCCTTACTTTTGGTACGATCATGGCGTGCTAAAAGTTAGGGTGTTACATTATGGTATCAGGGCAGTTCGTTCCTGTTAGAGCCTTGAGAATGGGCTGACTATGCTCTATTGCATACTCTGAGTGTCTATCAAGCGATAGGACTTGTCCTAATGACAAGAATTTGAGTTTCAGATGCATGAATGTCTATTGATTGATGCTGTTAGTCGACCGTTGCATTTCTCATAGTATTAAGTCTGGCCAACTCAATACTAATGACTTATGTATATGGGAACACTAATGGATTGTCATAGACGAAATAGAAATAATAGGTTATGCGAATCATGGAGTCTGGTTCCGTTAGAAGTTATGTTTTATAGGTTGGATTCGATTCGACGTATACTCTCTATTTGTGCTAATGTGATTTGGTGTCATCTCTTCTTTTATTGTTTTCATTGGAATTCTTTATTTCGGATTTCCTCATTAAAATGTGATTCGATTACTTCTTTCAACCACACCTTATCCTTTATATATATCTTTGCCTCATTGTGATCCTATCTATTCACTTGAATCTTTTTAAGTATCCATCCTTAACATTACTTGTGTTTTTCTCATGAATCTGGTTTCTTTTTGTAGAATTTGAACTTATTTTATTGTATTAATTTTCGAGGACAAACATTTTTGTAAGGTGGGTAGGATGTAACGACCCACATTTTTTAAAATATAAATATAAATAAGTTAAAATTTATTTTTATAAATTGGAGTTCCTTATTTTTAAAAATTACTTTATTATAAGTAATTAAATTAATTTTATAACTATTTGAATTTAATCGAATTCATATTCTTTTATATTTATATATATATATATATATATATATATATATATATATATTATGATGGTATATTTTACGTAATTAAAACTTTAATTCTAATAACTCATAAGTAATAAAAATTATATGTATATTTTAATTTAAATAATTGATATTTTTAATTTAAAAATAGAATTTAATTAATATTATTATTATTATTATCAAGTTTTAAATTTGTCGATACGAGTAAATATAATGGTATTCTTTGGTGAGCTTAGCTTCGCTAATGCTTCATCAAATATCTTTTATCATTGAGTTATTAATGTCATTTATATTAATAACTCATATATATTTAATCTTATATATATTACTATTACTTTATATTATTCAACCTTATATATATTATTTAGCTCATCAAATATCTTTCAATTAGCATCAATATTTAATATACTCACCTTGATTCACTACAAGAAAATGAAACATTTGTAACAAAAAATTTGTATCAAATTTAAAATTGTTACAAAAAAATAGTATTTTCTAATAATAAAATATGATGTTACAAAAGAATAATATTTTGCAACAACATTACAAATTGTTGCAAAACATGATAATATTTTGTAACAACTTGTTTTATTTTGTTACCAATTATGTTAGTTTTTGTAACGAGATGATGTTTTATTACAAAATATTGTAATATTTTGTAACAAAAAAAAAGTTGCAAAAATTCAAAATATTTTGTAACAAACTTTATTTTTTGTTTCAAAAACTCCAATTGTTTTGTAACAAAACAACTTTTTCTTTCAAAAATTCCAATTATTTTCTAACAAAAAATTAATTTGTCACAAAATTCAATATTGTTTGTAAAAAGTTAATTATTTGTCACAAAATATAAATATATTTTATAACAATTTTTTTTTCATAATGTTAAACACTTTAAGAGTAAAAACAATTGTGTATATATTTTTTTTAAAATAATTTTATTCTGTAACATCTTGCATTTTTGAAAATCTAAATATAAATAAATTGTGATTTTATTTTATTAAGCTTAAACTTTATAATTTTAGAAATTATTTTAATAGAAATAATTAAATAGATTCGGAGATAATTTCATTATAAATTAATTAAGATTCTTAAGTAATTTTATTATAATTGAATATTTTGCGTAATTTTAGTCATTAAAAAATAAGAAAGAATTATATAGCTTAATTTAAGTAACTTTTAACATGAAAAAGTTATAACTTATTATTATAAACTTCTTATTTTATAAATTAATCTATTAAGAGTAATTAAATTAGTTTTATTAATATTTGGAGAGTTAAATTAATTAATATTCTTGTGCGAATTTTATAATTGGTTATTTGAAATTAAAATTCAATAATAGAAGTATTAAACAATTTAATTTAAGAAATTTGTATTATGATTGTGTAAAACTCCGAATTTTAAAAAGTTATTAATAAATTATTTATGATGTATTATATTTATTTAAGATTATATTTTTAGAGATTTTTATATAAAAATTGAGTAAATTTTTATTTATTATTTAGATTTCTTATAATTGAAAAATAGTGAATATTTTATATGTCTTAATTTTAAATATTCAGATTTTTAACTTAATTTTATAAATAAAGAAAAATTAATTAATTTATATCTAATATTTTTTTAAATTAGCATTTGAGTGAAAATAAATTACAAATTACATTTGAAAAGTATTTTTTTAAGATAGAAATTTTATATTTAATTTAATTTTTTATTATTATTTTATTTTTTTAATTATTTCATAAAATTACACTACTAACCGTACTTTTAATAAAAATACCTAAACTACCCCACACCACCCTATACCCTAACACTACACTCATCTCTCACACTCACCCTCACCCACGGTACACACACAACTCACCCACACACACAAAAAACAGAAAGAAGAACAGGAAGAAAGGGAAAAGAAAAGAGAGTGCAGGTTGAGAGAGAAGAGGGGATAGAGCAGCTCGCCGCCGCCGTCGCACACCACCGCCGTGCTGCCAAGGTTGTTGCGTTGTCGACAAAGAGGGGAGAGAGAGAGAGGTCGAACGAAGGGAGCTTTCCTCGTCACCTCGCTGTTTTGCCTTTGCCCTCACCACGAATTACTGCAGTTGTGCTCGCGGGCATGGGGGAAGCCATCGTTGCCAGCTTCGTCGGGTCTCTGACGTCGAATCTGTCCTTGCCGCCGCCACTGGAAGCACGAACAGAGGAGAGAAGTCATCGCCGTCAAGCCAGCTGCCACCAGCGTCGTTCATGTCCGCCACAGTCACCATCGGAAGCCGCCATCACATGCCTCGCCATTGCCGTCGATTTCGCCGAGAGAAGATGCGTGGAAAGAAGAGCCATGGGTCATGCAAGAGATCGCCGAGGGGGAGAGAGCTACCATCGCGTCTACTGCAAGCTTTCCATCATCGCCATCATGGAGCCGCGAGGAGGCCGTCACCGGTGCGAGCTCGCAGAAGGAGAGAGGGATACAAAAATGTTCAATTTCCATGTCTTAGTTTTTTTTGTTCTTGTTTTAACGTTTCACATTTTTCTTAAGCCATTAATTTATTATATGTTTTGTTTGCTTTTCTCAATGACCATAAATTTGTGTACAAGGATGGATCTACTTTCTATGTTGGTTGTTGTTTTTCTTCTTCTATTTGTACTGAGACGTTGATTAGCACAAACCCTTGGTAATTTCTCACAAGACTATAATTGTATATCTTATTCTGCCAACTTCTTTTGTGGTTTCTCTTGTCAATTAACCGAGAATATTGTTGCAGCTTTCTTTCAAGAGTGGACACAACAAGTGCAAGATATATTAAACACAAAAAAGTTTGGGGATATTGCATTTGGAGACAAGGACTTCAAAAATACAATTGAGTATTATTCTAAGGTACTAATGCACTTGTTCACCTCTAATGTGATTAAGAATAATTATAATCGTATAAACTGCAAATGCATTTAGGATAGTTCCTGTACAATATTTTCTTTTTTAGATATGACACTACGAGACATCCTATATTTGTCTCTCTTATGTGTTCTGTTTGAATGTTAGTCTGATCTATAATATCTCTTGATGCAGATTCTGCTTTCATCTTCAATGGATAAAACCTAAATTCAGGTGTTGTTGAAGTCTAAACTTTGATAAGGAAAGTCTAAACTCTTAGGTGTGTAGATACATGTTCAGCCTCAATTCAGGTGCTGTTGAAGAACTTGAGCTTGATTCATTTGGACTATCAATTATGCCTTTAAGTTTGGTAAGTTAGTGCCTCTTTGTAAGGTTAATAAAACCAAGTTTAGAACTCAAAATAGCATGCAATTTTTGCCAATCCAATTGGAAATGAAAGTCTACATCCTATGTTAACAAATCCAAGTCATAATTCCTTCATTTTGATCATTTGTGACTCCTAAGGGGTTTAGTCTACAAATTATAATTCTTGATTGCCATACTTTTAGGTGAGTACTTACTCTTTGCTAGTCGAGGATGTACTAGAAGTAGTATCTGATGCTGTTGTGGTTCGCAAAGCTGCAGCGTCACGTATACAAAGGCTTTCAAAGGTACCTTCATTTCAATAATGGAAGTTTGAGTGTACGAGTGTATCACATTACTATTTCACATTTTACATTTTCTTTTGCCCTTTCGACTGATAGACTAAGTAGGATATTGATTTCGGCAAACATTGCTTACTTTTTTGATTAGAGAGCTTCATGATATACTTCGTCTCTGTTTCTTAGTTGCTGAATTTTTTGTTTCCTGCTTATATTTCAAGTCATGCTTAATTGCTTATTATGGCTTGTACATGGGAACTTGTGATTCTCATACTTTATTTTAAAAAATTATTTAGAATATAAGGTTTAACAATATCATTGTTTTTGGTAAAATACTGACTAATTATTTAGAATGAAGTGCATCGAGCCATGCATTTATTAATATAAACTTTATTTAAATTCAATTTGCAAGAAGTGCTAAATGCCTTCCATGTTTTACATATTAGTATATTACTGATGCGTGGTGTTATGTAATTGTTTGTAGTTACCTTGTATTTTAGGTGTCAACTGTTGATCTTTTAGAGTTTCTTTAGCAGGTTTAAAAAAGCCTTATCTGAGCCTTTGTTGTGTTTTAATTATATTCCTTCAATAATTGAACATTATTGCACATCATCTGATTTCTTTATCTTAGTTTGCTGACACTGATGGATCATCAACTATGCCGCCTTCTGTTATACGAGTCCTAAATTTGATTGTTTGACAATTGATATTTATGTAAATTTAATAAATTTGTTCACTAAGTTGTGATTGAATTGTGATTAGTTAGCCCAAGTTTATATATTGAATTATTAATTTTTGATAATTTGTATTTTTGATTGGTTAGTTTTGAACTTTGAGAATATATTCTTAAGGAATTAGTTAATTTTAACTTCTAAGTTTTGAACTCGTAGATGATTCCCATTTTATATTAGTATACTTTAATTTGTATATGGATCTATTTATCACATTTTACTTGTGTCATGGTTGAAAAATGACAGATGTCCTATTATTTGGTTTGATAAATTTAGTTGGGTATGGCTGAGACATAAGTTGTGAATTGGTTGTGTTTGTTGGAACCGTGGACGCTGAAAATATCCAAGTTTTAGGGGACGTTCTGCCGAAATTTTTCTAAACATTTTGGATAAAACTTAGTGAAAAAATTATAATTAGTGTTATATCTTGTTTCTAACTTTTTTGTTTCGGTTTTTCTTATTTACAGGAGTGCTGAAATTGTGACCATCTGCTACCTTGAGGGCTCAAGAATGTTTTAATGCATAGAGACACTAATCTATGTTAGAACTTTTATGTTCTGGTTGAACTTTTATGTTTTGGTTGAACTAATTAATGTACTCACTAGCTAATGTTATTTTGTTTCAAGACAATTTTAGCTAAAAGGATCTTGTTTGACTTATGTATGTTTTTGCATATTATATACATGTAAACTTGCTTATTAAAATTGTTAATATATTAGTTAATTTAAAAAATAATTTAGTAAATTATGCATGTAATTTGTAATAAAAAAAAAGTTGTTACAAAATAATTAATTTGCTTTCGTAACTAAAGAAAAAAAATGTTACAAAATCATGTTACATTTTGTAACAAAATTTTTTTATAGAAAAAAATTTACTGTCATGAAAAATACCTTCAAGATCAAAATTAGTTACCACTTTTGCAACGGCTTCTAATTTTTTGTATCAGAAAAAATTGTTACAAAATATGGTATTGAATTGTAACAGTTCCATTTTTCGTTACAAAAACTTTTTGTAACGGAACTTACTACAATGGACCCTTTTTTGTTACAAAAAACTTTTGTTTCAAAATTTTGACATTTTGTAACAATATTTTTTGTTATAAACGCGCCTTTTTCTTACAGTGATTCCTTCTCTTGGCTAAATGCCAAGGAAACCAAAGGAAATAAAGCCAAACGTGGCTTATGCATATATATATATATATATATATATATATATATATATATATATATATATATATATAAAAACGTGACACCTATTCCTTTATTTCAATAAGCATTTCATCATCCTTCATTTGCTTCCTGGAACTACAGAACCAAAAGAAAGAAAAACAAGAGAAAGAAAAGCCGAGAGAGTGAAACGTGAGGCCATAGGACCGTGAAGCTTCCTTTTTCGATTTATCCGTAACTCCAATAAAAAATTTAATCCGGTAAAAGTGTTCGTATTCTCTTCTTCTATATGTTCGCGTTACTTTTATTCGATAGAAGTTGACGGTGACATAGCCCTTCTTCCTTTCGAGTTCGGCCAATTGGAGTTCTAGGAGATACAGAGGATTTCTGACGCTTTCTCCTTCAGCAGCTCGGTCAGAAAGCTTCTCCGGAACTTTCAATAATTTTGATTTCATACGAAGGTAGGAGATTTTATTTTGAAATTAACTGTTTTAAATTATGAATGCCACGGAAGTCTAGTGGATATTTACAAATAATTTATGATTGCTTGAAATGGCTGAATGATGAGTTTGAATTGAAGCTGTGATTGATATTGGTTTTGTGATTGATATTGGTTTTCTGATTTTGATGGAGTTGTTGAAATTCTGATTTTGTGTGATTATGATGAATTGGTTGAGTTGTGGCTCTGAAAGGTAATTAAATTAGTGTTACTTGTTAAAATCTAATATGATGAGTTAATTATTGAAGAAATTGTCGTATTGATAATTGTTAAATAGAGTTGTATTTGAGTTTGATTTGGAAAGTGATGAATTTGAGGGAGCCCGCATGGGTGGTGAAGTCCAATTTTTAAAAGGAGATTCTGCCTAATTTTATTTAAAAATAACCGAAAACGTGGTTTTATTTTGAAAATCTAATTTATAAATTTATTTTGAAACATGATTTTATAGTGAAAAACATTTTATTTACATATTTATTCATATTGAGAAACGGATTTTGTATTAAAAATTTGTTTTATTAGTAATAAATTGAGAGTTAGAAAAGATTTTCACATTGGAACTAGTTGGACTTTCAAATTTATAAATGTTTTGGATATTGGATTTGACCTGCTGGTTTATCGGAAGTAATCTGTGAGAATTGAAAATAGGTTTTTAGTACTGAATTTGATTCGTTTGAATTATCAAAAATGTTTTCTGAGAATTAGAAATGGTTGGTTTGAACCTTAAAGGGTGGCATAGTCCGAATTTTAGAGGAAATACTGCCGAAATCTTTATAAAACTCCAAGACTTTGTTTAAGGCGTTATTTAAAAGTCAATATGATTTATGAATATTGTTTGATTTTGAAGTATTAAGAAAACGTTATTTTCAATCCTATTTATTAATAAAAGTATAATCTTTTAAATTTACTCTTTTGAGAAGAGATTTTGTTTTAAGTTATGATATGAACTCGGTTTGTAAAGAAAAAGAAAGAATGAGAAAAGAACATGGCACGTGTGATTATGAAATGTTTAAAAGGTCACGAGAGGGTGATGGAAAGTAAATAGTTATGGTGCTGATGGGAAAGTGTTAAGCTGTGGGCTTTATATGTGAATGATTGTGCGGGGACGCCCGTGTGTATGGAATGGCTTCCAGGAGAACGTGGCACATGCTTCAGCTGGAGAATCAGCGCCTGAAAAAAGTAGAAACTTGCAGAGGTTATACCGCTGGAATGTCTTATCTGACTTGCGAGTCAGATTGCGTCAGGTGCGGGTCGAAACCGAAAAATGAGCTCATTACCTGCGATAGGACTAGACATGCATCATCATTGTTTGCACCTTTGCATTTGGTTGTGTTTACTCGTATTACTTCTCTGTGATTGTCATGTTTGACTTGTTTGTATGTTGGTCTGGATCTCTTTCTTGTGCTATTAGTTTGCGAATGTATTGAGTTGTTTAAGAATTGATGTTGTGATTGTTGAGAATTAATTATGTGGCTGAGAAATAGTTAATATGACAATTTTTGTGAATGGGATTTTCTTTTAAACTCGGAAATTTAAAAGAAAGTATTTAGTAATCTAAAGTAAAATTTAAAAGTATTTTTAGGGGTTGGTAAAAATATAGTTCTCTTGAGTAAATGAATTATTTGCATTTTAATCTCTACTTTTACGGCATTCCCGTTCCCTACTGAGAACGTGTAGTTTGTTCTTACCCCAAAATCTTCCACTCTTTCAGTGATAGGTTCGAAGGTTCAATATGAAGTTGCGGACGAGTAGTAGATTTACTTGTGATTCCTGTTATTTTTATAGAGTTCCCTCGCCCTTGTTCCTTTAAGTTTTATTTTATCCAGAGGGATAGGTATTGTATTCGAGTTTTATATTGAATTTATTTGTATAGCACTTATTATTATTAATAATTATGTGATTATTTATATTTGAAGATCTTTTATATGTAATTTTAATTACTAAAAACAATTTCTTGGAGTTTTCTATAAACTGAAACGCGATACCGAACTAAAGACTCAATATTAAATAGTTAATAAGGAAAACAGGTTAGTAATACCTTACTTTTGGGACGATCATGACGTGCTAAAAGTTAGGGTGTTATACTTTTGCATTTACTTCTCTCACTATCCTGCCTTCTACTTTTAGAATGATGCACCATAAGCAATAAAGGAAGCGGGAGAAAGAACACGCAGCACTGGTTGACCTACCAGCTGAAGGTAGCAATCCGGAGAGTCGTCATACCCCCTTGCTCATCTTTGGATGCACCGAGGACGGTGCAAATTTTTAAGTGTGGGGAGGTCGTCCGACCAGTCGGCGTTTTTGGGTGACGAGTTTCTAATCCCAACACTCGTGCATTTCATTTTAGGACTTTTAGGATTTTTACTTGCATTTTCTTATTTTTCATATATATACATAATAAGCTTAGTCAAAATCATGATATTTTCCAAGGATTTATTCTATAGGCAATTGACATCCCAATTGATTTGAGTGAAAACTTTTCATAGAACTTACTTGAATTATATATACATTGTGGATCATGTTTTAAGCTAAGAATACAAGCTTGTGAGTTTTGAACCTAATGATGTGGTTACATCTTATAACCACTTATCTTCCTTCTTGTGTGTATTGTTCTTTTTCTATGATTGTGATCCTCGATTTGTTTGATTCTTTATGTCCATTATTTTGTGTATACATGCATTTATATGATTGAGGCCATCATTTCATTTAGCTCTCTTATCCAAATAAGCCTTACCTTTCATCAACCATTGTTAGCCAACTTTGAGCCTACGATTAACCCACTTTGTTCTTAATTTAGCACATTACAAGCCTTAAAGCGAAAAATAATAAATGTCTTTTATTTGGATCTTTGATTAGCTTAGGCAAGTGAGAGTGTGTACATTCAAGTGTGGGAAAACTTGGGACATTGGTTGAGAGAAAATGTGTGTTTTGTACTTCTATATTTGGGGATTGGGAGCATACTCATGTATTAATCAAATGTTAGACCTTATTCATTGATGTTCTTGTATATAGTTTGAAAGAAAGAAAAAATGAGAAAAACAAAGGAAAAATAAATATGAAAAAAATAGAAAAATAAAAAATATATATAGAAAAAAAAAGAAAAAGAAAAGCAATGAAAAGGGGACAAAATGCCCCAAAGTGAAGTTCAATAAAAATCAATGCATATGTGTGGTAATGAAAAAAAAGAATGCATGAGTATGTGAAAAAGTGAAGAATGGGTAGTTAGGTTAGCTTTGAAATTGTATAGGTTTCTATATAGGTTAGGTGGGAAGTTTAAGTTGATCAAAGATTCGAATTTCAAGCTCACTTGACCATATACATCCTTATCTTGACCCTAGCCCCATTACAACCTAAAGAAAAGACCTCATGATATATGTATGCATGTATAGAATAATTGTTGATTGTTAGATGAAAAACAAATCTTTGAAAGAATGATTAGGGGACAATTGAAGTGGATTAACCCTATACACTTGAGCGAATAGAGCGGATACACATCTGGTGATGGTTCGATGCTCAATTAAATGTTTTCACCTAAAATCAATTCCTTTCTTGCAAGTTTCTAAAATCTTTAATAGCTCAATTAAATTGTGGTTTGGCTTGGTTGTTAATACCCTTAGCCCTTATGCTTATATTGGTTTTCTTGGAAATTGATTTATTTTGACCAAGCACTTGCATTCATTTAGATAGTCGCATTTAGGTAGATTGCATATATTTTATTTGCTTTGAATAAATGATAGTACCTTTGTTTCCTTCTTGGTTAAGCATGAGGACATGCTTGGTTTAAGTGTGGGGAGATTTGATGCACCACTATTTCGTGGTACATTTTGTGCTTAATCTAGGTGGATTTCATCCACTTTTTCCAAATTTATCCAATGAAATAGCATGGTTTCATGATTGTCTCCTAATTTGTGCTTAAGTGTAAAAATATGCTTTTTAGGCCTTTAATTGGCTAAATTTAATTCACTTTTGATTCCACTAGATGCCTTGATATGATTGTTAGTGATTTCAGGTTGAAAACGTTAGGAATGGAGTCGCATGGCGACGCGTACGCGTAATCCATGCGTACGCGTCGGTGCTCGCACGTGACCCACTTAAAGTGAATCCGCTGGTGGCGATTTCTGGTCTTCCCAGACCCAAATCCAACTCACTTCTGATGCTATTAAACCCAAGGATTGAAGGGGAAGTTAGGATCTTAATTACTAATGAGTCATAGTTTAGTTTTAGCTTTAGTTTAGAGTTAGTTTCTAGAGAGAGAATCTCTCTCTTCTCTCTAGAATTAGGATTAGGTTAGATATATATCTACTTTCTCTTTCTTGCTTTAATCTTCCTTCTTCGTCTTTAATTGTTCTCTTGTAGTTATAGCTTTCTACTCCTCTTGTAATTCTCTTGTATTGTTAGTTGTAGTTTATGAATTCTTTTGTAGATCTACATTTCCTTTCAATGAAATTTATTGTTTTCCTTTCTTTTAATGCTTGCTTTAGTTTTTTATTGTTAATCTCTTGCCTTGATTAGTTGTAGTTCCTTTAATTCTTATAATTTATGATGTTTGCCTTTATTGTCTTTTGTGTGTTTGATGAAATGCTTCTTCTAGTTATGAGTTAGGTTTTTCTTCTCTTGGCGTAGGTTGAGTAATTGGAGACACTTGAATGATCAAACTCTCTTGTTGATTGATAATTGAAAGTTGCTAGTTGACTTGAATTATCACTAATGCTAGTCTTTCATCATGATTAGACTAGGACTTGTGGTCTCAAGTTGATATCCACTTGACTTTCCTTCATAGTTAGAGGTTAACTAAGTCGAGCAATGGATAATTCTTCTTGTCACATTTGAAGAAGATCAGTAGGATATGATTTCTAATTCTCACACCTTGTCAAGAACTTTCTCAATTGTTAGTTCATTTCCTTTGCCATTTACATTTCTTGTCTCTTACTACAAAAACCCCAAAATATACTTCATAGCCAATAACAAGAACATCTTATTGCAATTCCTAGGGAGAACGACCCAAGGTTTGAATACTTCGGTTATTTTTATTGGGGTTTGTTACTTGTGACAACCAAATGTTTGCATGAAAGGATTATTTGTTGGTTTAGAAACTATACTTGCAATGATATTTTATTTGTGAAATTCTTTACCACACAAAAATTCGATCATCAAGTACCCGCCACACTCTTGGGATAAAGTGTCCGTCGCACTAATGGGATATAGTGCTCATTACACTTCCCAAGGTAAAATGCTCCCGCACTCTTGGGATATAGTGCCTGCTATACTCTTGGGATAAAGTTCCTGTCACACTCTTGGGCTATAGTGCTGATGAGCGGATATTTTATACGCTTTTTGTCATCATTTTCATATGGTTTTTAGTATGTTTTGTTTAGGTTTTCATAGGTTTTAGTGAAAAATTAAAATTTTTGGATTCTACTTTGAGTTTGTGTATTTTTATGCAATTTTAGGTATTTTTTGGCTAAAATTGAGGAGCTGGAGCAAAAGTCTGATTCAGAGACAGAGAAAGTGTTGCAGATGCTGTCAGGATCTGAACTCCTTGCATTCGAAAGAGATTTTTTGGAGATACATAAGTCCAAATGAAGCGTTCTCAATGGATATAGAAAGCTAACATCTAGGGCTTTCCAGCAATATATAATAGTCTATGCTTTGCTTCAGAATTGAATGCCCAAAATTGGCGTTCAACGCCAACTATCTGCCCTATTCTGGCGTCCAAGGCCCAAGGGAGGAGAGACCAGCGTCCAATCCCCAAGAAGGTGCCTGTAGCAAGCGTTCAACACCCTAGAGTCCTCTTAGCATGTGGATTACTCTTTTTCTCAGCCCAAACACTCACCAAGTAGGTCCCGAAAGTGGATTTTCGCACTGAAAGACTATTTTACCCTTCTTATGTAATCCTTAGTCATTATTCTAGTATTTATTTGAGATCTTTTATACTTTTAGGAATCGACCATTTTTTTCGAACACTTTACATGTTTCATTGTATTTTCTATCAGTATGAGTCGCTAAACCTCCTAGGATGTTTTATGGATTAATAAAAGTATTATTGCTATCTTCAATCCGTGTTTGATTCTCTATTCTAAGATGTATCTTCGTTCTTCATCCTTATGAATGCGTTGAACCGGCACAAGGTTATCTCATTCTACATGGGTTCAGAGTGAGTCTTTCATCGGACAACGATGAACCACTAGCTTGATTATATATCTTTTAGACAGCTAATCCACGACTTCGCTGGGGACTTCTCGAGACACTAGTTCAGTGGAGGTATGGGGAGATTATAGTCTTTGTGGTAGAGGCTAGAACCAAAGGCATAACATTCTCTGATCCAGAAGATTCGACCTTGTTTGTGGCGTTTTGAGTAGGATCACTAAGGGGAATGGACTACAGGAGCTTCACCCTCAATTAGACTGGAAGCGCACTAACCCTAGTGTTCAGCTCTGGAGGAGAATCGGTGACCTCTCAAGAAAGGCGTTGATCACATATAGCCTGCCATAGAAGAAGTCATTCACAGTTGGAGGAGACAGTAAAACCGAATTGACCCAGAAGAATAATGCATCTCCAAGCCTTAACCATCTTCTTATCATTGCTTTCACCATCAACTGAGTAACGTTATCTTTATTTTACTTTTATGCGATTTAAACAAACAAACAACTTTACTATCTGCCTGACTAAGATCTACCAGATAACCATAGCTTACTTCAAATCACAATCCTCATGGGATCGACCCTGACTCACTCAGGTATTACTTGGACGACCCAGTGCACTTGCTGGTTCAGTTGTGCGAAGTATAATTCTGCGCACCCAGTTCCTGACATACTTTACCAACAGAGAGAATACGATGCAACAAAAGGAAAATGAATCATACACAACTAAGATCACAATCATCATCTATCAGGGATATAGTACCCAGCACAATCTTGAAATATAGTGCCTGTCACACTCTTGGGATATAGTACCCGACACACCTTTCAATCATAATCATTACCCTCATCAAACTCCTCTTTAACAAAGTCATAATTGAGCATAATCACAATCAAACATATTGTAATTAACTCATACCGTGAGCGGGATATCACCCAAACCTTGCCAACAATCTCTCAAGTCAATCTCATATTCCATCAATTCATTATCCATAAGCTCTCATCAACCCATATTATCTTTGACTCCCCAATCCACATTCTTATTTGCATTCATCAAATTCATTCCCTAACTATGCTCACACTTATTCTCAAGGTTAAAATGAGTTATCGGAACATAAATAAGGGTTACAGAGGTGAAGAAGCAGGCTGAATAGACAAAAATAGTTGAAAGCAGCATTTCTTGGAAAATAGGGTAATCATGCGTATGCATGAGCCTCCTTTTTGTGCGTACACGCGAAACGAATGTACGAAAAAGATTTACAACAATCTTAACTACTCTTTTATCCAATTCCTATCAAAACAGCCCAAAATACATTGTCTCACAACTTATTACCAATTTACAACCATTTCGAACCTATTTAACTCCATTCCAACTTATACATATCACAATCCATCAATTATCCATTCACAACACAACAAGCAATTCTCATACATCCAAAATTCACATTCACGCCAAAAATCACTCATCATCATCATCATTATTTCAACACATTGCAACAAGATGACACCGCCACTTACCGTGATTTACCATATAGGGGATAATTTCACCCTATCTCGGCTTCCAGCCCAAATTTCATATCAATTTTCATTATAATCAAACATACTATTACTCATATTCAATTTAGCTCATTCGTATATACATATATACCTTTATTCACTCAATAATCTCTAAATTCACAATTTGCAACCAATTAGCACAACCTCAACCATTCCATCAATCCTATCCTAGGACAATTAACCTAGGCATTCACATAATCTTACAAAATGCCTACTCGAAATTAAAACCCATACCTTAATGAAGACGATTTTTTCCATCACTTGGCTTTCCTTCGGCAAAATCCAATGTCCACCAAAACCTCACCACTTGATTCCGAAATTCAAATCCACCCTAAGCCATGCCAAGCAAGTTCCAACCATGCTAATCAATCTAATTTTTCACCAATTCATACATAATCACAATTCTCAATCCTTAATCTTCATGAAATCAAAAAATTCAAAGAGAATAAGAGTTCTTCACCTTTACCCATTGATTATTTGGATGAAAGCTAGCAATAACTCGTACTAGTGCACCCCTAAACTATCAAAATTACAAAATTTCTCAATACTCAAAGCACAAACCCGAATTTGACATGAGCAGTAAAAATGGAACAAGAAAATTCAAAATTCTTACTAACTTATTCTGATAGAAACGTAGAGAAAGAGATGGATGACGCGTGACCGTAAACAGCACATCAATCAGAGCTCCAAATTAAAAGTTATGAGAATTTAAAGATGATGATAGACAGTGTAACTTGGGGGTTTAGATTTCTTCACTCCCGTCTTCTTTTTCAGGTGTGTGTGTTAGGTTTCTTCACTCCCATCTTCTTTTTCAGCTGCATTATATATATGTGTGTGTGGACTCGGGCCCAACATGAGTCCAATTCATTCATTTTAAAATTTTTAAAATTAACCTTTAAATTCATATTCTAATTATTTTTACTTTTTTTAAATTTAAATTTTAATTTCTTAATTTTTTTGACTCAAATAATTTATTAATTAATTATTTATTAATTCATTGGAGTTTACATTCACTGCTTCTAAGAAGATCACTTTGTACGAAATGGATGTGAAGTATACCTTTTTGAATTGCTTCATATTTGAGGAAGTATATGCGAAACAGTCCCTTGGCTTTGAAGATTAAAAGCATCCACATTATATAATAAAGCTTATAAAAGACTTGTATGAATTGATGCAAGAACCAAGAGCATTGTATGATCGTCTGAGTTCATTCTTAACTCAGAATGGATTTAAAAGAGGACTTTGGATACTACTTTTTTCACGCCTCATCATCAGAATAAAGAGCTTCTAATTGTCCAAATATATGTTGATATTATTTTTGCATCAACTCTAGATTCTTTGTACTAATACTTCTCAGAACTAATGAAGTGAGAACTGATGATGAAGTGAGTTTTAGATAAGTATGATGGGAGAGCTAGAGTTATTTCTTGGATTTTAGATGAAGCAAATTCAGAAGGGAATCCACATCCATCATTCCAAATATTGCAAAGCTTTTAAACAAGTTCAATATGAAGGATGATTAACCCATGACAACTCCCATTACCCACATATCAAATCTTTGATGATGACGAGAATTGTACAAGCACTTCTAAGACTATATACAAAGGGATGATTAGGTCTTTTCTCTATCTAATTGCTAATAAACGTGATATCAACATTAGTGTGAGTATCTGCTTAAGATTTCAATCAAATCCTAAGCAGTCTCATCTTAGGGCTGTAAAAAGCATTACGAGATACCTTAAGGGCACTACAAATCTTGGTTTTTTTATGTGAGAAAGTTTAGGATCTGAAGTAATGGGATGCAAGAACGTTGATTTTGCTGGAGACAAAGTTGATAAAAAGAGTACTAATGGGACTTGTTGCTCCTTTGGAAAGTGTCTTGTCACTTGGGGAGTAACAACAAAAGTATTGATCTATCAATAGCTAAGGTAGAATACGTTGCTGCTACCAACTACTGCAAGAAAGTACTTTGGATCAGAAATTAGTTGAAGATTAGTACTTTGGGGTTAAATGAGTCATTGGTGACTCGTCTCATCTTCGTTACTTTGCTATATAAAGCTTTCTATGTCTTCTTAGATGTTATCTATTCACTCAAGCTTCAACATTTGATGAAAATACAATTCTCGTATATGGCTGTCTGAGTTGAATTTTGTGTCTGATCTTTAAAAATGAATATATTTCTCTTAATATATTCCATCATGAAACCATTAGTGTGTTATAATGTCCTTTCAAGGATGTGCTAATATTGATTATGTTTTCTTCATCTAAATAAATCTCACCTAATGGGAATCTTGACTTACGTACTTTTTATGTATCTTTGATCATCTAACATAAAAGAGCCTTTTGACAATTATATTCCCTTAATTGAGGTCTGGTTCTATTAGTTTAGACCACAATGGATGTTGACCACAAGGTAGAAGATGGTCCTGATGCTCTCTTTTTTTGCTGATGACAAAATCAAGAATAAAGTTGTGAAAGTTCACGCGAAAGGGGGATTAAATCGTACTTTAAATGATTTTATCTAAAAATAAATTTAAAAGTGTCTAAACTCTTTTACTTATTTTCAGCGAGAATATATGTCAGTTTGTTCAAATTGAAATATTATTTTAAGTTGATTAAAAAATAGATTATGAGATATAAATTTTTTAAAGATATCTTTTGAGATCTATTGCTTTTAGACAGACCTTTATTAAAATAGTTTTTGAAAATTCTCAGATAATAAAAATATTACTTCTAAACTCTAAATAAACTACTAAATAGAAAAGGAATTGTAAATTCAACAGAAAAGAATTTATAGAGAAAGTAAATATATAATATATACTGATTTAATTTAAAACGCATACGTCTAATCTCCAAGTAATTTGAAGGTTTCACTATTAGAATAAATGTACAAATATATTATTTGTATAAAGTTGTTTTAGGACGTAGATGACTTAGATTGCACGATAGCACAACCTAAAAATTTTTGATATTATTTTTTCAAGTCTTCTCAGAATTACAATTGATTTAATTGATTTAATTGGATAACTTACTAACTAATAACATTAAATATTCAACTAACTTTTTTAGGCAATGCATAGATTGGATACTCTCACCAAGTTAGAACGTTAAATATTATTGTTTGAAGTCTTCTCAGACTAAGAAGCGATTTATTTATGTGTAGGGGTAGAAAAAAGTCAGGAACCTGACTTGTATTTGGCCTGATCTGATCTGACCTGTTATAAAAGAGGTACAGACTCAATTTTTTTTTTAAATTTTAATATGTTAATAGGTCAGACTCAAATTCACTAATTAATTTTATTGGCCTATCAGACCTGTCTAGACCTATTAAAATATAATTAAATATATAAATAATTTTTTATTATTAATAAAATTTTAAAATATTTTAAATTTATTATATTTTATTATAAATATTTTTATATATTTTAAATATTTTAAAAAATTAAAATATTTTATAAATATTCTTATAACCATTTGTGTGGAATCATTGGTGGAACTGTGGAGGCTTACTTGGTTTTGGTGGTGAATTTGTTTTAGGTCCTCTTTTTTTGGAATTTGACTAATTTTTTCTTTGCTTGTTTTTTTTATACGTTTAGAGTCATTAGTTATAAAGCTATCAACGTACATTTAGATTTGAATTATAAATTTTATATATTTACATCAATGTTCATTTCTATATTTTGATATAAATATTATGACTATTTTTAGTATTCATTTAAAAAAATTGACTTTTTATATTTTATTCAAATATAATTATTTATAAAAATTAAGTTTTAATAGTAGTATATGTGAAATTAGTAAAAATTTATAATTAGAAAATCAGTAAAAGTGACCGATTTAGCTATTGATTTTATATTTTTAGATTAGACATCAGCAACTAATTTAGCGACTGATTTTCTTGGCGACCAATTTAACGACAAGAAAAATGGTAGTCATTTGACGACCGACTTTATTAGTGACCAATATCATTTAGTACTAGTTTGGTAGTATTGATTGAAAATCGGTCACTAATATCGGTCGGTAACGATTAACAACCGAAGTTGGTCGCTATTTTTAAATTAGCGACCAAAGTTTTAGCAACCACCAGAATCGGTCACCAAATCAATCGCTATTCCGATAATATCTTGTAGTAAACAAACCAAATTTAACCGATTCAACAATGAGACTGGTTTTCGACTTGGATTGGACCAATTTTAAAATTTGGTTCATTAATTTTTCGATTGAACCAACAAATTCGATCCAAATTTAATAATAAGGAGTCTGACTATTATGTCAAAAATAAAATAATAATCACCTGCTACAATTATAAATAGTGGTACGTAGCGTTAATTATGGAAATCAAATTTAAAAGTTTGCCATATTTTTCATTGAAAATTTGGTTTCATGCCATTATTATGCTTTTCAAGAAAAGTGCTAAATTTTACTACGTGCACCAATCGCGAATTAATATTGGATAGGTTCTCGGTTCATTTTTTCCCATGTTTTCTTGAAGCATATTTTTCACAACACTAATAAACAAACTGAAAGAAAGAAACTTATTAACGCAGTATTGATTCCTCAAGAAAAGTGGAAAAAAAAATTGAAGTCATCAACATATATAGAATACAAACCTGCGATGTGTGCACAAAATAAAAGTCAGCTACTAACTCAAGTAATCATATAAAATATATTATATAAATTAAAAATAAATTAAATAGTATAATATATTTATATATAAATTTATAATAACTAATTTAATGATTGATTTTTTTATGTGTATATAATATTTTTGTATAATAGTATACACTCATGTATATATTGAGAATGTAGATATATAGTATACGTAGCAAAAGTAAATGTTATGTGCTTGTGGTTTTTTTTGTTTTATTTTTTTTTTTTTGAGTAAAATTATAATTAGGTCTTTACAAAATTTGATTTCATTCGGATTAATTAGTTTTAAAAAAAAGTACTAATTTTAGACTTTATGATAGTAAATGATGGACACGTTACGTCCTTTTATTAATTCATCACATAAATTTAACGATAATGTTTATATGTACTATTAATTATTGAAGTGTATTTATTTATAAAAGATCGTCACATAAATAATAATTTTTAGAGTGAGAGTGAAACTTCACCTGTTTTAGTAGGATTTGTGGCCAATAGAAAGTAATTAATAAAAGTGATATGAAAACTCAAAAAATAATAAATATTTCACTATAAAAAATTACATCATTTTCATACTTATATGCGATAGCAATGGAATACACACTATTATAAACAATAAAATATAGGTTTAATTACTCTATTGGTTCCTATAGTTTCGTAAAATTTTCAATTAGGTCCCTATACTTTTTTTCTTTTTGATTGGATCCTTGCACTAAATTTTTTGTTTTTCAATTAAGTCCCTTTTAGTAGTAATTGACTTAATTTTATAGGGATCTAACTAAAAAAAAGAATTGGTATAAAGACCCAAATAAAAGGAAAAAAAAGTGTAGGGACCCAATTAAAAAAAATTTGACGCAAGGACTCAATTAAAAGAAAAAAAAGTATAGGGACCTAATTAAAAATTTCGTGAAACTATAGGGATCAACAGAATAATTAAACCTAAAATATATGGACAATTTCATTTTATTTTATTTCGTACTACTATTATCAGAACAACGTATATGTTTACTGTGTGTGTTGTTATGAAAAATCTAAATAATATTTTTTTTAAGGGTTAATTAGTACAAAATCAAAATTTTTGAGCATAAAATTGTCCCTTTACTTTTTTTTTTTTTAACTTAATATGCATGTTATGTACATTCTCAATATGTATATGTAGGTGATTGTGCACCTTTCTGTATACCATAATAGGAGCATTTGCAATATGCATTTTCAAAAACATAAATAAATAATAAAGCGGCCTAAAAATTTTCTTTAAATACTCTCTTACTTCTTCCATTCCTTATTAGCTTGAACTTGCTCTTCCGTGTTCTGATTTCTTCTCTGCTCCTTCTTACCACTTCCTAAAACAAAAATAATTCCACCCTCTCCTTCTTGAGGGGAATAATTATAACAATAGTTCTGTTTTTGTTTATATATACATTTTGAATTTATCCAGTTTCATTTGGTTATTATTATTATTTATATGAACAACAATAAATAATTCAAAAAAATGATGTTTAGCAAGGTCATTTATGAGGATCAACCGGAGCTAGAGGACGACGGCACGAAGGAGAAGCCATACGGAAAGATGAAATTCGTTGCGGTTATTAAGGCAGAGATTTTCAAGAGCTTGGTGAACGGAGGGGTGTTGAAGGCTGAGAAATTCAAGAGTTTGTTGCATGATGGATATAATGGTAGTGAGAAACTCAGGTTCCTCCTTATGGTTGCAAGAAAGAAATCTTCATGGAAGGTTTGGGTGCTTAGAATTGCGTATTTGGTTCTTCTTTGGACCATCTTGGTGCAATTCAAGGACATCATTGGAGACATGGTTACACCTACGTCCTTTAAGACTCGCTCCTCACTCACCACCGTCGCCTCGCTCTCCCCACAAAGTACGTATCCTTTAAAATAGTTATAATTATAGAGGAACATATGTTAAAAATAAAATATATATTAAAAATAAGTTAAATAATATATGGCTGATTTTTTCACTCTCAAGATTTTTCAGAAGTTATAAAATGGCGGAGATCACATTTTGTAAAAATGATATTCAGTATTCTCAAACACAATTAGCGTAAATCATTTTTATAAATTTTTCTAATAATACATAGATGTAATATAGTGATTAATTATAAGAATCACATATATTATTTTGATTTAAAGCTTTGCGTTAGTTCATCCGTTTATCTACTAACTGTTTTATAACTATATGATATTTTATACCTTTTATAAAAGTGAGATTTATAGATAGTCTTTATAGATTTATCTAATATAGTACTATTATTGAAAAGTATATTTATATATTATCAACAATATAAGTATTTGGATTTGAGTAAATTTTTTATATAAATTTTTTTATTGGTTTTATGATAAACTTTTTTGTGGAATCTAATAAAAATAAAACTTTAGCCTTTGAATCTTTAATACTATGACATGAAAACTCTAGCTGATAAATGACGACATATTCACATGATAAGAATGAATAATAAATAATTAAGAATTAATCAGGACTTAAAAATAATTAAGACTTCGATATAATAGTTTTTATTTAGTTTTTCTTTCTATTATTATAAGTACAGCTCATAATCTCAATAAGAAAAAAGTGGAAATAAATCTCAAACATTTTGGCCATAATCTCTGAAAAATTAATCACATTAATAGATGTCCTTGTAGTTGCACCCAAGCACCTATCTAAAATTTAACCAACAATAAGCAATATGCAAATTTCAATCAAATGCATTAATAACATCACATGAATATGGGCTGTGCATATCATGCTTTTCCAAATCAGGTCCATGTGTCATTAAAGGAGACTTACTAAACGAAATTTCTTGCATTTTTTTTCTCTCTTCTTTTTGTTTTTTTCTTTTTCGTGCAGGGACTTATGAGAATAATGGGTATCTAATGGTTTCTTCAAATGGAGGATTGAATCAAATGCGAGCAGGAGTATGCATATTTAACCCATTAATCCTATAATATATATTTATAACCGAAGCCTCCAAATTTAGACTTTCCATATACTACATAACTAATATATTTTCCTATATAATTTTTTTCTTTAATTTTAATTTTCTTTTTTGTTTTTCCTTCAATTTTACCGCAGATATGTGATATGGTGGCCATTGCAAGATATATGAATGTGACACTAATTGTTCCTGAATTGGATAATACCTCCTTTTGGAATGACTATAGGTGAGTGGAACCGGCTACGTTTTCGCCTATTAACTTTTCAGGGAGAACAACTAGAATTGATGAAGGTGACCATAATTGGATCTTTCTGATTGTTTTTATTACAAATTTCACGTCGTTCAAAAATAATATCTCTTGATAATTTATGAGTATGAGATGTTTCTTATTTTATAAATTAATTTTTGAAATCAAATTAGATATATTTAATTTTTAATTTTAATATGATTCTAAAATCTATATAATTTAATGTTGTTGGACTATCTAACTGTAAATTATATATTTAATTTTATTTTAAATTTAAAAACATTAAATTTAATTGGAACATAATCAAATTGACTATTTTTTAATATTTTAATTTCCTAATAAAATTTTTAAAATAAAAATTTAGATTGAGAAAACCAGCTGACCTTAGCTTGATGTTATTTAGTTATTTTGAGAATTTATTATCGATGTGCATTGGGATAAAATAATAATAAGTGTTGAAAATGTAAAATATCATAGATGCATAACCTTGTGTTAGTTCTCTCATTATTTTCATTGAAAGGGACATATAAACAGTTGATAATTTTTTATGAAAATTATTTTGATAAGAATAAACACAAAAAATGCATAGATATCTGTTTTTTTTTTAAAACACTATATTGAAATAATAGTGTCTGCAATATTGTACAAGTAGCGAACAGCAACAATTTTGAGGCTGGATAGCGGCGTTTTTAAACCGCCGCAAAACTGTTTAGTTATTTTGTGTTATTTTATAAAATTCTGTAGAGAAAATCTTTTGTTAGCTATTTGGTTGATGGTTATATAGATTCCAGAATGAAAATATGCTCTCAATTTGTTGTCCAATTGTCACGGTATGCAGCCAATTTGCAGATATATTTGATGTTGATTATTTCATCGATTCTTTGAGAGATGAAGTTCGGATATTGAGAGAACTGCCTCCTGAACAGAAGCACAAAGTGGAATCACAGTCCCTCTATTCCATGCCACCCATTAGTTGGTCTAATATGACATATTACTATGAAGTGGTATGTAACCTTAATGCATAAACCTACAATAATGTTATACAGCATGTTGTAACCAACGACGGATCCAAAAAATTTGTCAAGTGGGGGCAATGCATATATAATATGATAATAATTTTTATAATTATATTTTATTATGATAAAATATAATTAATTTTTAAATTGTCTAACAAATAAATATAAACACTAAAATAATAAGATAAATAGATTTTATATTTTTTTCAATTGTCAATATAATCAAATATTTTTTTATATATGTTATTGAATAATCATTTAAAAATTCATCTCCCATATAATTACGAAATCGACTTTTTATAATATTTATAGCCGAAGAGGTTTTTTCAAATAATGTGGTTACTGACAAACCTAAAACTAATTTAAAAAAATACCAATAAAAAATAATATTCTTTTGAGTTTATGTAATTTTTTTTATTTTAGAAACTAAGCTATTTAATTTCAGATAACATTTTTTTGTTTTATTTTCAATATTTCTTTTTAGTCTTTCATTGATTAGATTTTAAAATTTTGCTACAAATTTTGATATAGGCAATTTATAAAAAAAATTCTTTAATAATATTTATTTACATAAACATACCAAAAATCTAAAATTATTTTTAAATATTCAAATAATTTAAATATTAACTTCTTATTAATATTAAGCAAACTAAATATATTTTTCATAGATAAATTTTTAATTTTTAATAATAAAAAATATTTAATAAAGTCAAATGTTGGCTCTTTATTATATTTATTTAATTTGTTAAGCACTAAATTAACAAATAAAAAATAATTTTATTTTAACATTGCTACAGTATATTAACTTTTAATAATAATAAATTTATTTACTAAAATTGAATTGATGTGTTTTATTGGTGTTTTTATATATTTATTATTGATTAATATTTATATTTCGTATCTTTTTTTTTTCATTTCTATACGATGAGAAGTGTGTGAATCAACCAAAAAAAATTAGTGGGGTCAAATTTATTTTTTGAGTGGAGACAAATATATTTTTTTTATATATTTTACATGAAGTTTCATAAAAATTCAATGGAGACACTTGCCCCCACATGGTTAAAGGTAGATCCGTCCCTGTATGTAACAATATCGGTCATGTAATAAAGTATAATGAATATCTTGTACATTTCATGATCCTTTATGAATAATTTTGATACTTCATACTGAATATCATAATTATTTATGAAAATGTTCATATATTTGAAATATTCAAAAAAATTTTTATTTAAAAGTAGGCTTTTTTTTCATCGTATATACTACTAAATGTGCTTTTGTTGTTTCATGCATAATTTTATCTATGACATAATCTCTCGTGTATTTTTTTTTCGTGTAAACTCGTGAATAATTTTGATAGTTTATTTTAAAATTGTCATAAAACTATTTTTTAATGTTTAAGTTAATAAGAAAATATTCATGAATAATTATATCTGTAAAATATTTTTTATATAAAATTGTTTTTTAAATTTACATGAATTTTTCTATTGATTTTTTTAAATTTATCTTATGTATTGTTATTTTTTTATGGCAATAACTATGATCAAATTTTAGATCTCTAGATCATAAAAACTTTAATATCATCTCATAAAATTATTTCTTCTTTCTAAAAGTTTAAGTCAATAAAAAGAGACACATCTTTAATTAATCTTTTAACAAAAATTTTATATAAATTGACGTGAAATTCGATATTTTTCTTTTTGTTTTTAAATAATACACACAGATTATCCCTCGGATGAAAACATATGAGGTGGTACACTTCACAAAATCAGATGCAAGGCTTGCAAACAATGGAATCCCAGACGAAGTTCAGAAACTAAGATGCCGTGCAAACTACCATGCGTTGAGATTTACTCCCCCAATTGAGAAATTGGCAAAGAAGATCGTTGACATTCTTAGGTCCAGAGGCCCTTTCTTATCACTTCATCTTCGATATGAAATGGATATGATTGCTTTCTCCGGTTGCAATGAGGGTTGCACTCACGAAGAGATTGATGAACTAACCAAAATGAGGTATTCGTCAACATGATTAATTAATTCGTCAGTGCTAATTATTAAACATTAAATAGGTGTTAAACTATATAAAATGGTATTTAATTAGGAGTGGACTATATGAAAAAGACAAAAGCTACTTAATTAGGTACTTAAAACGTTTAGGAGATGAAATAAATTTATAATTAATTTGAATAACATTTATTATCCTTCGCCTCTTAACATGCGAAGATAAATTTTGATTCTGCAGTTATGCTATTGCCATAGCACCTTTACGTTATGAACTACTTCAATTGGAAAAATGTTTTTTTTATATATATATATATATAAACACGTGGATCTAAGTTAACATCTATATATCCAATGGTGAATGAAAAGAAATGTTCAACATATTTGAGATTACGTTTATTATACTAATTATGACTGATAAATATTGTTTTAATTATGAAATACTGTAATATTTTTGTGTGTCTTAGCATTACCATGAAGCCACTTGGCTCAATAATTAATACAATGCGCAGACACGTAAATGATTATATGTTAACACATTTTTTTATACAATATTTTATTTAATTAAGTTTGAAGTACGACATATGGATAATTTTTCTTTGTTTTTTGGTTTTATATTAAATTTCTTTTTGGAGATGGCGTAGATTAAACTATATATTTATTGTTTGTAGTTATGAAAGTTTTAATATCATATTATAAAATTATATATTCTAAAATTTTAAATTAATAAATATAAATATATAAATAATTATATTTTTAATAAATATTTTTTATATATAATTTTGTTGAGAAGACGATTAACTATACGAATAAGAACAAGAAACCAATTTTTAAATTAGTCAATATAAACCAATTGTTTTTTTATTATAAATTTTTAACCTTCAATTCTTTTAATATATGAGGTTTAAAATTAAAATTTAAAATTTAGAATATAAGATTCAGAGTTTAAAATTTAAAATAAAAAAAATATTTTTAAAAAATTAATTAATATTAATCTAAAAAATTAATTCTCTAATTATACATGCACTATAATAGATTTCCTTCGTATACACTAAACATAAATTTAAACAGTAGTCCTCAAACTTTTTGTACTACCATTATTCATCTTTTTTCTTTTTCCTTTTTTTTTTCTTTGGTGACAACAACTACTACTACTATTCTTTTATACGTGGCATTTTTCCGGTAACGGTACAACCAAATATGGGGTGATAGTTTTCTATTGGTGATAGTTTTTGAGTTAGTCAAGTTATCAAAAAAGAAAAAAATATATACATTGAAATAATTGGTTGCCTTTTGAAAATTATCTAGGTATGCTTATCCATGGTGGAAAGAGAAGGAGATAGATTCAGAGAAGAAAAGGTTAGATGGCCTGTGCCCTCTTACTCCTGAGGAAACAGCTCTAACACTTCGTGCATTGGGCATTGATCGCAACATTCAAGTTTATATTGCTGCTGGTGATATATACAAATATGAGAAAAGAATGGAAATGCTCCACGACTCCTTCCCAAATTTGGTTAGCAAACTCAAAAGATCTCTTCAATTAAAAATTTCAATTCTTACAATTGCCTTTCTGCAATTGTTCTAAATGCAAAAAAGAAAACAAAAGAAAAAAAAAGCAGTGAATATCGAATTCGGGCTTGCTCTAATAACAATCTGGACGTACTCTTTAGTTTTGGAAAATATCAGATCTGATTTATTCTTTGAAGTGGAATATATAAAAAAATGTTATGAACCAATTTTTTTCAACAAATATCAGTTAATTTTTAAAAATGAATCTATCTTAGTTTATAAAAAAATATTAGAAAATCAATACTTTCTATTAATATTAGACAACACTTTAAATTAAAAATAATGTTATATATCTAAATCTTTTTATGAACCAAATTTAACCAAATTAAATAATAAGATTTAGAATAATGCTATCCATAACTAATTTTTGTTGATGTTACTTAGTTGAATTTAATTCATAAAAAAATTTAGACGTATAATATTATTCTTAAGTTAATATTTTATTTTTATATTATTAAAATTTAGAAATTAAAATTTAATATAAACTAAGTATTAAGTAAAAATAATAAATTTTATTGGCCATATATCATTGCTCTTATTTAAAATTAGGAATTGAATTATGATTTAATTTGATTAGAGAACCAAATTATTTTTGGAAAAATGGTTCATGATCAATAGGTGAAGAAGGAGACATTATTGGGAGCCTCCGAACTTGACCCTTTCCGGAACCATTCAAACCGAATGGCTGCATTGGACTACTATGTGTCAATAGAAAGTGATATATTTGTTCCATCATACAGAGGCAACATGGCAAAACTCGTTGAAGGACACAGAAGGTGCATTTTTATTTCTCAAGCATTATTTGTACACTTTAGACATGACATTAATCAATAACAAAACATCCAAAATATTTAAGTAAACGAGGTAAAGATTCTATATAATGTTAGGTAAAAACTATAGGTAACCGGCGTGGATACTGACGCTCGTCGGAATGATAATTGTAAATAGTTTATACATAGCATAAAGCAGCAGCGACAACATTGAAATTCTACAAATTTTATATAAGTAATTTTAAATAATTAATTTTTTTTCAATCAACATCAACTAAATTTTTTAAATTATTTTATTTATTTTAAATCATAAATATTTAATCCTAAATTCTAAAAATTATAAACCAAAACACTAATCCTAAGTTAAAAGTCTAAACACTAAAATTGACTAATGTTAATTAATTAAAAATTAATTTTTCATATTTTCGCATTATATATATATATATATATATATATATATAATAAACTTATAGTTTTGGCATAAACAAAAGAGAAATAATAGTTGCACTATTTTTTTATATATTTTTTTATGATAGGAAAGATAAATATACATTTTTAAAAATTATATATATATATATATATATATATATATATTACTCAAAAAAATATTAATATTCTAAAAATCAGATCAAACTAATCGATTTAATAAAAATATTAATTATTTAACTGATTTGACACACGCTAAAAAATTAAATTATACAATTTTTTTCATATATATATATATATATATATATATATATATATAATATTTTATTATATGAATTTAACCTCAATTTAATTTCAATTGAAACTCAAAATATTTAAATATCTATTATACGAATTTAATAATCGATCCTATGTTTTATAATAATAATATATAAAAAAATTATTTTAAATAGTTTAAAATTATTTTATTTAATATTTATTAATTATTGTTAGAATAATTATGTGATTTTAAATATATAATTATATAATTATAAATATTATATATATAAAATTATCAATATTATATTGTATAAAATAATTTTAAATATTATTTTCATAATATGCGGATCTGGTAATCTTGTTAGATATACTAATTTCAGGTATTTGGGGTACAAGAAAACAATTCTTTTAGACAAAAAATCCCTGGTTGAGCTGATAGACCTGTACAAGAATGGAACAATAGGGTGGAACGAGTTCTCCAATTCAGTGAAGGAAGCACACGCAGACCGCGTTGGGGGCCCCACTTCAAGATCTGTGGTCCCAGGCAAACCCAAGTTAGAGGACTATTTCTACACAAACCCACAAGAGTGCATTCAGCAATAACCATATTCCCACCTTCTCATTTGGGATAATTTTATATTAATCGATCAAATTTATATTATTTTTGTGTATATTTTTATGTATATTTCATGAAATAAATTTTTTTATTTTTTATCTTTTACTAATCATTTTTATAAAAAAATATTTTAAAATATGCACAAAAATAATATCTATCATATTTTTCTTTATTTTATTATATATCCTCAGCCGTCATATACAAATGGAATTGAAAAAGAATAGTAGGGAGAAAAAAAATAGAAAGTTGATGAAGCAAAAAAAATTCGTCATCCAGGTTTTTTGTTTAAGATATATATTATCGTCGGGGTGTAATTAAATTTAGTTATTAGGTCTATTAATATTAATTTTTTCCAACATCATGGAACAACTTTCTTTTTCGTTAAATATTTTATATTTTATTTTTTTTTCTAAAAAGAAAACAATATTTTAACTGCATTCATTAGTTAAAACTTAGATAAAACAAATATTAAATACAGAATATAGTATATCAGGGTAAAGTTTTGTGAACCTCTCTCGATAAGATATAAATATGCTTTACCAATGGATTATAGTTCAAATGGCATAATCTCTTCATACTTATTTAAGAGGTCGCGAATTTGAGACTCCCTATCTTCAGTAAAAAAAGAGTAATAAATATACTTTTGGACTATAATCAGGCCTACTTCCCCCAATTCTTTTTTGTTTTCCACTGTATCTCTTAATTTGACAGATCAAGAACTAATCCATTCTAGATCAGAATTCCATTTAAGAGTTTATCGCTAACTAATAGGTTGTTACATATACAAGGAAGAATTTAAACCCTCAATACTTGTTTAAGTAGATTAATGAACTAACCACTAGAGTACTTGACCAACCCAACTTGGTTATTTCTGATGTATGTGGACGACCACCTATATATTAAATAACCATATTCGAACTTCACTCTTCATATCATTCCAGCTTTTACTTTTATCGAGTAAATACTCGAAATGGTTCTTGAAATTTGACCTCAATTCAATTTAACCCGTGAATTTTCATTTGACCCAAGTTATACCTTAAAACTTTGAAGCATGACTCAAATTGGCCCTTCAGTCAACTTCTGTCACTGAAAAGATGATGTGTCACATTTAATTGATACCTAGTACCAATTAGAAGATGTCGTTTTACTGTTCGCGCCTAAATATGTGCAAAATGACGCCGTGTGACACTACAAGGATGTTAAACCCAATTCACTGTCTATTCATCACAGAAACTTCAATTGATCTTTCTTTTTACCCCTTTCGTATACGTTTTGAAATAGAATCCCATTTTCATCGTTTAGGCCAAGTTAGAAGCTATTCTCATTGTTTGCACCTAGTGAAGACGAAGAATCTGCGAACAATCATTTGTGCAAGAACAGGTCAATAACAAAACCATTACTCTCAACCCTCTGTGCTCTATTTTGATATCTTTTGTTGGTTGAGGTTTGTTGATCGTTGTTTTTTGCTATTTTTTATTAACAAATCACTCGGAGATTTGGGTTTATTATGATAGTTGATAGTGTTAGGGTGCTAGTGTTTAAAATTTTTGTATTGTATTTGTGCTATGATCAACTGTCAATGATGTATTAGGTATATGGATGTTAGTAGCAATGGTATTTTATAAATTTCAGGTAATTAGTAAATAAATAACTAATAAATTAATTACTAATCAAAAAAATTAAAAAATTAAATTTTATACTTTAATGAAGTAGAAATAATTAAAATATGAATTTTGACACTAATTTTAAAAATTTTAGTCTAAAATCGAACCAACGAGCCAAACGTATTAGATCGGACCCGTCTTGGGTCCAAGGCCCATATATAAAATGCCAACACACAGCCTTTTCCTTTTAAAGAAATGAAATCACGTTGAAGAAGGCGGGTGTAAAGGAAAGAATCTTAAGTTCTAAATTCACTTCAACTTTTAAATCCTTCTAATTTTCAATTCGGAGTTTCAATTGACGAGCCATCAGCGGCCACACATTTGTCTCGGAATTCTCAACAAAATACATCGAAATTATTTAGTAAGGACTTTGCGTTTTCTCACCCATACCTTTTCTATTCAATTTCGAAAATTGGAGATTTGGGAATTGAAAAATTATATGATTTTGATGATTTTAGGTGAACTCTAGCGATGGATAATCACTGGATTTTGTCCATTTGACTCGTCGGAAATGGTAAAAAAATCCTAACTCTTGTGAATTGGTGATTTAGTGAGCTCAACATTAATTATAGTGATATTGTGTGAAATTAGATTGTGTTTTGTTTGATTTGGAGTTTAATTGGGCAGTTTGGAACAAAATCCGGGCGATTAAGCTTGAGAAATTAACGTTTGGAAGCTTGGAGCTTGTAAAGGAGAGGTTTTTAAGGCGTTCCGAGTTTAGGGAGAAATCTGCTAAGGTATGATTTTGGTTTCTCATAGATAAAATATAATGTAACGTGAAAACTTAGGCTAGAAGTGTAACAGCCCAGACCACCCGCTAGCATGATATTGTCCACTTTGGCACACAAGACCTCACGGTTTTGTCTTTGACGATAGGGATGATAGCCGAAGCCCCCCACACTCACTCGTCAAAACAAGTCATGCTATGGAGAGGTATCCGCACCCTTATAAGGCATGCTTCGTTCCCCTCCACAACCGATGTGGGACTTTACAATCCACCCCCCTAAGGGAGCCCAGCGCCCTTGCTGGCACATCAATCCAAACTCTAGCTCTGATACCATCTATAACAGCCCAGACCATCCGCTAGCATGATATTGTTTGCTTTGGTACACAAGGCCTCACGGTTTTTGTCTTTGACGATAGGGATGATAGCTGAAACCCCTCACACTCACTCGTCAAAACGCGTCATGCTAGGAAGAGGTATCTACACCCTTATAAGGCATGCTTCGTTCCCGTCCCCAACCGATGTGAGACTTTACAATCCACCCCCCTAAGGGAGCCCAGTGCCCTCGCTGGCACGTCGATCCGGGCTCCGGTTCTGATACCATCTGTAACAGCCCAGACCACCCGCTAGCACGATATTGTCCGCTTTGGCACACAAGGCCTCACAGTTTTTGCCTTTGATGTTAGGGATGATAGTCGAAGCCTGATGAGCGGATATTTTGTACGCTTTTTGGGGGTAATTTCATGTAGATTTTAGCATGTTTCAGTTAGTTTTTAGTAAAATAATATTAGTTTTTAGGCAAAAATCATATTTCTGGACTTTACTATGAGTTTGTGTATTTTTCTGTGATTTCAGGTATTTTCTGGCTGAAATTGAGGGAGCTGAGCAAAAATCTGACTTAGGCTGAAAAAGGACTGCTGATGTTGTTGGATCCTGACCTCCCTGCACTCGAAATGGATTTTCTGGAGCTACAGGAGTTCAATTGGCGCGCTCTTAACGGCGTTGGAAAGTAGACATCTAGGGCTTTCCAGCAATATATAATAGTCCATACTTTACGCAAGGATAGACGACGTAACTTGGCGTTAAACGCCAAGTTCATGCTGCTGTCTGGAGTTAAACGCCAGAAAAACGTCATGATCCGGAGTTGAACGCCCAAAACACGTCATAACCTGGAGTTTAACGCCAAGAAAGGCCTCCACACGTGGAAAGCTTTAGTCTTAGCCCCAGCACACACCAAGTGGGCCCCATAAGTGGATTTCTGCACCAATTATCTTAGTTTATTCATTTTCTGTAAACCTAGGGTACTAGTTTACTATTTAAACAACTTTTACAGATATTTCTTGTACCTCATGACATTTTCAGATCTGAATTACATACTTTGTGACGGCATGAGTCTCTAAACTCCATTGTTGGGGGTGAGGAGCTCTGCAGCGTCTCGATGATTTAATACAATTCCTTTGTTTTCCATTCAAACACGCTTGTTCTTATCTAAGATGTTTATTCGCGCTTAATTGTGAAGGAGGTGATGATCCGTGACACTCATCACCTTCCTCAATCCATGAACGTGTGCCTGACAACCACCTCCGTTCTACATTAGATTGAATGAATATCTCTTAGATTCCCCAACAGAATCTTCGTGGTATAAGCCGGATTGATGGCAGCATTCATGAGAATCCGGAAAGTCTAAACCTTGTCTGTGGTATTCCGAGTAGGATTCCGGGATTGAATGACTGTGACGTGCTTCAAACTTTAACCTGCTGGGCGTTAGTGACAGACGCAAAAGAGGGATTCTATTCCAGTAGGAGCGGGAACCAACCGGTGATTAGCCGTACTGTGACAGAGTGCGTGAGCATAGTTTTCACTGCGAGGATGGGAAGTAGCCACTGACAACGGTGACACCCTACATAGAGCTTGCCATGGAAGGAACTTGCGTGTGAGAAGAGGATTTCAAGGAAGAGTTGAAGTCAGAGGACAAAGCATCTCCAAAACTCCAACATATTCCCCAGTGCTGCAAATCAAAGTAACATTGTTCCCTCTTTTATCAAATCCAGTAATTTCACTTTTAATCCAAATAATCCTATTGACATCCTGACTAAGATTAATAGAATAAATATTGATTGCTTCAAACCAATAATCTCTGTGGATTCGACCCTTACTCACGTAAGGTATTACTTGGACGACCCAGTACACTTGCTGGTTAGTTGAACGGAATTGTGAAAAGAAAGTAATCAGTTAGTTAAATTAGTTCTCTTTGGCACATGCCAAAGAGCCGTTAATTAAGGATTACAATTTCGTCCACCAAGTTTTTGGCGCCGTTGCCGGGGATTATTGAGTTTGGACAATTGAAGGCTTATTTTATTTCTTAGATTAGGAATAATTTATTTTTATTTTTATTGTTATAGAGTCATTAAATCAATATTGATAGGATAGTTTCTTTTCAAAAATTTCTTTTCAAAATTTATTATTTTCTTTTAATTAATTGCTAATTTTCGTGAGTTTTAGTGTCTTGTTCTAAGTTTGGTGTCAATTGCATATCTCATATTTTTCTTTAAAATTTTCGACTTGTGACCTTTGTTCTTCATTAATATTCAAGTTGTTCTTGCTTATTTTTCTTGTTTGATCTTGAGTTTTTCTTGCTTTGTGTCTTTTCTTGTTTCACTTGTGTTCCTTTTAAAGCACTAATTGGAATATCTGCATCAAGTGTCATATTTATTCCCAATTGGCTAAAGCATTGGTTTATATTCTTGATGAGGGAGCACCAGTACTTTTGAAAATCTTTTTCAAAAATAATTTTTCTTGATTTAATCTTGTGCCAAACTCTAAGTTTGGTGTTTTCTTGTTAATCTTTTCATAATTTTCAAAAATTTGTCTTGGTTTTCTAAAAATTTTAAGTTTGGTGTTCTTTCTTTTGTTCTTGGTGTTCTTGTGAATCTTCACGGTGTTCTTGAGTTTTTCTTGTGTCTTGATCTTAAAATTTTTAAGTTTGGTGTTCCTTGGTGTTTTCCCTCCAAAAATTTTCGAAAATAAGGAGCATTAGATCTAAAAATTTTAAGTCTTGTGTCTTTTGCGTGCTTTTCTATTTCATCATAAAATTCAAAATTCAAAAATTTTATATTTTCCAACTACTTTTTCGAATTTTTTTTAAATTTTTAGATTTTAATTTCATTTTTTTTCGAAAAAAAAAAATATTTTTAACTTCTTTTTATTTATTCCATTTTTATTTATTCCATTACTATAAAATAAATAATTCTCAACATATAAATTCTCAACTTGTATTCCATTATGGAAGTAAGTATGAATGGACAGTCCAAGAGGACTCTGGGGTCATATGCTAACCCCACTACTGCTTCATATGGGAGTAGTATCTGCATACCCTCCATTGGAGTTAGTAGCTTTGAGCTGAATCCTCAGCTCATTATCATGGTGCAGCAAAACTGCCAGTACTCTGGTCTTCCACATGAAGAACCTACAGAGTTTCTGGCACAATTTCTGCAAATTGCTGATACAGTACATGATAAGGAAGTGGATCAGGATGTCTACAGATTACTACTGTTTCCATTTGCTGTAAAAGATCAAGCTAAAAGGTGGTTAAATAATCAGCCTAAGAACAGCATAAAAACATGGAAACAGCTGTCAGAAAAATTCCTGAATCACTATTTCCCTCCCAAACGGATGACACAGCTAAGGCTAAACATCCAAGGCTTCAAACAAGGAGATAATGAATCCCTTTATGATGCTTGGGAGAGATACAGAGAGATGCTAAGAAAATGCCCCTCTGAAATGTTTTCAGAATGGGTGCAATTAGACATCTTCTACTATGGGCTTACAGAAAAAGCTCAGATTTCTCTAGACCACTCAGCTGGTGGATCTATACATATGAGAAAAACAATTGAAGAAGCTCAAGAGCTCATTGATACAGTTGCCAGAAATCAGCATCTGTACCTAAGCAGTGAATCTTCCATGAAAGAAGAAGCTAAAACAGTAACTGCAGAACTCAGTCCGGTGGATCAGGCTAATGAATTCAATCAGCAATTAGATTTTCTAACTCAGCAGCTAGCCGAATTCAAGGAAATATTACAGGAAACAAGAATGGCTAACAGAAACATGGAAGTGCAATTAAAACAGACAGAAAAGCAACTGTCGAAACAAATAGCAGATGAATGCCAAGCAGTTCAATTAAGAAGTGGGAAAACATTAAATACCTCACTTCAAAGCAGCAAGAAGACAGGAAATGAACAAATAGCTACTCAAAATCCCTCTGAGGACAAGCAGAGCCCAGAAAGGGATAAAGCTGGCGCTGAACGCCCAAACCATGTTCATTCCTGGCGTTCAACGCCAGAAACAAGCATGGATCTGGCGTTGAACGCCCAAAAGGAACATGGTTCTGGCGTTCAAACGCCAGAAACAAGCAGGGAGGTGGCGTTTAACGCCACCCCAGCTTCCACCCCTGGTATTCAAACGCCAGTGGGTGATCAGTCACATACAAGTGCTGATAACAATCCTTCTAAAAAGGCTTCCCAACCCACTTCTGTAGGTAATAAACCTGCAGCAACTAAGGTTGAGGAATACAAAGCCAAAATGCCTTATCCTCAAAAACTCCGCCAAGCAGAACAGGATAAGCAATTTGTCCGCTTTGCAGACTATCTCAGGACTCTTGAAATAAAGATTCTGTTTGCAGAAGCACTTGAGCAAATACCTTCTTATGCTAAGTTCATGAAAGAGATCTTAAGTCATAAGAAGGATTGGAGGGAAACTGAAAAGGTTTACCTCACTGAAGAATGCAGTGCAGTCATTCTGAAAAGCTTACCTGAGAAGCTTAAAGATCCTGGGAGCTTTCTGATACCATGCACATTAGAAGGTGTTTGTACCAAGCAAGCTTTATGCGATCTTGGGGCAAGTATCAACTTAATACCTGCATCTACTATCAGAAAGCTTGGTTTGACTGAAGAAATCAAACCAACCAGGATATGTCTTCAACTTGCTGATGGCTCCATTAAATACCCATCAGGCGTGATTGAAGACATGATTGTCAAGGTTGGGCCATTTGCCTTTCCTACTGACTTTGTGGTGCTGGAAATGGAGGAGCACAAGAGTGCAACTCTCATTCTAGGAAGACCTTTCCTAGCAACTGGCCGAACCCTCATTGATGTCCAAAAAGGGGAAGTGACCTTGAGAGTCAATGAGGAGGAGTTCAAATTGAATGTTGTTAAAGCCATGCAACATCCAGACACCCCAAATGACTGCATGAGTGTTGATATTATTGACTCTCTGGTAAGAGAGGTCAATATGGCTGAGAGTCTCGAATCAGAACTGGAGGACATCTTTAAAGATGTTCAGCCTGATTTGGAGGAATCAGAGAAGATAATAGAACCTCTGAAAATCCCTCAAGAAGAGGAGAAACCTCCAAAACCCGAGCTCAAACCATTACCACCATCCCTGAAATATGCATTTCTGGGAGAAGGTGAAACCTTTCCTGTAATTATAAGCTCTACCTTAGAGCCACAGGAAGAGGAAGCACTAATTCAAGTGCTAAGGACGCACAAGACAGCTCTTGGGTGGTCCATTAGTGATCTTAAGGGCATTATCCCAGCCAGATGCATGCACAAAATCTTGTTGGAGGATGACGCAAAGCCAGTGGTTCAACCACAAAGGCGGCTGAATCCAGCTATGAAAGAAGTGGTGCAAAAAGAGGTCACTAAATTACTAGAGGCTGGGATTATTTATCCTATTTCTGACAGCCCCTGGGTGAGCCCTGTCCAAGTTGTCCCTAAGAAGGGTGGCATGACAGTGGTTCATAATGAAAAAAATGAACTGGTTCCTACAAGGACAGTTACAGGGTGGCGTATGTGCATTGATTACAGAAGACTCAATACAGCCACCAGAAAGGATAATTTTCCTTTACCATTCATAGACCAGATGCTAGAAAGACTAGCAGGTCATGAATACTACTGCTTCCTGGATGGATATTCAGGTTATAATCAAATTGCAGTAGATCCCCAGGATCAGGAGAAAACGGCATTCACATGCCCATCTGGAGTATTTGCATACAGAAGGATGCCATTTGGCCTGTGCAATGCACCTGCAACCTTTCAGAGGTGCATGCTCTCAATTTTCTCTGATATGGTGGAAAAATTTCTGGAAGTCTTCATGGATGACTTTTCAGTATTTGGAGACTCATTCAGCTCCTGCCTTAACCATTTAGCACTTGTTCTGAAAAGATGCCAAGAGACTAACCTGGTTTTAAACTGGGAAAAATGTCACTTTATGGTGACTGAAGGAATTGTCCTTGGGCACAAAATTTCGAACAAGGGAATAGAGGTGGACCAAGCTAAGGTAGAAGTAATTGAAAAATTACCACCACCTGCTAATGTTAAGGCAATCAGAAGCTTTCTGGGGCATGCAGGATTCTATAGGAGGTTTATAAAGGATTTTTCAAAAATCGCCAAACCTCTGAGCAACCTGCTAGCTGCAGACACGCCATTTATCTTTGATAAAGAGTGTCTGCAGGCATTTGAGACTCTGAAAGCTAAATTGGTTACAGCACCAATCATCTCTGCACCAGACTGGACATTACCATTTGAACTGATGTGTGATGCCAGTGACCATGCCATTGGTGCAGTATTGGGACAAAGGCATGACAAGCTTCTGCATGTCATTTACTATGCCAGCCGTGTGCTAAATGATGCACAGAAGAATTACACAACCACAGAAAAAGAGCTACTTGCAGTGGTTTACGCCATTGACAAATTCAGATCCTACTTAGTAGGATCAAAAGTGATTGTGTACACTGATCATGCTGCTCTTAAATATCTACTCACAAAGCAGGATTCAAAACCCAGACTCATCAGATGGGTGTTGCTTCTGCAAGAGTTTGATATAGAAATAAGAGACAGAAAAGGGACAGAGAATCAAGTAGCAGATCACCTGTCCCGAATAGAACCAGTGGAAGGGGCGTCCCTCCCTCTCACTGAAATTTCTGAAACCTTTCCGGATGAGCAACTACTAGCCATCCAGGAAGTGCCATGGTTTGCAGACATTGCAAACTACAAGGCAGTGAGATTCATACCCAAAGAGTACAGTAAGGTGCAATCAAAGAAATTAATCACAGATGCAAAGTACTATCTTTGGGATGAACCATATCTCTTTAAGAGATGTGCAGACGGAGTAATCCGTAGATGTGTGCCTAAAGAAGAAGCACAGAAGATCCTTTGGCATTGCCATGGATCACAGTATGGAGGACATTTTGGAAGTGAACGAACAGCCACAAGAGTCCTCCAAAGTGGCTTCTACTGGCCTACTCTCTATAAAGATTCCCGAGCATTTGTGCTTAACTGTGATAGTTGCCAAAGATCAGGCAACCTGCCTCACAGTTATGCCATGCCTCAACAAGGAATCTTGGAGATTGAGTTGTTTGATGTATGGGGCATTGACTTCATGGGACCTTTCCCACCATCATACTCAAACACTTATATTCTAGTGACAGTGGATTATGTATCCAAATGGGTGGAAGCTATTGCAACACCCAATAATGACACTAAAACAGTGTTAAAATTCCTCCAGAAACATATCTTCAGCAGATTTGGTATCCCTAGAGTATTAATCAGTGATGGGGGCACTCATTTCTGTAATAAACAGCTCTACTCTGCTCTAGTACGTTATGGAGTCAACCACAGGGTGGCTACTCCATATCACCCACAAACTAATGGGCAAGCTGAAGTCTCAAATAGAGAACTTAAAAGAATCCTAGAACGGACTGTAATTAACCGTAGAAAGGATTGGGCAAGAAGCTTGGATGATGCTCTGTGGGCATACAGAACAGCATTCAAGACCCCCATAGGGACCTCTCCATACCAGCTCGTGTATGGAAAGGCGTGTCACTTGCCCGTGGAACTGGAACACAAGGCCTACTGGGCAACCAGATTCCTGAACCTTGATTCCAAGTTAGCTGGAGAAAGACGATTGCTCCAGTTAAATGAGCTAGAGGAATTCAGACTCAATGCTTTCGAGAATGCAAAAATTTACAAAGAGAAAGCAAAAAGATGGCATGATAAGAAATTGTCATCCAGAGTCTTTGAGCCAGGACAGAAAGTTCTGCTATTTAATTCAAGGCTCAAATTATTCCCTGGGAAATTAAAATCCCGGTGGAGAGGTCCATATGTAATCACAAGTGTATCACCATATGGATACGTAGAGCTTCAGGATAATGAATCTAACAAAAGGTTCATTGTTAATGGACAGAGAGTTAAACATTATCTTGAAGGCAATTTTGAGCAAGAATGTTCAAAACTGAGACTTGATTAAAAGCTCAGTAATAGTCCAGCTAATGACATTAAAGAAGCGCTTGCTGGGAGGCAACCCAGCCAATCACAAAATTTAATTTTATTCGTTTTACAGGTAGATGCTACAGTATCTTCAAAAGGTGAAATAGCAATTGGTTGAAGTCACAGAGTTACAGGGAAATTTGGAAGCTCACTGGTGTGAAAAAGCCAGTGAGAAACATTTTGGGCGTTGAACGCCCAAAAGAAGCACCCACTGGGCGTTCAACGCCAGTAAGGGTAGCCATCTGGGCGTTCAACGCCAGAAAGAAGCATCAGCTGGGCGTTGAACGCCCAGGAGAAGCAGCATTTGGGCGTTAAACGCCCAAAACATGCATCGTTTGGGCGTTTAACGCCAGGATGTTGGGGAGGAGGTAAAAGTCGTTTTTCTTTATAATTTTTCTAAATTTTTATGTTTCAATTCATGATTTCTTGCATAAACATGTTTCAAAATGTCATCCTTCAATTCCAAAATTTTTAATCCTAATTTCTAAAAACACTAATTTCTAAAATCCTTTTTTTTCAAAAATATCAAATATATCTTAATTCATAAGCCCAAATCTTTTTCCAATCTAAATCTTTTTCAAATCTTTTTCAACTCATCATATCTTTTGAATTTCAAAATTGCCTTTCCCTCTATTCCTCTCCTGTCATTTCTTTTGCTTGAGGACAAGCAAACCTCTAAGTTTGGTGTGAGTTGCCATGATCACTGAGCTAAAACTCATCAAGATCATGGCACCTAAGGGAACAAGAAGAGCAAGGATGTGAACTTAAAGGAGCTGAAGCGTCAGAAATTAATTCTTGAAGGCACCCCACAGACTAGAGAAACATCCACTTGCCAAAACACAGGTCGTTGAGTTCTAATCTTTGCCTTAACTCTGTGATAACTGTTCTTATTATAGAAATTCACCTTAGGAGATATTTAGTAATAATTAGTATGTCTATTTTGATTTTATTTCCAATTAAGCTATAATTTATTTTTCTCATCATCATCAGGCATGAATAAAGTAGTAGATTTTTTTAGAATAAAGAAGTAATCTATATTTTTCGAGTTCTTAATAATAAAAATTATAATTAATTATATGTGGTGGCAATACTTTTTGTTCTCTGAATGAATGCTTGAACAGTGCATAATATGTACTTTGAATTTGATGAATATTGGCTCTTGAAAGGATGAGGAACACGAAAAATATTATTGATGATCTGAAAAATCATGAAATTGATTCTTGAAGCAAGAAAAAGCAGTTCAAAAAAAAAAAAAAAAGAGAGAGAAGAAATATTCACAAGCCATGAGCACTAGCCAAGAGTAAAAAGGATCCAAGGCTTTGAGCACCTATGGATAGGAGGGCACAAGGAAATAAAATCCAGGCCTAAGCGGCTAAATCAAGCTGTCCCTAACTATGTGCTTGTGTCATGAAGGTCCAAGTGAAAAACTTGAGACTGAGTGGTTAAAGTCGTGATCCAAAGCAAAAGAGTGTGCTTAAGAGCTCTGGACACCACTGACTGAGGACTCCAGCAAAGCTGAGTCACAATATGAAAAGGTTCACCCAGTTATGTGTCTGTGGCATTTATGTATCTGGTGGTAATACTGGAAAACAAAGTGCTTAGGGCCACGGCCAAGACTCATAAAATGACTGTGTTCAAGAATCAGCATACTACACTAGGAGAGTCAATAATACTATCTGAATTCTGAGTTCCTAAGGATGCCAATCATTCTGAAATTTAAAAGATACAGGGAGATGCCAAAACTGTTCAGGAACAAAAAGCTACAAGCCCCGCTCATCTAATAAGAATCTGAGCTTCATTTAAAACTCAAGAATATTATTACTTCTTTATTTCTGTTAAAACCTATTTTATTTATCTAGTTGCTTGAGGACAAGCAACAGTTTAAGTTTGGTGTTGTGATGAGCGGATATTTTGTACGCTTTTTGGGGGTAATTTCATGTAGATTTTAGCATGTTTCAGTTAGTTTTTAGTAAAATAATATTAGTTTTTAGGCAAAAATCATATTTATGGACTTTACTATGAGTTTGTGTGTTTTTCTGTGATTTCAGGTATTTTCTGGCTGAAATTGAGGGAGCTGAGCAAAAATCTGACTTAGGCTGAAAAAGGACTGCTGATGCTGTTGGATCCTGACCTCCCTGCACTCGAAATAGATTTTCTGGAGCTACAGGAGTCCAATTGGCGCGCTCTCAACGGCGTTAGAAAGTAGACATCCAGGGCTTTCCAGAAATATATAATAGTCCATACTTTACGCAAGGATAGACGACGTAACTTGGCATTAAACGCCAAGTTCATGCTGCTGTCTGGAGTTAAACGCCAGAAAAACGTCATGATCCGGAGTTGAACGCCCAAAACACGTCATAACCTGGAGTTTAACGCCAAGAAAGGCCTCCACACGTGGAAAGCTTTAGTCTCAGCCCCAGCACACACCAAGTGGGCCCCAGAAGTGGATTTCTGCACCAATTATCTTAGTTTATTCATTTTCTGTAAACCTAGGGTACTAGTTTACTATTTAAACAACTTTTACAGACATTTCTTGTACCTCATGACATTTTCAGATCTGAATTACATACTTTGTGATGGCATGAGTCTCTAAACTCCATTGTTGGGGGTGAGGAGCTCTGCAGCGTCTGGATGATTTAATACAATTCCTTTGTTTTCCATTCAAACACGCTTGTTCTTATCTAAGATGTTTATTCGCGCTTAATTGTGAAGGAGGTGATGATCCGTGACACTCATCACCTTCCTCAATCCATGAACGTGTGCCTGACAACCACCTCCGTTCTACATTAGATTGAATGAATATCTCTTAGATTCCCCAACAGAATCTTCGTGGTATAAGCCGGATTGATGGCAGCATTCATGAGAATCCGAAAAGTCTAAACCTTGTCTGTGGTATTCCGAGTAGGATTCCGGGATTGAATGACTGTGACGTGCTTCAAACTTTAACCTGCTGGGCGTTAGTGACAGACGCAAAAGAGGGATTCTATTCCAGTAGGAGCGGGAACCAACCGGTGATTAGCCGTACTGTGACAGAGTGCGTGAGCATAGTTTTCACTGCGAGGATGGGAAGTAGCCACTGACAACGGTGACACCCTACATAGAGCTTGCCATGGAAGGAACTTGCGTGTGAGAAGAGGATTTCAAGGAAGAGTTGAAGTCAGAGGACAAAGCATCTCTAAAACTCCAACATATTCCCCAGTGCTGCAAATCAAAGTAACATTGTTCCCTCTTTTATCAAATCCAGTAATTTCACTTTTAATCCAAATAATCCTATTGACATCCTGACTAAGATTAATAGAATAAATATTGATTGCTTCAAACCAATAATCTCTGTGGATTCGACCCTTACTCACGTAAGGTATTACTTGGACGACCCAGTACACTTGCTGGTTAGTTGAACGGAATTGTGAAAAGAAAGTAATCAGTTAGTTAAATTAGTTCTCTTTGGCACATGCCAAAGAGCCGTTAATTAAGGATTACAATTTCGTCCACCAAAGCCCCCCACACTCACTTGTCAAAATGCGTCATGCTAGGGAGAGGTATCCACACCTTTATAAGGCATGCTTCGTTCCCCTCCCCAACCGATGTGGGACTTTACAATCCACCCCCTAAGGGAGCCTAGCGCCCTCGCTGGCATATCAATCCGGGCTCCGACTCTGATACCATCTATAACAGCCCAGACCACCCGCTAGTACGATATTGTCTGCTTTGGAACATAAGGCCTCACGATTTTTGCCTTTGACGATAGGGATGATAGCCGAAGCCCCCCCACACTCACTCGTCAAAACGCGTCGTGTTAGGGAGAGGTATCCACAACCTTATAAGGCATGCTTCATTCTCCTCCCCAACCGATGTGGGACTTTACAAGAAGACCATAAGATAGGAATGAACTGAATTAATTATTAATGGATTATGTATATCGTTTACGATGTGTGTTTAAAGGATAAAGGAATTTTTATGTGTTGGATTATGACTTTGATGAGTATAAAATAAACATGATTGTTGATGTGTTGAGAATTGATGGTGAGTTTGTGAAATTGAATTGAATGGATTGGTTGAGAGATATATGATTCGATTTTATAAAAGGCTTGAAAAGTTATTGGAGTTGGTTGGTTTTTGAAAAAGATTTAATATTAGAATTGGTTTGATTTTAAAATAATATTATACTAAAAATGATCTGAATTATTGAGAGGTGTTTGGTTTGATGGTTGGGACCCTTGAAGGGTGGCAGAAGTTTTAGATTTAGGGGAGGTACTGTCAAAATTTTTAGAAGAATTTTGAAAAGTTTTATTTTGGTTAATTTGGATTGAAAGAATTATTTTATTTGATTTTGATTTATTTAAGAAAAGAATGAATATATTTGAGTTTAAATGATTTGGTTTTGAAGTTAGCTCGAGGAATATGTAAATAAATGAGATATGTGACCCCGGATAAGAGGCAGTGGCGTTGTCCACTTGCTCTGGGAAAGAAATGAGGAAGACGAATGATGAAAATTGAGTTTGAATTTTGAAATTGAATGAATATGATAAACGAGGCATGATTGTGGTTGATTAATGATGAGTATGTCTATGTTTTCTCTCTGGTTGTAAGGGTGACAGGGTACCTATTCCCTCTAATGGTGACATGGCACATAATCCCTCTAATGGTGACAGGACACATAATCCCTCTAATAGTGACAGGGCACGTATTCTCTTTAATGGTATTATTGCACAACAGAGAGACAGTGTTCGGATTAGCTACCAAACATGTCGGGTTCGACTATATAACCGACAAATGAGCTCATTAGCCATAATACAGACATGCATCATATACATTTGTATGACTTTTTGTGTATGTATTTGTTTTGGATTGCCTAAATTCTTGCTTTTGACTAACCGCTATCTGATTTACTTGCTGTAACTGCTCTATCTGTGTTCTCCTTGTTAGTATTGTATGTTTATGCGACTGAGATATTTTTCATGTTGGCTGAGGTGATGCTGATGGTTGTTCTACTAGTGATTTGGAGGATTGGAGGAGAGTGAGACTAAAGTGTTAAGTTATATTTGGATTAGAACCTTAGTACCTTAGATAGTTTACCTGATTTCTGATTTAAAGTATAACTTTAAGTTTTGAATCAGGGTATCAAAATTCTAGGATTGCCTATGGCTTTTCCGAGACTTTATATATTATATACATTAGCACCTTTATCATGATGAGAACCCCCGGTTCTCATTCCATACATATGTTGTTATTTTTCATATGCAAGTCGAGAGGCACCTTGCTGAGCGTCTGGAGTTTCTATGCAAGCAAGTTTAGCTTTGGGTTGTTATGTTTTGGTCTGTTAGTTATGTAATTATATTTATAGACTCTCTTATGTATATCTAACTTATATTTAATTCTCTTAGAGGCTTTTTAGAGAACTAGGTACTTTCTTTGGGTTGTATCTTTTGACATTTTGCTCTTATTATATATATATATATATATATATATATATATATATATATATATATATATATATGTCTTTACTTTTTTTCATAATCAAGTTTCCGTTCACGTGAGCGATGCGCTTTTCTTTTGCTACTTGTTGTTTAAACTTTCTTTCAAGATTCCTCAAATAATAAATTCTTTCAACTATTATTTTGTATATATTTTACTTTAGAGGTTGTAATACCACACTACTTCTATTTTATTACTTAAGCGTAAAGCTCTGTATGGTAGGGTGTTACATATTTGATAGTTTTAGAACTTTTGATTTGGTTCCTTGCATTTTTCTGATTATCAAACTATGAGAAGTTGGGTAAATGGAGGATTTAAGTTAACGGTTACTATTTTTTAATGTTATTTGCAGATGGATGATTTAATCAGCATTGTGTATCATCACGAAGGCAGTTTTATCATCAAGCCGAATGGTAATATGGTTTATGAGACTGATCGAAATGATGAGTTGACTGAGTTGGATGAAGATGTACTAGATATATTTTCACTGAGAGACTATTACAAGATTCTAGAATATAATAATATAGTTAAGTGTTGGTGACTTATTCCTAGTAGACCTATGAAGAATGGACTAAGACTACTAAGCCATGCGGTGCACGGATTTGCAATCCGTACAACTAACCAGCAAGTGCACTGGGTCGTCCAAGTAATACCTTACGTGAGTAAGGGTCGATCCCACGGAGATTATTGGTTTGAAGCAAGCTATGTTTATTTTATTAATCTTAGTTAGGATGCCAATAAGATTATTTGGATTTAATTGTAAGAAGTAAAAGTGTTTGGAATAAGTAATTGTTACTTTATTAATGGAGGATATGTTGGAGTTTTGGAGATGCTTTGTCCTCTGAATTTCTGCATTGTAATATTCAACTCAATTGTTTGTAAAGTTTCATCCATGGCAAGCTGTATGTAGGGTGTCACCATTGTCAGTGGCTACTTCCCATCCTCTCAGTGAAAACGGTCCAGATGCTCTGTCACAGCACGACTAATCAGCTGTTGGTTCTCGATCATGTTGGAATAGGATCCATTGATCCTTTTGCGTTTGTCATCACGCCCAGCAATCGCGAGTTTGAAGCGCGTCACAGCCATTCAATCCTTGAATCCTACTCGGAATACCACAGACAAGGTTTAGACTTTCCAGATCCTCAAGAGTGGCCGCCATCAGTTCTAGCTTATACCCCGAAGATTCTGATTAAGGAAGCTAAGAGATGCTCATTCAATCTGATGTAGAACGGAGGTATTTGTCAGGCACACGTTCATGGATTGAGGAAGGTGATGAGTGTGACGGATCATCACCTCCTTCACAATTAAGCGCGAATGAACATCTTAGATAGGAACACACACACGTTTGAATGGAGAAATAGAAATAATTGCATTAATTCATTGAGACGCTGCAGAGCTCCTCACCCCCAACAATGGAGTTTAGAGACTCATGCCGTCAAAGTGTATAAAATTCAGATATGAAAATGTCATGAGATACAAATTAAGTCTCTAAAAGTTGTTTAAATAGTAAACTAATAACCTAGGTTTACAAAAA